>NW_012267288.1:7314021-7421067 GCF_000151885.1 Dipodomys ordii | reverse complement strand
TTCCTTCCTTCCTTCCTTCCTTCCTTCCTTCCTTCCTTCCTTCCTTCCTTCCTTCCTTCCTTCTTTCTTTCTTATTTTCTAGAGCCTCTCCGTTACACTTCCCACAAGCCTCCCACAAGCTGAGTTACAGGACAAGTTTCATGTAGAAAGAGCATTCTGGCCAACAAAGGCAGAACAATGTCCTAGACTCTTATCTCCAATGAAGTTAACCAGCAAACAGCCAGAGGTAGAGGATTAGCTTCAGTGGCAGATGTCTTAAGTGACAATGCCAAGCCCTGAGTTCAAGCCCCAGTATTCAGAGAGAGAGACACACACAGACAGACAGACAGACAGAGAGACAGAGACAGAGAGACAGACAGAGACAGACAGAGAGAGAGGGCATCCTGACATTCTGATCCCTCAGGCACCAACCCCTGTCTGATGGGAATCAAGAATCAAGATACCTCACCTGGTACTAAATTTAACTCCACAGCAATAGTATCATAGCAAAATTCCAATGTATATTTTTTACTTTAACTTGCTAAACTGCAAAGAAGAAATTAGATTAACATGTCAGATATAAAATATAAGGCATACAGGCAGCAGTGGTGTACAGGTGTTATTGGAAAAGAGAGAGTTGCAGCACAGAAGCAATAAAATTTGAACATTACAAATCGTTTTACTTCTGTCTTGGGCAGAGAGTATTGAGCTGACATCAAAAATACATGTCACTTCAGCCTGATCTTGCATCATGCAACTTCTAATGTCATTCATAATGAAAAGAGGCACTAATTGGAAAGTAGCTTCTGTATGTGCTTTATAAGTTTCACTTAATATTATCACAAATCCATGTTATATTTCTTAAGTTTAAAGATGTGATTATTAGTGTAAAGTCTACATAAGTGGATATCTCTTTTTAAATGTATACTCCAAACACTTATTCTACTGCTTAACTCCATTCTTTAAATAAGTATATATATATATGTGTGTGTGTATGTGTATACATATATATGCATAATATGTATATAATCTTGAAGTAGTTGTATATAAGGGAGTCAATTCACCGTGTCAGTTTATGAGTACAATGTGTTTTGATCAATGTCACCTCTCTCACTGGTCTCTCACATCTTTCCTAACCCCACCTATCCCCTCAAGCTACCTAATTCCATTTTCACATATGTAACAGGCTTCACTACATTCTCAAATTCTCAAAATTCTATGTAATGCTACATCAGTCTACTTAAATTTAGTGTTTTAAGAATGTTGGATATTTGTTCTCTTCAATGAAAAGTATTATGCTGCCTGTTTGAGATCATAAATTAGTCAGAGGTAATTGTAACTTACTTATCAAAAAGAACGATAGGACAGTAACTACAAACAACACTGTTGTTTACCAACAGGATGCAATGTATACTAAGACTTACCCAAGCCAGGCACCAGTGGCTCCCTTCTGCAATCCTACTCAATGCTAGCCTGGGCAGGAACATGTGTGACACTCTTATTTCCACTGAAACTATGCAAAAAACCTGGAAGTGGAGTTGTGGCTAAAGTGGTAATGTGCTAGCCTTGAGCAAAAGGAATTCAGGGACAGTGGCCAGGCCCAGAGTTTCAATGAAATCCCAGGCACCAATAATAATAATAATAATAATAGACTTATCCCTAGAGAACATTTTAATTTTTCTTTTATTTCTTGCACCATAATTCTTTAGAGTGAGGCTCTGCCAGTCCATCTACTATCACTCCAGATGTATGCTGGCTGTGAGGTGTGTCAAATACTGTACCCAGCTGTTGCTGTAGCAGCTTACGTTAGGGCTTCTACACACAAAGAAGATGGATATAGCTCTCTTTGTAACTGATAGTTCCAAGAAACTAAAAAATATGAAGATGAAAGGATGTTCTGCTCCCCTTCCAAATATTAAACAAAAACATCATCATCAACAACAACAGCTTTGGAGAGGCACATGGATGCCACCTGCACAATCACCATATGATCCCAAACATCAGAAGTCTGGTTTGCATTCTCCTCTTAACCCCTTTGAAGTAAATGGGATCTTTGTAAATTGAGGGTGAGCATTGGGATGCAAAGGGCAGTCACAGGAAATCTGGTTTCCCTCTTCCCTTCCGATGTGTGCAAAAATTCTTAGTCAGTGAATATTTCCTAGATTAATCACTTTGGGTTCCACTGACAAAAATTATAAAATTCCCCAAAGACATTAATCATGAGTATACATTCATTTTAAATATTGTTAACTACTAGTGTGCCTATATGCTAAAATTATATGTATCAAAAATCTTTATAACATGGATAATAATCTTTGTATTTCCTCTCTCTACTTCTTCGGTATCTTCTTTGTCCTAAGAACTTTCCTGGATAGCTCATTTGTTCTTTGGAGAACCCAAAAATATACCTTGATTTCTTTTGCTCATCTTCTGAATTTGGCTTATTTTTTAAATTGTGAACATACCCTACAGAGGGGTTACAATTACATGAGCAAGGTAATGAGCACATTTCTTATCAAGCACTGTTGCCTCCTCCTTTGTTTCCCCTTCCCATCCCTTCCCATCCCTGCTACCTCCCCCGCCCAGTGCCAAAATTGTAAAGTTTGTTTTTTGACATAACATCTTGTACATGTCATTGTTGCAATGGGTCTACTGTATCCCTATTTAAACAATTGGTTTTTTCCCTTCCCCTCCCTAAATTATACCAACATCAAATACAGTGAAAACAGGGGTTATACCGTGGGGGAGAGACATACAAAGCAACCAAAAAAATCATCTTATAAATATGTTAGAAACAGGCTTATTTTGACTTATGAAACATTCATGCATTATCCAATGAACAACTCTGTGTTGAAACACTATTCCCAATCTCCTTGAAAGAGAAAAATTAATCATTGGTCTTCATCCATTGCAACAGAATCTCTCTCTTCGTCACTGAAATGTCAACTGATGTGCAGTAAGCACAAATATATTGAAAAGATTACTTTCCACTCCAGTCACTACTTGGGCACTATTTATCACCTTGGGAAAACATCCCGTGACAACCTAATCTTGGAGCAGGATCTATCTGCAAAGCTACATAGCAAAGTAGATAATAATACAGCTCTTAAGGGAGTCTCCAACCAATGGCTTTTAGTCCTGTATTTAACTACTTAAGGCAATTTTCTTACCTAGATACCTTTCTTACTGGACACCTAACAAATTAGGATTTTGTAAAAACTGAATGCCTTAAGTAATAAGCTGAAGAATGTCTAATCCACAGAGCACCAGATAAGCATTAGTGATTATCAGCCATCAAACACAGAAATAATGGGTGGATGATCTCTAGGCTCATGCCATTTTTAATACTTCATGGTTCTGAATTTCTTTTCTTTTCTTTTCTTTTTTTTTTTTTTCTTTGTCGGTCATGGGCTTGAACTCTGGGCCTGGGCACAGTCCCTCAGCTCTTCATCTCAAGGATAGCGCTCTACCATGTGAGCCACAGCACCACTTCTGGTTTTCTGAGTGGTTTATTGGACATAAGAGTCTCACAGACTTTCCTGCCTAGGCTGGCTTTGAACCGCAATCCTCAGATCTCAGCCTCCTGAGTAGCTAGGATTACAGGGCATGTGATTCTGAATTTCTAATTCTAGACATACTTTATTTTCTTTATGAGACATTTCTCAACTACTCCAGTCTGTATTGATCACTTACAAAAAAAGTACCTACAGAATTTCATGTTTGAAATATTGATAGTCAAATAGTAGCTTTGTGGTAAATACATTAATAATTGTGTAGATAATGATGGTTGCTCTGAATTACTTTATCCTCATTATATTCTTACTCTACCAAACCTCTTGGAAAGATGGGGAAAAAAAGTATTGGGAAGTTAAAGTGACTTGTTAAGGAAGAAAGTAGTAGATGGGGTATACAACCAAACTTGGAGGATTCCAGAGTCTCAGCTCTGCTACCAACATTTCCTACCTATTGAGTATATACTCCCAGCAGACACATCCCAAATCCTTTGAAGCTTTTTTTTTTCTTGGTGATACTAAGGTTTGAACTAAATGTCTTGCACTTGTTAGGAAGATGTTGTACCAGTTGAGTCATATCCCCAACCTTTTTCTTTAGTGAGGTTCTAAATAGATCCTCATGTTTTTGTACAGGCGTAGACTTGGGTCATGATCTCCCAAATAGCTTAGACCTTGGGCAGGAACCACCACAATGATTCATTTGCTGGGATGCAGTCTTCCTGACTTTCGGCCTGGGCTCCCCTTGAACCACAATTCTTTCCATCTCCATCTGCTGAGTAGCTAGGATTATGCATGCATGCTACTCATCCTTTCTGTGCTTTCTGAAGGCAGGAAACATGTTTTTAATTTTTTTTCTTATTTAACGTATTTTTATGTCAAAGAACTAAGTCTCATAAGTAAATATTTTAATATTTATGTATGTTTATCTTGACATTATAACTATGTAATCGATGCATATAATCTCTAAAATGGAATAACTCTAAATTTAAAGCTATAGCTGACAAGTGGCTTGCTCTCTAGAACCTTTTTTTTAAAAAAACTTCATGGGGAGCCACAAACATGATAGTTAAAGAAAATATTAAACTCATTGTGCATATACAACCAACCACACCAACTAGGGAAAAAACAATCTCTTACCCAAGTTTCTAATATATATGCTCCTACATATGTAGTATTTGCTCCTTTCAAGTTGGCAACGAAGCCAGGTGCCAGTGGCTCATGACTGTAATCGTATATACTCATGAGGATCTCAGATCTGGCTGGTTCAAAGCCAGCTCAAGAAGGAAAGTCTGTGAGTCTTATTTCCATCAAGAAGTTGAGGTGTTGCCCAGCACCAGTGGCTCACACCTGTAATCCTAGCTACTCAGGTGGCTGAGATATGCGGATCACGGTTCAAAGCCAGCCAGGACAGGAAAGCCCATGAAACTCTTCAATAAATTACTCAGAAAACTGGAAGTGGCGCTGTGGCTCAAGTGGTAGCGCATTAGCCTTGAGCTGAAGAGCTGAGGGACAGCGCCCAGTCTCAGATTTCAGGCCCCACAACCGACAAAAAAAAAAAGTAGAAGTGTGACTCAACTAGTAGCATGCCATCGTTGAGTAGAAAAACTAAGTACTGACACAATAATAATAGTAATATAATAATATGTATTAGTATAATATGTGGTAATATAACAAATTTTTAAAGTAGATAGTGAAGCTCAATGAAAAGAAGGCTGATACACACAATAAGTGATATCTCTGTATAGGAAAGATAACTATGATGGCAGGATAACTTCACAAACTAACCTTTTTCATTGCTAGATCAAATAGAATCATATTTTTTTTCAACTGTACTGTTTTCACTGCTATTCTGAATCATTACTATTACTGATGTACCTTTTCATATTCTCTGGCCTGAAAACATTTCATAAGTTAAGTATATATTGATAATGTCTTACTTCTACAAAGTGAATGAGTTATCCAATATTCTTTATTTGCTAAAAATCTTCACAAGGAAATAACTGGTTCCCTTTTTACTCAAAACTTTTACTTTCACCTTTTACTAATAAAACTAGAAGCAATTAGCTCAAAAAAAAAAGACAAAAAATGGTAAAGTGGAGAAGGAACATTTGAATGTAGGTATGCTAGACCCCAACACTCACATGCTGCCTTTTAGACTAATAGTTATTTCAGTGAAACATTAATGTTAAATAATATGCTGATGTTAGTAATTCCATTCTGAGGGAAGAAAACTAAAATTTAGTTTGCTTAAATTCATCACGCAGAATCACTTGCTGTACCATTGCTTTCATGTCACTGTTGATTTTCCTTGAAAGCTAGAAAGACAAGAATCTAAGAGTGATTGTGCTAACTCTTGATATATATATATTGGGTCACATGCCTCAAGTCCTCTAGAAGAAAAGTGATTTCTTAATAACTGATTTATTGGACAAGTAGCTGTTTTATAAGGATGATCTGTGGTCATCCACAATTTAAGCAACCAATTCTTTTGAGTGGGCTTCTTTTCAAATGGGCTTCTAGAAGGCCACATCTAAAATTGAATACCACTTCATTGCAAGGAGTATTACAGGGTCCTGTGGATTTTTTATTATTTAAATAAGGACATTCATAAAATTAGCACCCTTCTAATGTAGTTCTCATCTTGATTATTGCTATTGAGTGAGAAAAATTTTTTCTTCAGGTTGAGTGAACACTATAATTATTATTGCTTTGCATTGTAAAGGTTGCATCTTAATTGAAAAATCAACACTTTTTTCCTATTCAATGAGTATATCAACCTCAAAATCAACAAAAACATTGAAGATGTGAGCAATTTTGCCAGACTCACAAATTAGTGTGCCCTTGATCAAGCAGAATTCATAACTCATAATCTTAAATGTAAGATGGTAACTGATCCCATATTCAAGCCTAATTTCGAGCTAAACTTTGTTGTGAATAGCTATAATCAAAGCATCAATAGGCTTGAACCAACATTGTGAATTCTTTCTGACAATATCATCAACGATGATATATGATCCACATAAAATATGATCCACATAAAATGGTACCATCTGCACAACCATTTTATATTATGCACAGATGTATTATGCATCTATAGTATGGTTAATATAGGTTTAATTCCTGAACATGACAAACAATAGCATAATACAGAAAGGAAACTTGATCCAAAATGAATGAATTTGTGATATAGCATGCATGGTATGCTTTGTATATTTCATATACTATATTTCATATAATATATGTATATATACTATATATATTTCATATATATGATATATACTGTATATATATGAAATATATGCGATATATTTCATATACTATATAGGGAATATAAGCTTATACAGTGCTTTTTGATGTGCCAAAGATAATTCTTACATATTTCATATAAAGAAATATATTATACTAACAAACATAAATGCAAATTTATTTACTACCCAAATCAATGAGGGTAAGATAATACTCGTTTCCTCTTTTCGTAAAGGAGGAAACTGAGTCCAAATGACTCAGTGCTTACACAAAGTCACACATCTAGTAACAAAAATAATGAAATGCAAATGACCACTGTTCTGCTCTTCTACAGTCTCCTAGGTGAATTTCCTCATGTTTACATTAAACGGCTTAGTGTCTACAACATTAATACTATAAAAAAGCATAAAAGTATTCGTAAAAAGTATTACCAGAAAAAAATGCAATGCCAAATGTCATGTTCAATTAATTTGAGCAAATATTAGCAGATGTTTTTGGCCTAATTATGACTGGGCCAAAGATAAACAGTGTTCAAATCAAAATTTAAAAATTCCCTATTGGGAGCATCAGTGTTTTGTTAAACAAACATTCTGTATTCCTGGAGCTGAATACCTATGTATGCATAGGATTTAATCACCTTTCTACAATTCAAAGCATGAGGATGAAGATTTTCCATAAAGAAATAAGGAACTTGGGATACTGTCTGAGTACACTGCAACCCTGCTTTTCACCTTATAACTTAGAAGAATTCTATAAATAAGGGACATTTTGTAAAATTTCCACACTTCCTTTATTCATTCTACAAACATACAAATGTATATCACAGCAATTTAATGGACAAAAAACTAGCTGTCTGCTGGAAAGTACCCAATAGAAAATGTCGCCTGGTCTTGGTGGTACAGTCATGCACTAACCATAAGTATTAGGGAGCCACCCTAAACTGGGATGAGTCTTGTCAGTGCTGCCTACATTCCAGGCTTGTTTTGTGAGAAGTGCAATGTAGAATGTCTGTGAGCCATAAAATGCTAAACAGATATAAGAGATTTGTGTTATTACTAGTCTTGGGTATTTTATCTTTTTTTTTTTAATTCCAGTCTCTAGCACCTACCACAGTACTTGGGATTGTGAGTGTTTATTGGCTGAACTTATTTCTCATTGTAAGAAAAGCCATAAGACAACAAGAATTTTGTCAAAATAAAGATGCTAAAGTTTAGCAAAACTTTTATTCACTGAACTACACAGTTAATAAGAAATAAAATAGATTTTCCAATATTCATGTGTGTTTTACTATTTATATTATTGAATTTTTGCATCAAGGTTTAGGACAGCAGTCTTCACAAACAAACAAATAAACAATATAGATATGGCAAGAGGAGAGTTACTGTTGATTAGAATTTACCAAGAAAATTTAAGGAAGATACAATATTTTATACAAAATTAAGACAGAGGCAATTGTATGTGTAATCACATGTACTTATTCACACACCACACACACACACATACACACACACACACACAAAGCCCTATGAATATATGAGGAGTCCACAAACCCATAAGCACATTCTCCAGACCCTCAGAAATCACCATTAAAAGCAAAGGACCTAAATATTTCCACTTTGATCAATGAGGTAGCTTTATCACAAGATGGAATGACTGAACTTATTGACTAGCTGATAACCTTCTAATGGACAGGCCTTTAATCTGCCATAAAACTGTGAATGAGAGTAGAGCTTTCAGAAAGGAAAACAGGGTTTGATTACCCTGGAAGAAAAAAAAATTACAAAGGGCGATAGTCTTAGGAAGGCAAAAACATTCAGAAAAGCAGAGCAGTGACACCCAGGGCACTGACTTTTCCTGCAGACTTGTGAATAGAGACACCAGCATCACCTGACAGTCTGGCCCCATTGCCAAGAATTGGAGAGTCAAATCAAATCAACATAATAAGACTGTTGTGTCCATGAAGATGGAGAAAAACAACCTCAAACAGCAGAAAAAGTTCACTTCACAGCATGACTGCCATTTTCAAAGGGAAAGCTTACACTACTGAGAGGTTGGCTTCAATGCACACCGTACATCTTGCTAGGAATGAACCATTTTTAACCAAGTCCTGTTGCCCTAATGGAGTCTGACACAACTTTCACTGTCTCTCTACCAGGGCAGTGAATTCTAAAAGCATGCCATGCTCTAGGTTGAAATGTCAGCATAGAAATGTTAACAATGAAGACTGGGAAGGTGGCTCAGTGGTAGAGCACTTGCCTTGCATGCCTGAGGCACCACATAAGCAAAAAGAAAAAAGCCAGAAGTGGTGCTGTGGCTCAATTGGTAGAGCACTAGCCTTGAGCTGAAGAGCTGAGGGACAGCGCCCAGGCCCAGAGTTCAGGCCCCACGACTGGACCCAAAAACAAAAAATAAAACAGAAATGTTAAGAATGAGCAATAGAAAAAACAATGAATATTAAAGAAATATATTGTGATCATGAAGTTGAAGCTGAAAAGTCATCTTCTTTAACAAGAAAATGGGTGGCAAATATAAGTCTTATTCCCACAACACAAATAAAGAATTCATAATAAAGAAAAAGTCACTAATATGTCAAAGTGTCTTGGTTTGGACTTTTTTAAAACTTTATGATGAAAACACCCAATTAAGGGCACATAATCTGTTTTTTGTTTGTTTTTAAGCCAGAGAGAGTCCAAGCACTTTGGATATCAGTATTTTACCTTTAAGATTTGAATACTGATTTGGAGGATTTGCTTCCCAAGTGTGATACCATGGGTCTAATCTCTGGAATGGGATAGATAGATAGATAGATAGATAATATAGACAGATGGATAGAAAAATAGATCTACAGACAGATAGGTGTAATATACACTTAACCTTCATATCATTAAATTATAATAGCTACCAAAACTCCCACCTGAGATTTCCATGAGCATTTACTACTACTGTAGTAATTCAATCAAGGCTGCTGATACTACTACTAGCAGTATTTCTAATACTTCTGCCCAAATAGTTCTTCTCCCCCGGGAGAAAAAATATGCTGTGCCTGAAATATTTCAGGAATCAAAGACTATGCATAAACACCATGTGGTGTCATCACAAATATCTCTCAAATTCTGAATAATTAAGAGAACAATCTTGGAGGAAGAGAAATGCAAGCAGAGTAGCCCACATGACAACTGGAAAAGTCCCCAAAAAGCAGGTCCACCCATTTTGTTTCATCAGAGCCTTTGACCCAAGAGGTCATCATCCGGGTGAGAAACATCTATTGGAAGATGCTCTTGGTATCTCTGTTGTACTTCAATGAGACTTTTTTTTTTTCAAATCCTATCTATGTCTGTGTGAAGGACATTTTTTACTAATCAGATATGTTTGCTGTTTCTTCCCTTTTACCTTTTAGGAGTGGTGCTGGGAATTGAACCCAGGACCTCAGGTATGCCAGGCAAGGTTTGAAACACAGAGCAACATGACCAGCTTTCACCATTTACTTTTGTTTTTGTTTTTATTTCTTCGGAGTGGAACAGTTATGAAATTTTGTAATTTGTCTAATTACTGGTTGTCCTAGAAGGAAAAAGATATCCACAGACCAAGCAAGAAACTGTGAGCTGGAGAGCTGAGCTGTGTAATTTCATTTATCACACGCTTTAGTGATTTGATTATTTTGTGCCCTGGATTTTTCTTTATATAAACTGAGAACAATACAGAATTCTCTCAGAGTATTTGTGCTAAAACAGAGACTACTGAGAATATATTGTGAGATAAGAGTATCAAATAGCATTTATTAGAGAGCTCTAATCTGATCACAGAGGTCTAGATCTAATGTTACATAAGTGCAAACACCTTTCCATTATCTCTCAAAGAAAAATAAAACAGAGGAAAATAAAAGCAGATATTTGCATTAGATTTCAAACAACTGAAACCATCTACTCATGAATATGTTAAAAACTTAAAAAAGATTGTAAATACCCAAGAAGCTAGTCATTCAATTCAAGTCAATATCCAACATACCTACAACATTTGAATCAAAGATAAACAGGACATGAACAAACCTTGTAGAAGCCAATCAAAAGAGGATTAAAATTGGAATATATATATAAAGCATTTTTCCACATCGAAGTTGATCATTCTTATTAAGATAATTGAAGAATAATGACATTTGAACTGAGTATGTTCTGTGTGTAGCAACAGTTGATGTTATAATAGTGCATAGGACTGGAGCTAGAGCTCAGTGGTAAAGCACCTGCTTTAGAAATGCACATGGTTTAGAAAACCTAGACAGGCCAAGTGCCAGCCATGAGCAAAGTATTCAAGAAAGGGCATGTGGTGCAGAGTTCAAGTTCTGGTACTAAAACATACATGGAAGCATGCACATATGCGCACATGCACACAGCAAACAAGAAAGAAGGACTGACGCATATTTTCTGTAAAATCTAATAGGAGGAATATAATCAATACTCAATAATTATGGACAACTGCTGCTTTCCCCGCCCCCCCCATGTGCAATTTCACATCACTCAGCACTGAAATTCAGTTTAGATGTAAGCTCCATCATAGCAGATTTTTTTTTCTGGCTGATTCAGCAATGTGCCTAGAACAGAGCTGAGCTGAAAAAGTATTTTGTTTTATGAATCAACTTACAGGAGCATCAGTGCAGACTATAGTACAGCCATATGTACTCAATAATACATTAAACTAAAATCTTTCAAGTAACATGAAATTTTTTCCACTGTTAAATATTCATTTGTAAGTCACAAAATCAAAGTCTATGAATATAAGTCTTTTTTGTAAGAACACAGTCGTCAGATATTAACTACAGAAATATGGACAAAAATGGGCTATAGATGTGCTTCAATGTAGAGAATTAGTGTAGCATGCACAAGGAACTGGATTTGATCCTAGAAACCATACACACACACACTCACACACAATCAATCAATCAATACAAGATTGGGCTCAGTAAGATATAAAAGGAATTATTATGATTCAAAAACTTTTTTTACAGAATATTAAAATCTCTCCTTAAAACTGCAACACCAGTAGCGATGAATAACTGTGAAACAAAGTTCTGAATAACCTTATTGAAACAACTACAGATAAAAAGGAGTATCTTTGTTCAACCCTAAATTTTAAAAATATTCAAAAGTTTGCATATAAAACCATTTACGAAAGTATCTTTTCTTCCCTATTTAAAGGTTAATAAGCCATTTTTATTTTTAATTTCACTACCCTTGATATATTGTCAAAAATTACCCTAAGCTACTATCAGACACAAGCAATTCTTGTTGGGGTATAATTCATTAGATTTAAAAAAGCAACCATATCAAACTAACATTTTTACTTAGTGAGATATTACCCAAATGAAAATTCAATAACAGGCAAAAGCAGATATGCAAATCTTATGCAAGTGTTTCTTGTTATATGAGGGAAAATGGGGAAAAAATAACAGCCCTTAATAAACACTGAGTATATGATTATGACATAAAGTTCTGCATGATTAATTTGCCTATTATTTCCTCTTTATATCTGATTCATGAAGTTCATATATTCTATAAAACAATGTCATTGCTTTGGCCTTATTTTCAACTGCTGGTATTGTGTCACCTTTGCATATATCACAAGAGATGTCTATGGAGGGAGGGGGGAGGCTGGGAAGGGAGATGAAGGGTAAACAAAAGGAGGAGGCTGCAATGCTTGGTAAGAAATGTACGCATTATCCTGCCCATGTAATTGTAACCCCTCTGTACAGTATGTTCACAAATAAAATAAAATTTAAAAAAAGAGATGTGTGTGTATTTATGTTAAAATCATTAAAATATTGGGGGGAAGGCTAGTAGAGTGTTTGGCTCTGTAAATAAATTTTCATCTTCATCTCTTACCTAGATTTTCCCGACAAATATTGTTTGATGTAATAAATCCAATCAAGGCATAACAATATAGTTAAATATTGAGTGGATTTCAATCAGAGGCACAGATCACTTTTCTTAAAATAAGTTATTACTAATTATAGTCAGGATGAGTGGAAAATATTGGTTGACACATTTTTCTTTAAGCACTTTAGAAGTCAATTGCTAGGAAGGGTTGATACACTAAAGGCTAAATTAAAAGAAAGAAAATAGGAAAGAAAAGGCTAATGACTTGGTTTGAAATATATTCTTTTTACTTTAGTTGTATAAAAACCTCAGTTTTACATGGTTTTGAATTTTGCCTTGTCTTTCTTTCCTTTCTTTCTTCTTTTCTTTCTTTCTTTTTTCTTTCTTTCTTTCTCTTGTTTTCACCTCGTTATCTTCACAAGACAAATGGTAAAATGAAAATACTTAGTATCTACTAGAGCATAATTTAACATTATGACTAAAGACAGGTGTCAGTGGCTCATGCCTGTAGTCCTAACTACTCAGGAGGCTGAGATCTTAGGATGAGGATTCCAAGCCAAACAGGCAAGAAAGTCTGTGAGACCCTTATCTCCAAATAACCCACAAGAAGCCAATAGCTCAAGTGGTAGAGTACTAGCATTGAGCACAAAACCTCGGAGACAGCCCTGAGTTCAAGGCCTCTGAATTACATTTTCCTAATGTTTATTTCAGGGTGCAAAATGTATCACAAGTTCATCATATAGCCTGCACCTGAGGGAGTAAGCTTCTTCTCAAAATAAAATTAATACAGATTCAGTGACACATCCAAAGAATATAATTTAGATTGTTTCTTCTATTAAACTTAATGGACTCCTAGATTACCTAATACAAAACTTCTTGAAAGATGGAGTCTATTTGCCAGTATTTCCCCTTTCTAAGTACAAAGCATGCCCAGCACTGCTTATCTTCTGAAATCAGATGAGATGGGGCATATTGTAAGTGGTATTACCGCAGAATTGCTACTGATTTGGCATTTTGGTTTGAAAAATGCATTCCTTGTGAAAAAATCCAGCACCGAAACCAATTTCTACCTTGTTGTATGGTGTCATAGAAAGAGAGCACAACTGCCCCAATCAATGGAAGAAGAGACTGTCTTCTGACCAGAATCTCTACCAGAAAAACTTGGCACAGGGTAGGGACATCAGTGCTTTGGTTCTCTCTAATAAGCAGTGGACTATTTACAATTTACTAATTATGCTTCTAAATTAGAAATGATTTTTGTATGTCAGACGACTGTAATCGGCAAGGACTCTCAAAGCTAAAAGAAAAAAAGAAAAAGAACAGAGAAATGTCTTCAGAGTTGGAAAATATGCAAAACTTTAGCATAAAGATCAAAGACAAGAAAATAACTTAAAATATAGGTTTTTATAGACTTTATCTTCTGATTCACTACTGTGCTTAAACATATTTTTCAGAAACTGATTATGTCTCATATAATAACTTGTGGACCATGGAGAATAGCAGGGTCCATCTGCTTAATTATAAAAGGCTGATATTTCTGTCTTTATTTTACAGTTCAAATCACTGGCAGCCTAAGCAAAATGTTTAATCTTATGTGCCATGGAAGGCTGCATCAGAGTCATATGACTTCTAAGAGATTTGGGAGCAGAATTTCAGACCTACAATGTCAACTCTCACAGGATAAGAAATTCTAGAAATGAACAAGTCTCCCAAAGATTTATATTTATGTCTGGAAGAATAAGATTACTGGACTCAGGTAGAACTCAATACTGTCAGTAAACTAATTAAAACCTGTTAAAATGCTTATCAGTCTTAAAAGGGCAAGAAGTCAATTACAGCTTGATAAATCAAGATGTTATAGTACCAGAATTGTATTTATTACATGATATAATTATAAAAAGTTTATCACTGGAAAGAAGGATATGGATCCATGACAAAAAAGAAAAAAAGAGAGAAAGAAAGAAAAAAAGAAAGGAAGGAAGGAAGGAAAGAAAGAGGAAAAAAGAAAGAAAGAAAGAGGGAGGGAGGGAAGGAAGAGAAAGAGAGAAAGAAAGGAAAGAAAGAAAGACACAGAGGGAGGGAGAGAGAGAGAATAACACAAAAGAAACAGACTAGCGCGGTTTCAGTAGTGTAGTGGTTATCATGTTCACCTCACAAAGAAAACAGACTCTTCCCAAGTTTTCAGAGTTCACTACCTGGATCTTAGACATTTGCCTAACGTGGAACTATTCATCCTTGAAGTAGACAGGATAAGTCTAACTACAGTGATACGTGTTATGCCTTAGAACTTTACGTATTAAAAAACAAAAACAAAAGCACAGCACAGTATTAAACTCATCATATCAAGTCTTAAAAAGAAGAAGTAAAGTATTCATTATATATATAGATAGTAACAAAATGTATGAAGATATAGATTAGTAACAACAGGCCAAAAATATTCATAAAACATAAATCATTTTATTTTATGTGTTTGTTTTAGGTGGTAATAGTATTTAGTCAAAATCCCATGCTTCCTAGGCAAGAACTCTACAACTTCAGTCATTCTGCTGGCCCTGTATGCTTTATTTATTTTTTTTTTCAGATATAGTCTCATGCTTTTGCCTGAGGTAGACCTCAGACCAAAATCCTCCTACTTCTTCCCCATAAGTAGCTGGGATAAGAATCATGTATGACACCTCCCCACCCAGCTTGGTCTTTGAGATAAGCTCCATACTTTATTTTACTTTATTTCATTTTGCTAAGCTGGTTACAAACCTCGATCATCCTATCTCCTCTTTCAAAGTAGCTAGGGTTACAGGTATGAACTACTATGCCATGCCTAAGAAATACAAATCTTATAAACAATAAAAATACATAACGATTTAATCAAGAAAATATAGATTTGCAAAGAAGAGTGACAAAATAAATTTAATACATATAACTTAAAGAATGATCATTGATGCACTTGAATTTTAAATACATGAGTTATAAAAGTTCTGTTTCCATGCTAATTTGTAGGTATTTCAGAAAGATAAAGTTCATCTGTGTTTCAAAGGCTCTGAATTCTTCCATGAAGGTATATATTTCTATTTCTTCCAGTCAAAGTCTATCCTAAAGCAAATCCATATTTCAGCAAAGTGTTTTAAGTTATGAAAAATATAGTTGCGAAAAATAAGCAATTTATTGAAACCATTTGTTTCCTGGCATATGTTTGTAAAAATTGTTTGTTTTGTTGTTTGTAGTGTCTAAATTTGCTTCAAAATGTAGCATTTTTCAAGAGTTAGCAAGCAATAGTATTGTATTATAGATTTGTAATGGAAATATTTTATCAATAAAAAATAAGAAATGCTCAGGAAAGTTTTTAGACAATTTCCAAGTGTTATAATTTTATCTTCCTTTGATCATTTTTGAATGCTGTTTTCTTCAGTCTTCTATACATATTCAAACATGTTCTAGTCTAATCTATCCTGGGATTCAATGCTGAACAAAATTTTGCTATTCATTCGGCTAACTTTGGTTGACATCAAAGGACTAAAACAATAAAAGCAAAAATAGAAGAATCTTATTTCATAGAGGTATGTAAGGAAATCTGATTATTCACATTTGAGAAAGTAATCCTGTAGAATTTATAGACAGGCCTCACAGGGAGATGGAGTTTCTATCTCTGCCTAGATTTAGAAACTGTCTATCCAAAGAAGACAAACACCACTGAAACATTTACAAGAGGCATTTTGAAGACCATATCTTCTCAATTCCAGTAGCTGATAATCTCCATCCAGAAATCTACCTATTTTAAATCATTTCCCTTTTGCCCTCCATTTAGTACAGTGAAATTAGCTGATCAGCACTGTTAAACAATAGTCTAATAAAGTCAACAGAAATATACATTTCATCTTTCTTTTTATCAGGCTATGCCAAAATCAGTTTACCTTTGTTTATATTTTTCTCCCCCAGATACTAGAGCTTAGAGCTAGGGCCTTGAGCACTTGCTAATTTTTTTCTGCGCAACGCTGGTGCTGTACCACTTGAGCCATACTCTCATTTACAGCTTTCTGCTGATTAATTGTGAAGACTTTCCTGCCTAGGCAGGCTTTGAATCAGGATCCTCAGATCTCAGTTTCCTGAGTAGCTATGATTACAGGTATGAGCCAGTATCACCCAGCTATACATTTCTTTCATAACAAAATGTTTTATTCATAAGTCCCATACATGTTTCACTCACAAGACAATAAACATATTTGTTATATTATCAGTAGGCACAAATTCAGTAAAATAATAGCTACTTTGGTCTAAAAATGTGTGCTTAAACATTCATTGTTTCATCACTTTTTCTCAGTTATGGTTACATACATTGCAACACTAACACATCTCTATCTTAAAAAGGGATCCATAATTCCAAAATATGGAGAAAACAAATACTTAGAAACTATGATTATGATAACAATTTCCCTTGTTACGTTTCTAGAACATTCCAGAAATGTTAAATGTATTTCCTGAATTGTCAATGAGTTCATAGTCTTAACAGATGGATATATGCATCCATATTATTCTGCAAGACAAGAGCTTCTAGTATCCTGCTAGTGTTGTAGTCTAAGATAGTGAGAAAGGCTAAGGAAGACTTGAGTGAAGTCTAAGCTGAACATGAAAAGGGAAGATTTTAAGCCCAGAAAGCAAATGTGAAAATTTACAACAAAGCAAAGTTAAACCTGCCCGAAACTGATCTGCTTGAAGAATTGAAAAGGTTAGATGGATTGAAAATGCAGTGAATGAGAAGGGAGGGTGCTGAAGTAGCAAGAGTTAAAACATCAAAGGTAGTCAATTCCTGATTAGAGAAGAATTTTCTGAACAATTCAAGAAACAGGACATTGTCCTGTAGGAAAAATTAACAAGGCCAGATGGCACTTGTTACTGCAAAGAGTTGGTTAGAAGAAAAGCAAAGGCAAAGAAATCAAGTAAATGTTGATTTCAGCTCAGGCAAGGCAGCATGTGGGTATGAAGGAACTAAGGACAGAGTGGAGGCCATGAAATGAAGATAATTTTTGAAAAGGAAGAATCAACAACTTGATTCATGATTTGAAACCTATAATAAAGAACTGAGGTGGCTGAAGACACATCTTAGATTTTTCCTAGTGGATAGCAATACCATTAATTTAGGAAACCAAACAAAAAATTAGAAGAGAAATTTTGGTCAGGAAACGATGGATACAACATTGCGCTTGGTGGAGTGTAAGTTGTAGATAGAGTTTGTGTTTCACACAAACACCCAGCTGACAGTTGATGAGGTAGTCCAGAGATGTTGCCTTTTATTTCTGGTTTGCAAGGATGGATCACCTAGCTGGAGGTGAGAACATGGAAAAGAGCTCTTCACAATTACATTGAGCCATACAGTAACCATTATCCACATATGTTTGAAATTAAAGTACTCAAGATTAACTAAAGTTAAAAGGCCATTTCAGTAGTTCACAAGGCACATTTCATATGTTTAATGGTCCATGTGACTTGAGTTTACTCCACTGGTTCACAACAATGTAGGCCATTTCCAACAACACAGAGAGTCCTACTGATGAGCATGGACTTGGAGCATGTAAATATAAGAGAGGATTTAGAGACCTGCCCCCAAGAAAGAAGAAATACACAAAGAGGAGGGAAGTACAGTAGAATGGAGTGAGGGGAACTAATCAAAGAAGGAAAAAGAGAAATTAAAAAGTCATATCACTGTGACCAATACAGAAAATCTAAAGCAGACAAAATACTGAAAAACAAGACGGTATAAACCACTACCTCTAAGTGACTTATTTTTCCCCAACATTTGATCTTGTATTGAAAATGTGGATAGTATTGCACTGGAATCATTACCAGTTTCTTCAGATGTATAATGAATGACTCAAGCAAACGAAATATTTTACTCAGATGATAGTTTTACCTTTTAGGAAATATCTAAGTGACCTCCAGGAAGAGAAACATTGGCAATATGGCCCGTTGCCTTCCCATATTTTAATCAATAAGGGAGCTCTTGTATAGCTACCGTCCTTAATCCTTGTTCTTCAGGGAGTTTTTAAGGATCTTTAATTAAAGTCTATATTACTACTGGATATGTTTCTTGAAAATATATGTCAAATACCAGCATGCAGATATCTAAAAGCACAAAATATTCTATTCTCAGATCAAAACTAAAGCTAATGGAACAGTAATTAGAAGGAAATGAGAGATGATTGTTTTATAGGCAGAAATTTCATTTGTTTCTGGAGATAGTATAATAGTGCAACAATGTGAATGTGCAAAGGACCACTGAAGACTACACTTAAAATGATCGATTTGTGTGAAGCATAATTTACCACCATATATATATATATATATATATATATAATGTACATATATATATATGCACAAGCATATATATATGCACATGCACACATACATATTTTTTCTCAGTCAAGCTGAACTAAAAGTTGGAACACAGAGCCAGGAGCTGGTAGGTAGCACCTATAATCCTAGCTATTCATGAAACTGAGTTCCACAGGGTCATGCTTCAAAACCAGCCCAGGCAGAAAAGTCAGTGAGACTTTGTATCCAAAATATTCAGCAAAAGCCACGATGGAAGCATAATTCAATTAGTAGGGTCCAGCCAAGTCAGCAAGCAAACCAAATGTGAAGCTCTGAGTTCTGACTTCAGTAAGATTAAAAAAAATATACAGATAAAAAAATACAGATAAAAAGATGCAACATGGAAAGAAAATCTCCAAGATACCTCTCACAACCTCTGGGAAACTGGAACATAGCAAACAAAAGTTTAAAACATTTCCAGCAAGTATCTTCTACCTGAAGTAATATAAATATCTGTGACATTGAGGTGAGTATGGTGTAAATATGGGCTTTACACATTGTAAGGAAGCACACATCTCTACTGTTGGTTCAGCTTCATCTGAGACTATAAATGGCCTGGTATGCAATACCAACAGAATAAAGAGGTGTTAGGCCAGTGTCATAGTCAGTGTGGCATGTAAACCTTCCTCATTATAGCCAAAGTGACGTTCCACTTTTGTTTTTCTGCTTTCCATTAACCTCGGTCCAAAATGATCAAATGAAAAGTTCCAGAAATAATTTGCAATATTTAAATTACTTTTATAAAAATATATTGTCATAATTTTTGTTGTTGTTGTTTATTTCATGTTGGCACTAGGATTTAAACTTAAGAGTCTCAGGCTCTCCTTTGGCTGTTTTAGGTAAGTTGGTATTCTATCACTTGAGCTTCACCTTCAGTTCTGCTTTTTGTTGGCTAATTAGACATAAGAGTCTCACTGTATTTCTGTTCTGGATAGTTTTGAATCTCAATTCTTAGAATTCAGCTTTCTGAGTAGCAAGGATTACAAGTGTACACCACCAGCCCAAGGCTCTTCTATTTTATTATTATTTCTTTTTATCTGTAACTTGTGCCTGATTTATAAATTAAGTATGAGAAAAAAGCATAGCATATGCTGCACAATGTTGTTCTGAACTATGCATAGTTTGCGACGTCCGCAGAACTTCTTGGTACATAACCCTGCAGAGAAGGCAGGACTACTGTAGCTTCTTTCCCTTACTCTTTCTCGGGTCAGTAGCTACAGTTAGCTGGGAGAATGGCAAAGTATAAATATCAGCAATAAACCCTGGGGCAACTATGTTTGTGCTCACTTGGCAATTAAGGGAGGGCAAGTATCCCATGAATCACTCCTGGTGTATTCCCTGACAGCAAGACTGTCATGTAGTCTTGGGAGCAAGGTCAGAGAAAGGACACAGGAAGGACCCTGAAACAGACCAATGGCTGCTTCCATTTGTGTTCTCACACCTAGAAGCAGGAAGTTTCAAGCTAAAAATGAAATTAAAAGAGGTAACATAAAATAGTACCCTAATCCAATGAACACTTGGTTTAGAAGCTTTTCCAATTTCTACAATAACTAATTTCATACAAATTTTAACTCTGTCTCCCACCAGCATGAAGACCTTTCCTTGGGAACGAACTGGCAAAATGGAAGTAAACACTTGCACATTCATGGATCACACCCTGGTCTGTCTCCAAGGATATGTACCAAATATGGAGAATAGAAGAAGCATCTTAAACAACTTGGTTTTCCCTGCCCACTTCTGGAAACTTTGTTCAGGTCGTACAGTGACTCAGCTCATGTGGCAAGCTGACATCTAAAATCGCTTCATGATGACAAGCTAAAACAGACATTGTCTCAATGTCAGAAGTGCAAACCAACCAAAGAAAAAGAAGGAAAGAAGACAGAAAACAGAATGGAGGAAAGGAAAGGAAAGAAACAAGAAGTGAATCACATTACATATACTTACAACTTTCAGCTTGATAGTCTGGCACAAACTGCTCATCATTGTCAGGTACCTGAGCTGAAGAAAGAAAAAAAAAAATTAAATTAAGACAGGAACTGCCAAGCCATAAGGAATGTCAAATCAGATCTGTCAGGCAAGGTCTTTTTAGGCTGAGATCAAACCTATGATTACTTGCCAATAAGCTCCTATTTAAAATGGCCTTGACAGTCAGAACTACTTAGGAGGGAACACAGAAGGGCCCATTGATGTGAGCTAGAAAACATAAATATGTCACAAATATGGTGGCAGGTGTAGTCCCTATCAATTTCACTTGCCAGATAGAAATAAAAGAGCCACAAAATAAAAGAAGTTACAGGATTTCTATTTCCTGCAGCGTTTTATTTTGCAAGAGTTGAGCCAAAGGTATTTCAATTCACCACTGCCAGAGCTTTAGCAGCCCATCTAAATGAACAACATGATTCCTTTCAGTCTTGTGTAGCATGCACACACATCTCTCTGCATTTTTAGAAATGATGACTTTTGATATGTTCCATCCCTGGCAAATGCAACTACTATTATTTCAAAACATTTGCTTTAACTTTAACATTGGAATGATACAAACTTTTAAAAAATGACAAGATCTGCCAGTAATTTGGGTCACATATAACCAAGTAATATACTGTAATAATTATAATTATCATAATAAAAATAATAAAACAAATGCCATATTTTCATGTAAAATATTTTCCTGGCTCTCTTCAGCACTAACAAAAAGAATATTCCTAGTTTATCAGTTTTAATGTCAAATGACTTCCTTATTTTTAGTAAAGGAAAAACACTGAATAGCAAGGAGCTAAGGCATTTAACAATGACCAAAACTCAAGGCTACTTTTTCACTTTGAAAATTTTTTCATCACAGTTGATTGGGACACAGAAATAACCCATTGCAAACTGCACATTAGAGAAATGAGTTTGGATAAATATACATACCCTTATGTATACAAATTACATAAAAGGAAAGTTAGATTCATTTGAACATGGAAAACATAATTAATTATCCTCTTGATTAACTCTAAGTATGATTTAATTAGCTAGTATAACTTCACTAGTATTTTACAATTACTTTACTAACATTGAAAGTTTTTAATGCAATCAAGTTACATTGTAATAAACATCCAACCATTTTATTCTTTATGTGAAGTGCTTTTTTAAAACAGAAATACTTGGCAAAGTAAAAATTTATGTTACATTATTAAAACATAACTATCTAATTGCCTGTTATTAAAGTATAAGCAGTTTGACACTCAGCTGTTTTCTAGCAACTTCCTCCCAAACATGTAAATTTTACTTTATTACAGAAACACCACTTTCTCCACTACATGAAACTAAATGACAAATAATATCAAGATATAATGAATGCCTATTTGATCGGCATACATGGAAGAAGGTTTTCTCTTCATGTGTCACTGTATTTGATACTATGGTGGTGATAATGGTATTACATCTAGATAACTAATGGATCTGTGTCTTGCTATCTATGTAACTTTGGGTAAATTATTTAAACCCACTAGTTTAATAGTGATATTAAAAAGTCGTGTTTTATATTTTGATTTTGGTAAGGATTCCATAAAACATTTAAACAAGGTAACAGATACGCTAATATTTCTTTTCTACAGTCAAAAACAAAAAAGTACTTTAATCATAACTTAGCTTATTATCCCAACGTCTAGTGACTTATACTAAAGACAATCTAATGAGTTATACCGGAGACAAGAAAAGACATAACAAACTGTCTTTTGACATTACATAAGCTTGATGGTTCCCATAGACTCGTAAGTTATCAGGGAAGTAGTACGCTTTAAATTAAACAGCAAAAATAATCTAAATATTTTAATATATATTTAGGAAGTAATAGCAAGTAAGCAATTAAATTCTGCACTGTCCCCACTATAGCCAGATGTTTCAGAGTTCTCTCTAAATTAAGATTGAAACATATAACTGTTGAGGTGTTAAATGATCACCCATGGCAATTATTGTGCTTTTAAAGAAATCAAACATTAAATATCTCACTTGCAGGAATAGTTTAAACAGTCAATGAGTAGCAAAAACGTATTTGTAATTTAAAAATTTAGTATGAATAGACTACATGCTACTTTTTTTTTTCCTGCTTATGTCCTAAAGCAAAGTTCCAACTCCACAGTTCCAAGTACAACCTAGAAGTCCATGATGATATGTATGTATTGGCAAATGAAGGGGACATAGAAACTATGCCTCACAGATACAGAGAAAATAGCTGCATGCTAACAATCTGTGTTAAGAAAATTAAAAAAAAAAAAAAAGAAAAAAAAGAAGGATAAGAAGTACTATTTCAGTACAAAAATCCTTTCCTTAACATTCTGAATAAATACTTCACACTTATGCTTGAACATATTACAGAATTTTAACAAAAAACATATGACTCACATTTTCACAGAAGCTGATCTTAAGAAACTGAATAGACCAAATGAAGCAGCATGCTACTTAAATAGACAAAGGCTTAAGTATACCTCTAATTTCAAGTTGGAGTAAAAGGGAAGAAAGCATTTTAACTAAAAACACAAGTTGGATCTGGGCAAGGAAAATATGACAAAGTATTGCCACACTTGTATCATTCATTTCCTTTTTTTTTCTCCTCCCCTTTAATTCATGAGAATTTTGTGAAAAAGCAAACTACAGCTGCCTGAAAATTTGGAGTGATCCATACTAAAGTTGAAAATTAACAATGCAGGCCAACCCTTTAAAAACGTTTTTTTTCCCTGCTATTATCTCTTATAAACTATGCTTAAATGATCACCTTTGGGGAATAAAAATGTTTCTCTCATGTAATTAAGAGGAAGGAGAAGAGAAGGAAAGGAGAAGATGAGAAAATACATACCAAAAGACCAATAAAAGGCTTTCAAGAAGATTAAGCATGTAGATTGTATTGGTAATAGCTGAAGCGGCTTTATCGGTTCATTGTACATTAATAGACAAGTTGCCATCAAGTCTCAGGACCTCAGCTTTAAAAGGAGAGCATCTGCATGCTCAGCTAGATTTGCTTTACCTAGCTTATTATCCAAGGTGTTCTTTTCTTTTCCTTTATTTTTTCTACATAGCAATACATATTAGGGTAAAGAAATTTATAAAAATATTAATCCTGACCTAAATGTCACAGAAACATCAACCCTCATTTTTACTTCAATATCCTTTTCTTAAGTAATCTTGCCTCAGGGATAGACAATTTTAAATACAGCTTGCCTTTACTTTACACCTATTTTTAACTTTTAAATAAAACCATATTCATTACTTTAAAAAAAAGTGACCCGTAAAAAAATTTTCAAGGTTAGCTACAGGCAAATAAAAGATCCACTCATTTTTGCAAGCTAACTGATTTTCTTTTAAAACTAGGAACAAGAAGAAAAAATAGAAATAAAGCAAACATCAAGTATAAAAGGGGTTAATATTTAATTAAAACCAGTTCTATCCACTGTAACAATGACCTGGAGCCAAACAAGGCGGAAGATGTATGAGTCATTCTTTCTGCCAGTGAATGAGACAGCTGATCTCCTCAGCCATTCCTCAAGACAAGCAGGCAGAACTGGAGTTCTGCCCCCATTCACAAAAACACAGTCCAGCCTAAGCCATGTGGCCCAACCACAATCTTTTCATGTCACACCCTTCCAGAGAACTAACGCAAGTAAACTTGAACTTGCAATATAAACACAGTTTTATTGCTGGGCCTCAAATAGAACTCAGATCCATTCAGAAACATGTTTAAATAAATGGCAAGTTTATATACATGTCTACATATATAGTGTGTGCGTGCATGCATGTGCACACGTGCACATACACGCCCACACACATTTAACCCTTCGTGCTTTACTGAATAACTTGTGACAGAAATTTGAATACACAGAAATAACAAAAGGAAAGTAGAAAAACAGGAAAATAAAAGAAGGAAAGATGGAAGGAAGGAAGGATGTAAGGGAAGGAGGGAGGGAGGGAGGAAGGACGGAAGGAAGGAAGGAAGGAAGGGAAATGAGTTAGGGGAACAACTCCGTAGTAGATCTAGTAGATCACTTGTTTAGGATAAGAGAGGCCTGGATTTGATCCCCAGGACTACAAAAAAAATTAAGCAATGGCTTTCTTTTCTTGCTTATTATTAACAGCTTTTATCATAAGAATAATGGAATACTGTGGAGCTTTGTAGCATTTCACTCTGAATCAAAGGGCTAGAAACAAACTTTTCTAATGACATACAAGTTTTGTTTTAAAAAGCAAAACAATAAGAAAATTAATCTTTGCACAAAGGTACTTACTTCTAAAATAGGCCTCAGGCCATGGGACAAAATAATCTAGAGTCCCCTACGCCTAGTTTTATAGCACATCCGGTTTTAACATGAAAACGACTGTACCCATGTAAAAGCATTAATTAATGCCAAAGTATAAACATATTTACGCAGACAGAAAAAAGGGGAAAGGGCTATTTCCCATGACAGAAACACCTTTAACACTTTGTAAGTTCTTTGGACGTGTTGTGAAAAAAAGAAACCATGACGTTTTAATTGTCTTGAGTCTCAAATCAGCTTCAATTTACAACTAAATTGACCTATGGGGGCTTGAAAACTGAATGGAAACTCAGAGACAACTAGCTATTGTTTGTAGCCAAATACTTTCTCTAATGCTACATGTCTGATTATTATTAATAAGAACTACAAGATTGTATGCAAGTCAAAGAAATTAAGTTAAACCCCCAAATGCAAGAAATTACACATTTCCTGTAACTGAACTAGACAAATCCTAGGAACATTTATTTGACATTTACTAGGATCTTCTAGCAAAACTACATCAAGCTACATCAACTCCAGTTTTTCCATTCAAATAGAAAATTTACTATTTTGTAAAACCAACTTAGGTGAAAAAAAATCCATGTATTTTAAATGAATGCTTAGAAAGAAAACACATTCACTATCTTTAAAAGTCCAAATCAGAAGTCTTTAACATTTACAATTTTCCTGATATACTATATACCAGTATACACACAACATGAATGAACTCCTCCTCAAGTCTATGGATTTCTGAATTTAATGCTGAATTCTCACTTCCTGTTTTGTGTAAACCACTCACACACACAAAATATAGTTTTTAGAGCTTTTATTCTTTACTTCACCTTATGTGGCAAAAAGAAAGTAAAAAACATAGGAGCCCACATGTGATGTCATATTCTATGGAGAAAAGAAACTGAATTTGTGAACAATAAAAATTAGTGTCTAGTGGCTCTGTATTATAGATGTAACATACTATGTCACAACAGCATACATGGTTTCTGAAATAGTGTTACAATGATCTTTATTAGGGATTTAGCATCAGTCTTTGAACCTTATCATCATTTGAAGATTACTTAAAAACAAAAGGGGGAAAAATCTTACTTGCAGTAATAATATAGTTGGGTATAGGAAGATTGTCTGTATTAAACCACTAACAAATATTTCACTCTGATGGCAGCAAATCAAGAGCTAACTTTTCCTTATAAAGTTAAGATCTAGACCCATAGCAAAATAATAGTCAAAAGTAAAACCTGTGTGTTTGCATTAGCTTTATACTTGAATTGATAATTTCTCTGTAGGTAAGCTTGAAGAAGCAAGCTTGAAGAATGCAATCTTTTTCTTAACTCAGTTACTTTTCACATCCTGCTATTTCTATCCCTGATGTTAGAAGTCCCACTTTAAGTATGACATTTTAGGACGCCAGTTACCAAAACACTAAAAAACCAATTTAGGACCAGAAGTTACTATGGTGTTGCTAGAATTAAGTTTGAACTTATTTTGTGGGAGAACATAATTCCAATTGCCCTTCTATCAGTAGCAATCTATTTCAAAAGTCAAAGAATCAATAAAGAATTGTGCAACAATAATATAAAGTAGCTATGTTAAAAATTATAGTAGAAAGATCCTCTCATTAAAAAAAAAATCTACTTCCATAGTCTTTAAAACATTAGGTTTTCTATTTTCCTCAGAATAAGATGATTATTTTAAGCAGTGGTATATATGGTTAAAACTTTTAAATTACAATGTTAGTACTTGGAAAGTGAAATTAATGTAAAGTTAAATTCTTCACAAACACATTTTAATTCCTTATATGAAAATAAACTTTGGAGGGGAGGCCAGTGAAATGTTTTTCAGAGGACTTCACTGAATTGAAAATACTAGCTCTGGTTCCAACCTCAACTCAAATAGCCATGTCTTATCTATCCCAACTTCCCCTTAGAGATAAATCCATAATATAATCTACTTATGACTAACGCATATGTCACACTTAGTACAAATTATAAAAGTTCTTGCAGGATAAAACAAATTAAACATGCTAAGCTGTATCACTTTTAACTATTTAGGAACTTCAATAATTTTTTTAAACATGACTATCATCACAACTAACTTGAGTCTCTTGTCTAATAACATTGTTTTAGACTTATTTAACCCCCCAGTGAGATTCTAACTCATGAGAGAACTTGGTTAATTGCCAATGATCTTTTTTAAAAAGGTCAAGATGCCTTAGATTCCATGGTCACTTACTTGGCTTATGAAGATCATGAAAAGAAATATGTATATGGTTCATAGTGTGCCAATTTAGAAATGTTTTAGTTTCTGGATATCCATAAGAGCATAAAAGGACAAATTTAGCTACAAATAAACTAGGATAATAGGAATCCCTCCTTACCTAATATTGCTCAAGGAATTGGATAAGTTAAGTTAAAATATGTGGGCCAAAAATGATTGTATTTAATTGCTAAAAAGAAACATAAATGTGGAACCCATTAACAGTAAGAAAAATTATTAAATTATACTAAATTTTTGCTTATATCATGATTTGCTAAATTAATGTAAACTACTTTGAAGATGTTTAAATTATTCTAACATGCAATCTTATTCACAGTTTGTAAATAGTTGTACACCTGGGTATTCAATAAAACACTCAAGATTAATTTCTGAATTTAATTAAGCTTATGAATTATTTTCTAAGTAAAAGCCTATGTTCCTCCAAATATATTAGTCATTTTCTAAGCTCATTTCATATAAATATAAATTTCCAGATTTATTGACAGGAACGTTCATAATCATGGATAAGAATATTTCATACAGAATTTTCAAAGATAAATTCAGATTAATTATTCAAATCATTTGTCTAAGGCTATAAGACACAAAACAAGTCAAAAGTTTTAAGAAGATGTACTAAAACTGATTATAAAATGGTAAGTCTGCCATAGATTCCTCAGTTTAAAATTCCAGAAACAGAGTTGCTATGCATATTCAAATCTTCTAGAAAGTACTCTGACTTGGAATCAATCAGAATTAAACATTTTAAGAACAAACAAACCTTCCATAACAATGAAAACAGGCATTTTAAGTTATTTGGGGTGAGTAAATTCTCCCATAAATATAAGTCCCAACATGCACCTTTGCAAAATTGAGATAAAAGTTAATAAAAAGTACCTCTGCAAATTTTCCATGAAAAAGTAATGTTCAAATATATGGCTCATGTTTCGATAATAAGTAATCTATTGCAATAAGTTTCAGTTATAGACAAGCAAAAATGACTTTTAAATATAACCCAAATTTTCATTAATACTTACCTTTCATTAACATCTAAATACAATACAGTCACACTTTCAAAAGACTATTAAGCAAGCTATTTGACTTAATGATTCATAAAGATTGTGAAAGCTTTTTGGAGAGCTAAAATATTATCAACACAAAAAACTTACTTTACATGCTAAAAGCAACTTGATCAACTGTATTCAAGACAACCAGATAAAACATAAAACGGATATAATGCTTCAATCAGCTTAAAGTAACACCACATCACTTGAGTTAAATTCAGAGACCCTCTCTCTACTTTTAGCCATCTTCAAATTTGTTCCAAAAACCAGGTTTCTCATAGAATATGAAAACACAAACACAATTACAATTAATGCTTAAACATCTGTAACTTTCCCTTTGTGTTCCTCACATAGCAAATCATAAAACTAATGTATCATTTAACAAATCAAATCCAAAAACAGAATTTCAAATCATACAGACCAACAACAACAACAAAAATTCCTCAAATGCAGGCATTTCTGAAAATGTAGAAAGCTTTAACTGAAGCAATCTTATGTTTCCTATATAGAAAGTTGCACAGAATAAAATTTCAGCAAAAAGAATTCCAAATTCCTTCCAATGTCTCCTTGACATAGTAATTAAACCCTAATAAAAGTGACAAAATAGCAAAAGTGAATTTCAATAAACATCACATTCATAGTACTACATGATAGATATTATTTTAATCTTCAAATCCCTCCAAGATTTATTTTAAACCCATAGATTTACTAAGTATTGAATACACACCAAATGTTCTGTGTTGTGAGCAGGGCGGAAAGAAGACACTTGCACTTAAATCTTGAAGCATCCCGTCCTGATGAACCCAGAGAAACTAATTTCTGCCATCAGCAAAGTCCTCCACCAGAACACCAAATAATGACATGCGCTGCTCTAAAGGAAACAGCAAACCAGCCCGGCTCTGGCTCTAGGAGGTCTCTCGAGGTACAATAATATAAACCTGATCAATTGCAATTAAAATCTGAACAGAGGCTTAGAACTTGAAGTCTTGGTGCATTAGTTCTTGCCAAAAGCAGATGTGATTGTGAGCTGGAAGCAATTTCTCCTGGTAATTTGTGATGACACTGGGTAGTACAGCCCCAGAGTCCCCAAAGACAAACTCATCAGAGGCTCTAATGTATGCATGACACATGAGGTGGCTCTTTTAGAGCTCAATTAATTGGGCTGAACATTAAGACAGCAAGTTCAGGACTTCTTTTTTTTCTTTCTTTCTTTCTTTCTTTTTTTTTTTTTCATTTCTTCAGATGCTTCCTCCTCCCCCCCCCCCACCCCTTTTAAGCAATTTGTTTCCTTACCTTCTGCCAGCCATGTTTCCTGTAATTGACTTAGATCTTGAAACAGTTCTAAAAAAAAAAAAAAAAAAGTCAAAGATATAAACATAAGATTTGCAGAGCTTTGGGCTTCATTAAATGGAAATGTGTTTGTCATGAAATTGGCATTAAGTATTAATTTGAAGAGAGGGAGTTCATGGAAAAGAAAATAGGATTCTTATTTAAAATATCTTAATAACCCTACCAACTTTTGAAGCCCATTAGGCAACACTTTAAGAAATTCTCTAGCTAAGTAAATAATAGTCAGTTATCTTCCTCTTTTATTTTCCTCCTTAACAGTTTAAGAAGTAAGCTCAGAAATACCACCCCCCAAAAAAAACAAAAAACAAAACAAAAAAAAAACACTACACATGCACTAAAAGTCACAGAAAGACTGAAGTAGAAGGTGGTCTATTGTCAGATAACTTGTCTTAAATATTCTCAACTCTTGCTAAAGTAAAAAAAAAAGTAGGGGAATGATTAGAAAGACTGGAGAAGCTTTATTACTGTCTTTTGAATCTAATACAAGATATTAACAGGACTTGGGTTCTCAGGAAGTATGCTTTTCAGGTCTAATGCTTCAAAACTAAAGGGAACAACTTCAACAACTCCAAGTTCTTAAAGGAAAAGTTTTGCATTAATGAGTTTTTTAAAGCATAAGGTAGATAATCCTCTAGCTTATGTACATAGTCAAGACCAAACATTATATCTTGCCATATAGGGGAGAAAGGGAAGTATCCAACTAAAGTATGAAGATTTGGGGTTAGTTCCTGAATTCAGTATACATAAATTTAAATTTCAAACTGAACTTTGATTTCAAAAATATCAGAGTATCTTGAAGTCATTAGGAATGCCCCCATATGGTTGAAATAATATATAGATATCTTATCAACAGTTCATGAAAAATCTGCCACCTAATTTCCAAATAGTACAATTATTAATTAGGCCTTAAGTAGGACTCAGTGAACACTTTAAGGCCTCTTAACAAGATGTTATGACTTTACAATGTAGTCATCAAACTCACTCATAAAAAAAATCTGATAACAATATGATTTCACTATACAGTAAATGGAAAAATCAATCATTTGAATCATTTAGCTTGTAATAATGTTGAGAGAATATAAGCAGTGTACCTAACTGCTTATTTTGTCCTACTGTATTGGATATTTTAAAATTATTATCTTAATGTAGAAGATTAGTTATAAGCCATATGGACAAGAATAAATATAAAAGGATGATTAAAGAAGAATGTCACTGTTAAGTTTTTATTTCCTCCTTTGTGGTAGGAACATAAAATATTCACCAATGCAAATTGACCCATTATGTAAATTGCTCTGAGTAAAAGTCTCAGTTAAATTCAGTAATTTCAAAATTGCTTACTTTTAAGATAATACTGAAGTGTTCCCCTTGCTTTCAAGAGTAGAAAGTGTGTAGGTAAAGTGTATTTGTGTGTGTGTGTGTGTGTGTGTGTGTGTGTGTGTGTGTGTGTGTGTGTGTGTAGGGGGGGGTTCTGCTCAAAAAATCAAACCTCACCTTCTGAGTCATGAGCCAGATCTCTGTTAATGAATTTTCTTTTCCTGACATTTGTTGGTTTCTCGTTACAATTTCTCCCACGCTGACTCTACAAAAAGGAAAGATAAAAATCCTTTAATAGAATCTTTTAAAATAAAATCCTGTAAAACCTTAGATCTCTCTCTCTTTCTCTCTCTCACACACACACACAAATATGCATACATAACATAAGCCTACTGATCCTCTCTCTGAATAGACAATGTTGATAAGATCACTTCTAATATTCATTTTCTGCCTTCATTTTCATTTAAGGCTGGAAATTCATCAGCAAGTGAGTGATTTCCCAATGCTGATCTTAACACTACTGTTTATCAGTCATATATATTCATGGTATCTCAACATCCAAACATTAAGCTCTAACACTTAGTCCTCTCTCTCTCTCTCTCTCTCTCTCTCTCTCTTTCTCGTTGGATGAACACTAGATTTAAATGCCATGAATTTTTATTCTCTCTCAGCACCTCTCCCAAAAGCAGTAACAGGAGAGAGAGAGAGAGAGAGAGAGAGAGAGAGAGAGAGAGAGAGAGAGAGAGAGAGAGAATGAGAGGGGAATAAAAGTAACAAAATCCAGAATCACCCCGTGTAAACAAAAAGTGTCAGCATTTGTCTCAACTTCATTCTTTTCCATGTGGCAGAGAAACCCAGCCACAAACTTTGAGGCCAGCAGCTGCTGCCCTCCCTCTCCGCTTCCACTCATGAAGGGAACTTTAATCCGGAAAAAAAAAGAAAGAAAAGAAGGGGGGAGGGATATTAAAAACAAAACTATGCCGTATCCAAATCACTGAAAGGTAAGCTCATTTTGAAGATGGGACTGCTAGAGGCAGAGTCGCCCTACAGTGGCAACAAAGCAGATAAAGTATCTGCAGTCCCAACCCCCTGCCCCCTCCCTCTCATCTCTCCCCACCCCACCCCGGTCGGAGTCAAGTTTATAAACAGCAACTTTCAAACGGAGCACTCACTGGGGTGACCACGTAAGGCACTTGCTGGTCATAAAATCCATCCATTCTGCTGCTCTTCGCAAATATTAGCTCAGTGTTTTATATTTTGAGCATTTAGCTGGAGATTTCCTCGGGATCTGGACTTCTAGCAACCTAGAGGGGAACAAGATGGCTTTTAGGCTTAAAAAAAATCATGAATGAAGCTCTTAAATTTGCATAGCTAATTACCCTCTGACAGTCCCATTCACAAAAATAACCCTCCCTACACCGCCTCCTTCACCTGGATCCAAACAGAGCTAAGAGAGTTCACAATTTACGTATTTTTTGGTAGTAGTAATAATCCGAACAAGAGGCTATGTATTTATTTACACTCTCGATGTTTCCCTGGGCGATCGGTGTGCCCCGGGCAGCTCAGATTCGTAAACGTGTGCAAAACTAGCAATGGCGATCAACGAAGACTTGCTTTACACCTAACGGGACTAAAAGAGACGGAGACACCTCTTTCCTACGGATAGTTTTTGCAACCCACAACCATGCAATTATCTGGAGAGACAGGAAAAGTTGCTGGAAAGACCCACCTGAAGGCCACGCTAGGAGAACGGCTGCAAAAAATTCCCTCCAAATTTAATAAAAACATTAATTATTGCCCAGCATTTCCCCTTGGAAGCCGAAAGCGCCTCTGACAGAGCTCAATTCGGTGGTTTTTCCTCTACTTCTCCTCCAGGGGCCTCCAATCCAAACTGATGGATCGCTGCCTCCCATTGGCTCCACGTCTCTTTCACAATATCAGATTTCGGGCTGTCAATCAGGCGGCTGGCTGCCCCTTCCCGCGGGTCGCCTGCGCCCCTCGGCCCCATCCAGGGCTCTGCCTGCGGCGCAAAGGTCTGCGCCCTGGAAAGGACACGGAGAAAATCGACTTCCTTCCTAACTCGCCGCTTATTGTTAAGGCGGCGGGGGTTGCTGAAACCATGTCTAACCGAGGTGCCAGATCTCATTACTTGATGTGTTTGGTCCGCTGTTGGGGCTGATTCCCTTAAAAACATTGTTCCATGGTTCAGGTGTAAACTCAGAGGACGGATCCATCAAGTCTGAGTCTTCCCAACCTCCCCTCTCCCCCCCCCCATCTCCAGTCTCTCTACTCTTGACCCCACTAACCTTTCTGGCCACGTTTTCCCCTCTCATTTTTCAACATTTATCATTACCGTTGCTTATCAAAAGATTTGTTTTAAATCCATCCTCAATTAAAACCAACTCACGGGACAGGAAAATGATCTGTGATGGGAGTATGTGGAGGAGGGGGTATTTATTAGGAAGGGCGAAGTGTACAGAGTCACCTAGGCGAGGAAAGTATAAAACCCCCGGTCTTCCCCACGTATCCGTAGGAGAATAGGTATTCTCGCTCCACGGCGGGGGAGGAGGGGAGGAGAGCGGAGGGAAGGGGTGGCTGGGGTGCCCCAGGGACCCGCACGTTTCCTGAGCTTTTGTTATGTATACACGAAGGCGGAGGGTGTCGCTTACTGTACCAGACGCTTTCACTTCCTCTGGAGCTTTGAAACAGCCAGAGCCCAGAGTTTGGGGGCTAGCGGTCAGAAAGCTCGAGTTACAAGAACAATAACCAGGACATCTAAGAAGTGAGGACTGCCAGTCTAAAGCCGCTTGCCAATGGAGTTTGGGAACCCCTAAAACGTTCCCGAACCAGCTAAGAGTCCAACTGGGAAGGGGAGGCCTCCGATGGGAGGACCAGGGGGGTCCCGCAGGGCTGAAATTCACCGAGGATCCTGATGGCGAACCGAGCCGGTGACCGGAGTACGTTTCCGGCAGCTGTGCTGCTCGTGGGAAACGTGCTGCAGTTCTCAATTTCTGTTTCAAAGTTTCTGTCCTTAAATGGAGCTTTGTGCAGACACATTAAAATGGAGTGTGAGCGCACCACTCCGTTCGGGACCCACGGAGGAGGGGCAAGGGCTCGACTGTCCCGAAGATCAGCCCTGTTCATTGGGAATATAATGAATACCTGGACGGCCCGCACAGACACTGTGCGGACACGGCTGAGCTCCGCGCGCGCCTCCACCAGCGCTTTGAGCGGGAACTCTCATTTTAACCCTGGCCCGGGATCGAGTCCGGGCGCAGCCCGGGCCTCCAGGCTGCAATAGTGGAGCTCTCCGGCAGTGTGCTTTGTGAAACGCAGCCACGAGCGGAGTCCGTAACCAGGGCGCCCCGCCGCAGGGTATTCCCGGGATAACTAACCCAACCCCAGTAATCCCAGCAAGTTTCCAAAAATCCTTCCCTGCGGCCGCAGCCTGACTGGTATCCGGGGCAACCGGGAGAGGGTGGAGCTGCTGGGTAGGCTCTCGGGAGGTTCTCTCCACAGCCAATAACAAACCGTAAATCCCCAGCCCATTGTTGTTTATAGCTGACCCCGCAGCGCTCAGCTTGGTGATTGGCCGCGTGAAGAAAGGGGGCGGAGCGCATCCCGGCCCCCGCGGCCACCTTTCGGCTCCATTCACAAAAATCTCGGCCTCTCCGAGTCACGTGGTGGGGGGGGGCGAGGCGGGGCAGGGGAAATGACACAACAAAGGCCCAAGCTCCCAAAACCAAAAAGAACTTTTTATACCACGCTCTCTCCGTGTTGTCCCCTCGGTGCCACCGACACTAGACGAAGGAGCTTTGGGTCTGGGAGTAATAAAGAGAAAGAGAGAGGGGAAAGAGAAGAGAGGGAGAGAGAGAGACAGACAGACAAGACTGACTCACATGGAACAAATTCCGGGGTGCAAAGTCTAGAAGAAAAGCTGCCCCAAGGACGAGGCTTGAGGGCTGTGAGTGGGAGAGAGGTTTTAGGAAAGACTGAGACTTTTTTGCTGGCTACTTCCTCCAGTCAGCTTTTGAAAGTTCAGAAGAGCTCGACTGTGGAAAGCTTTGAGTTTTCTTAGTGTTCTCCATTAACGAGTTCTGATTTCGTCTCACAAAGTCATTTCTTTAATCTTTCCGAATATTCTAGGTGTTTTTCTCTCTGCAAGCCATCTCCCCCCACCCCCTTCCACTCCCCCAGCTTCCGGCCCCTTCTCCTCTGTAGGGTGCAGCTGAGTAGTGAACCTGGCATTTTCCTACCTCTTACTGGGGCTTTATACTAACCTGAGTTCTTTGAAAGGACCCCTATCTGGTAACTATGTGAACTTCAACACTACTTGAAAATGATCCTCTAAAGTCCAAAGCAGTGATCTTTTTCGCTCCAGCTCTGTTTTTAAACAGCATAAAATGTTGAGGTTAACTGTGCTCTTCTTGACAGGGAGTATTTGAGAACAGTGACCAGATCTCTCCTACATTCTTTTCCTTGATATCTCTGAATTTACCTTAGGGTCTTTTTTTGCCTTAATACTTAGGAAACCCTACCTTTGAGCTTGGTGCCTGTTTATCTTCTATGCTTGGTTCTGGGAAAAACCTAGGGACCCAGTGACTAAAGACATTGGAAGGGCTGACTGAATATGTATTTTTAAGAAAACATTGGAGTGGTAGAAAATGTATACAGAAACTGCTAGCTGTTTTAGCCACAAGAAGAGAAAGTCAAAAGTTCCCAAAGTTTCCACTCTTTTTGAGAATGTCTTTAAAAAAAAAATACGTTTTATAAATGCCAGTCCTTCTTGAATGGAAAATTTCTTTTTGGCAGGATGTCAGGCATAGAGTGGCAGAGCAGAGGCCAGCAGCTTTGACATTTATTTACTTGTATTTTGAAATCCCATTTGGGCTCTGAAATAAGATCTTGAGAGAAAGAACCCCCTTACTCCAACAAAGTCCATTTTTGAGTCCGGAAAGTTTTTAGCTTGCATATAAAGCTATTTAAATCTTTATAGCTCCTTTGCTGCTATTTTAGAGGCTTTTCTGCAGTTAACTTATGGCATTTCACTGAAAATGTACTTAAATGAATGTAAATAAGTGACTTTCTAAAAGTAGTTTAAGGAAAGAAAGTTTTAGTATAGTATTGCTTGTTTAAAATGGTTAATATGCATGGCTCAAGTGGTAGAGCACTCACCTTGAGCTGAAAAGCTCAGGGACAGCGCCCAGGCCCAAAGTACAAGCCCCACAACTAACAAAAAAATAAAAATAAAAAAACAGGTTAATATAACGAAAAACAAGTGATATTGGCTTGTTTACTATTAAATAAGCTAGTAATGTTTATAATTTGTCTTATTAAATTGATATGTAGAGTAAATATTGTTGGCCTAGTTTGCACAGGGGTTTATCAAGTAGATAAATAATAAGCCATTAAATGGCAGTGATATTGTTGGGCTCCAGTGGCTCACACATGTAATCCTAGCTAGTCGGGAAGCTGAGACCTAAAGATTCATGTTTAAAGCCTTACCAGGAAAGATAAATCTGAGAAGCTCTTGTCTCTGATTAACCAGCAAAAAGCCAGAAAAAGAAGTCTAACGTAAGTGGTAGAGTGCCAGTCTTGAGTGAAAAAGCCAAGTAAGTAGAGTAAGAGACCCTGAGTTCAAGCCCTGGTACCTATGCAAAAAGAAAACAAACAAAACAGTATTGGCATTGGAAATGAATGAGTGAAACTAATTCCAGAGGAAAACTTGAGAATACTAATACAATTGTGAGACATCATTCTCTCAGTGGGCTGGATATCTGTGGAAAGGAAATCAAAAATTTAGGAGGAAAGTAGAGCCCAGCAAAAAGGTAAAAGAAAATATTCCCTCTCCCACCATTGTTAAACTGCTGAAAAATCTGTAAACTCTTGTCAATACAGCTTATGAAGAGGTAGTTTTAAATTTTTTCTTAACTATACTAGAAGTCAAAATGGAAGACATAAAAATAATATATTTAATCCATCACGTTGAAAAGAAGTTTCAAATATGCAGAAATTTGGGTGAGACTATATGTTAAATCTACTCAACATATCTCACTGGTTGAAATATAATCCTTTTAAAGTTAGGGTACAGTAGCTATTATGCCCTAAAAATTATAATATTTATCAAATCTTAAAATTAAATCCAATAATCCTCATTTGAAAATTCTAGCCTGGTAAGTAAGGGAGTATAAGGATTTATAAAAGGAGGAATCTAGAAGCAACTCAATATGTATCAGTGAAGGAATGGTTTCAATAAAGTATCATACTTTCATGTCTTGGAGCGTAGCAATAATTATAGGCCTGTTAAAGAGCATGCTAAGAAACTCTTGTTAAAAAGTCAACTTCCCGGATGTTACCACATTTCTGATTCAGTAGGCTTGAGACTGAGATGAGGTGCAAGAAGCAGTGTAATTCCATTGCAGATAGTGTTGCATTGTTTCCCCAGTAAGAATCACTGGGTTGAATTTCAATCAGAAGTGCAAAGGGGGACCTGCCTGTTTTATTCACATATTTGGTTGATCCACATATTGTAGACCATCATGGGTAATTCACTGACATTCCAATTTCAAATTACATATAAAAATCCAAGCTTTAGCCAGTCACGGATGGTTCATGCCTATAATCCTAGCTACTCCGGAGGCTGAGATCTGTGAATCGTGGTTCAAATCCAGCCGGGGCAGGAAAGTCCATGAGACTCCAATTAACCACCAGAGAACCAGAAGTGGCTGTGTAGCTCAAGTGGGAGAGTGTTCTCCTTGAGCTAAAGAGCTCAGGGACAGCGCCCAGGCCCAGAGTTCAATCCCCACAACCAACATTAGCAACAGCAACAAAAATAAATAAATAAAATAAAAATCCAAGCTTCAAATATTGCCAGAAAAAAATCTGGGAAAATAGTAACACTGGGCCCAACTTTCCACATGACAAATCCTGTTGCAAAGCATCAGGAAAGGGGTGAGTTTTGTAGGCAATCATCAACAAGCAATGACATGTCTTTGGGGGGTCATAAAGAAATGTTGTAATGGTCCACACTTCCAATCTGTGTTTGTCTTGCCTATGTTAACTATCTGACCTCAATCATGATTTGCATATGCCATCTAGGATTTATCTGTGACCTAGCAGATTAAATGGAAACAGAACATGTGTTAAAACAAAAATAAATACTGTATGCCCGGGAGGTGTAGATATAGTTAAACACATGGCACACATTTTCCTAGGTTTTTATTTCACTTTTCTTCTCTAAAAAAGTTTTATTAGATATTTATTGTATTCCTGGATGCCTTCCTGTCATTTAACACTATAATGTGCACCTTTTAGATCCTATGGTCCTTTGGAAGGTCACACACAACACTATTTGGGTTTTTTGGTTTTTTTTTTTGTCAGGCATGAGGCTTGAACTCTGGGCCTGTGTGCTGTCCCTCACCTCTTTAGCTCAAGGCCAGCACTCTACCACTTGAGTCACAGCACCACTTCTGGTCCTCTGGTGGTTAATTGGAGTTAAGAGTCTCATGGACTTTCCTGTCCCATCTGGCTTTGATCTTCGATACTCAGATCTCAGCCTCCTCAGTAGCTAGGATTACAGGCGTTAGCCACCAGCACCCAGCCAGGCAGAAGTTTTGTGTATAGAAAAGTCATATATTCAGGTGGTTATAGAGCTTAAGTGATACATATGATTTAAAATAACTGATAAGGAATCTCTGGTAAAGTGAATCATTTCTATTTAGAATTGAAGCTATTTTTAAGAACTGTAAAGTAAATAATAGGTCAACAGACTTCCCCATCTTTTCTTGTAGTTGTTTTGTGGACTTCAGTGAAAGACTCAAGTGTAGTTGCTCCGCTGACTTCAGATTAAAAGTCAGTTAGTTCTGGGTACTGTTCTTTCATACCTGTAATCCTAACTACTCAGCAGGCTGAAAGCTGAGGCAGGAAAAGTTCATGAGACTCTTATCTCCAATTAATCAGCACAAATATGAAAGTGGAGCTCTGGTAGAATACCAGCCTTGAGCCAAAAAAGCTAAGGAACAGCTCCCAGTCCCTGTATTCATGTCCCAGTAATAGCAAAAACAAACAGATGTCAGGTTAATAATAAGACAAAAAGCTTCAAGGAGTTGGTTGTAGAAATGGAATTAATTTTGAATGATTTAAAGTACTACTAATTCAGTTTGTGTTTTACATGTACTAAATATTAGGAGAGTAATGTTTCCAAAGCTGACATTCCAAAGCATCTCCTCCATAAATGATTTCTACAATGAAGTTTCAACCTCAAAAGAAGTATTAGGGAAAACTCCTTCTTGTGAGCTCTCAAAGCTGATGTTAATCTGTGGTTCTATATTCTGTGATGATCTTCATCATTTAATAAATTCCTTAGCACCCATAAACATAAAAGGTGTTTATGCATTTTGTCAGACAAATAAATTAATGAATAGGTAGCATACGTCTGAACAGTCTCTCTCCAAACTATAAACAAATTTAAAATATTAATCTAAGCAATATGTAGGCAATAAGTGTTCTAGAAACAAATAAACAATGAGGACTGAAAGGGCCAAACTATCTGCATCTAATTAACTTTAAGATATAAGTTTCTTTTCTTGCCTGGCCCTGTGTTGTATGTAGTCCCAACTACTGAGCAGGATAAAGTGGGAGGATCATTTGAAAGCAGCCTGGCCAATTAATGAGACCCATGTATTGAAGAACAAAACCACACCCCCTTCTCCACAACACGTACACCACCACCAAAAACAATACATCAAAATCAAATTCTGGAGAATAGATCTCAACTGCTTTTCTCCCAATTTCACCACCATCACCACCAGCACCACACACACACACACACACACACACACACACACACACACACGCTAACAAATTATAACACAAAAGGTATTAGATAATGTTCATTTGATTATGGTATATCATATTTATTTTATGAATACAATTCTTATTTGTCAATCATATCTCAATAAAGGTAGAAAATGAAGAGACAAAAATGTTTGCTCTTAAAATGATTGTTGAAAGACAATTAAAACTTCACTGAGCTAAGTATATTTTTCTAATGTGTAGGTTTATTTCTTTTTCTTTTCCTGGTTTTGGCACAGAAACATATTCTTTGTGATTTCTAAGGACATGTTGTTTATGTGACCAACAGTAAAACTAGCTGAAATATAGAATTCAGAACTTTGCTTCCTATTGGTTGTTCTTTTATTTATCATATGAAGGGCTTATGTTCTAGAAATCACTTTTAAAATAAAACCTTTGTTTTATTTTCTCTCTTTTTTTGCTGATACTTGAACTTGAACTCAAGACCTCACACCGTCACTCAGCCTGCTTGTCATCCCAGCTGTCTGTCTGCCACTTGAGCCATGCCTCTACCCTGGCTTTTAGGAAATTGGTGATTTGGGAGATGGGAGTCTTGGAGATGGGAATCTCACAGACTTTTTTTTTCCTGGCTGCCCAGGTCCCAGGCTCCTGATTAATACTGCTAAGATTATAGGTGTGAGTTACCAGTAACAGGCTGGTTTTCTTACCAATGGCTGTATTAGACTCACTTGGGGACTGGGAGAAATGTAAAAGAAAGTTTGGCATCAGACAATCATGGATTTCAATTTCGGATCCAACGCAGGTGAGATTTCTTCATCATCTCTTTGAGTGTCAGTTTTCACATCTGTGTAGTGGACTAAAGCCTATTTCTCCAAATTGCTGCAAAGAGGAACTAAGTAAACCTATTTCAATTACCTAGCTGAATTGGTACTCTATAAAAGTTGCCATTCTTGTACAGTTAGAGCTTTTCTCTAGTATGTGACAACATATTCTCCTGCAGGCTAGGCTTCTTTGGCCAGCTGCCATGGAGATCTGTCCATACGATTTTCTGGCTGGCTTTTAGGTTTATGCTTGACACAGAGAACAGCCTGACTTCCTGCTCCTGATGAAAAACGGCATTCTGGCTTTCCATCCATGAGGGCTTGATTCCTGGCCTCCAATACAGACAAGAGACTGTCTGCTTGCTCAGACAGGGAATTAACACATCAGAGCCTTGTCCCCAGTCCCTGGTGGTCAGCTGACTTGAAGCCTCTCACAGCATACCATTATCTCACAGTTTAAGATCTCCTCACTGAGTTCAAAAGTCTAGCACATCAGGAGACTTACTCTCAAGAAAGTAAAACATAATGATTCCAAAACCTAGCAGTTTCTAAAAGGGGGCAAAAGAATGGCCTTGTGTCCATCACTTCCCTAAACCCTAGAAAGTTCTCTCCTGAATAAGGGTAACCAATGATATTTAAGTCAACTTCTTGGTATTTGAAGAACAATGTGTCTTTGAACTCTGTAATAGTGATTTCACTTCTTTGTGATCTTCCTGAATTCCCTTTTATATTTAAAATGTTCCTTTTGTCCTGGATTTCTTCTCAAGCTTAAAAATAACCATTTGACTACAGGCATTTCATGTGAGCACATCAAAGACAGCTACAAATCTTTTTTGTCTGTGTGACATGCTCTAAATAAAACCCAGGAGTTTGTTCTTGGTTCCCTTTTAGATTTGTAAGTTGAAATTACCCCTGCTCCAATTGTGTCAAATAACGTCAATATTCATTGGCTTGCCAAATATATTTGGGAACAACTGGGGGTACCCAGGAATAAGTTATTTATGAATGGAAGTCTTACCTTTTTTCAGGAAAGATTCTTGTGTACTGCTTTTGATATCATTGAAGTCGAAGGCAGGCAGCACAAGGGCACTGAGGAGAGGAACTCCATTGCTTCAGGTGTGTAGATGGGTAGGACTTTAAAATAGTCTATTTGTAGAAAGTCAAAATACACCAGTCTCAACCACTCTTACTGAAATCTACTCTTAATTCTTAAAATAGTGTTAGTTGTTAAAATAGAAGAAAGGCCATGACATTTATTATAAATAGCGCTTGTTATCTGACTCATTCCTGCTATAATAAGGGATCTGAGTGCAGGGATGCAGATAACTTGATTTTAGAAGAGGAAGAGGGATTCACAGCACACTTAGTTTGTTATCAATGGTATTTTTAGTTGGGTGTCAGCAGCACACTAGAAACCCTGGCTACTCAGAAGGCTGAGATAAGAAGATCTCGATTGGAAGCCAAGCCAGGCTAAAAAAAAAAATCTGAGAGATTTTTATCTTTAAAAAAACCAACAAGATGGTAGAGTGGAGGTATGGATCATGTGGTAAAGCACCAATCATGAGCAAGAAAGCTAATGGAGACAACAGAACTTGAGATCAAGCTCTGGTATTGGCACAATAAGTAAGTAAATATATAATTAATCTTATATCCTATATCTGATCATTGATCAGGAACATTCAAAGTTATTTTATCTAACTTTTATTTTGTGTGTGACTGGTTTGGGACTATAATCTCAGGGCCTGGGCACTCTCCCTAAGCTCTTTTCGTTAAGGCTAGTGCTCTACCACTTGAGATACAGTTCCACTTCCAGCTTTTTAAAAGGTATTTAATTGAAGATAAGAGTGGCGTGGCCTTTGCTGCTCAGACTGATTTTGAAGCTCAATCATCAGATTTCAACCTCCTGAGTAGCTGAGATTGCAGTATGAACCTCCAGTGCCCAGTTCATTTTTTGTTCTTGATATCTAGGAGTGGTTAGACACAAAAGTAGGCCCATAAGGCTGGGGACTACCTAGGAAAACTAGGAAGTTGGGGAAGCTTTTGGTCTAGCAGGGCCATAATGACAAGCTCAATATCTAAATCCACTTCCTCTTAATGTTAGGTAGTGACAACCACAGAAAACTTTACTAAGCCTTCATTGAAGTCCCATGTACTCAGCTAAACTCCTCCAATTTCTCTATACTCTGGAGTTCCAGAAAGGATGGGAGGAATAAATGGTCTTGTAGACCACTAGTCCCTTTCCAGTCAGGTGACCCTACTCAAAGCAGGGAAGGGAGTTTATCTTCAGGAAATAAAAGAAGAATGAATTCTGCCAGAAAGATAGATATAAAAATATTACTTTGATCCTTTCAGAGCAATGAAAATAGAACATAAATTACTACCTCAAGCATCTTTTCTTTCATATGCATGGTGAATATATTCCATATTTTACTCATTGTAAATGTTGATATATTAAAATAATGGTCAACACCCAATCTTTGATAAGGGAGCCAAAAACGTCAGATGGAAGAAAGACAGCCTCTTCTCTGGTTTGTTCAAATATTGCCGTTTGTAAGTGCATACTTTTAAGTTTGGTTCTTGTTAACTAAAGGAGAGCTCTTAGCATTATTATAAAGGCCATGTTTGCCACATTGGTAAAATGGTGGTTTCAGCCCTGCCCCGAGTCATTTAAGACCATAGGGTTGAGAGAAGGGGTGGATGGACACGATTGAGCAAGTGTGGAAGTGCTTTGAGTTACGCCAAGTTCCATGTGAAAGTGGATGTGCGTTCCTCCTCCAAACCAAACCCCTGCTTCCCACACAGTAGCTGACTTCACCTACTGCCCTAAGTGTGTGGCCCTGCTGAGCAGCATGGTGACTAGGGTTTCCCAGATTTGCTCTGAATTCAAAGTTGTAATGCAGCTGAACTGGAGGCAAAATGGGGTGGAAGGAGGAAAGGCTGTTGAAGACCTTTCTCCTATTAAGAGAAATACTGTCCCCTAGAGCTACTCCAGTACCCTTGGTTTCTGATTTTTTTTCTTCAGTATTGAGTATTGATTCGAAGGAAGAAGTCAGATAACACCTGACTGCAAAAATGTTTATAAACAAATAAGCCTAGTCTTCTTACATTTTGGTATAAAGCTGTGAACTTCATAACTTTGTAAAGCAAGGTATAGAGCAAATACAATAGAAGAATAAAGTACTTTTACTAATTGAAAAAAAAAAGAAAGAAAGACAGTCCCTCCAACAAATGATGCTGGCAGAATTAGCTAAACACGTGTAGAAAACTGAAATTAGAACCTTATATATCACTTTGCACTAAAATCAATTCCAAATGGATCAAAGACCTTGAGGTAAGAGCAGATACCCTGAAAATGTTACAAAAAGGGATAGAAGAAACACTAGGGCTCCTTGGCATAGGTCAAAATTTCCTAAATAAAGATCCAGAAACACAACAAATCAAGGAAAGGCTGAATAAATGGGATTTCATTAAACTTTGGGGCTTCTGCACGGCAAAGATAAGCAAGATAAATAGAAAGCCCATAAATTGGGAGAAAATCTTCACAAGCTATACAACAGACAAGGGCTTCGTATCTAAAATACACTCAGAGCTAAAAAAATTAAACCCTCCAAAAATGATTCCTTAAAGAAACAACCACGCCATTAACAAGTGGGCTAAAGAATAAAAAAAAAAGAGAGACTTCTCTGGAGAAGAAGACTGGCCAATAGACACATGAAGAAATCTTCAACATCTCTGGCCATAAAAGAAATGCAAATCAAAACAACATTGAGATTCTACCTTACTGCAGTTAGAATGGCCATTATAAAGGAAACAAATAATAACAAATGCTGAGGAGGATGTGGCCAAGGAGAATGCTACTACACTATTGGTAGGAATGTAAACTTGTTCAACCACTCTGGAAAGCAGTGTGGAGGTTTTTCAAAAGACTAAACATAGAGCTCACCTATGACCCAGCAATCCCACATCTGGGCATTTACACAAATGGTCATAAACTAGGCCACACTAAAGCTATCAGCACAACTATGTTCATTGCAGCATTATTTAACATAGCTAAGATATGAAATCAACTCAGATGCTCCTCAGTAGATAAATGGATCAAGGGACTATGATATGTGTGTGTGTGTGTGTGTGCGCGCGCGCGCGCGCGCATGCGTGTGAATTCTATGCTTCCATCAATAAGAATGACATGGGCCCATTTGTTAGGAAATGGAAAGACTGCGAAAAAATCATATTAAATGAAGTAAGCCAGACCCCAAAAAACATAGACTCCATGGTTTCCCTCATTTGTAATAATAAGTAAATGCCTAGGATAGTCTTAGGAGAGTTTTACAATAACCCAATAGCTTTGGCCACATAAAATGATGCTAATCAAAATGATCTCCATGAAACAAAAGGTATTTTTCTATGGTTGTTTTCCTTTTCTTTTTTCTCTTTCTTCCTTTTTATCTTTCTTTTTCTTTCTTTCTTTTTTCTTTGTTAGTATATTGTTTGCAGTTTGTTTGTTTTTTTTTGTCGGTCATGGGGCTTGAACTCTGGGCCTGGGAGCTGTCCCTTAGCTCTACAGCTCAAGGCTAGTGCTCTACCACTTGAGTCACGGTGCCACTTTCGACTTTTTCTGTTTATGTGATGTTGAGGAATCAAACCCAGGGCCTCATGCATGCAAGGCAAGCACTCTACCACTGAACCACCTTCCCAGACTCTTGTTTGCAGTTTTTTTTTTTTGTCTTTCGTGTTTTTTGTTTTCTGTTTTTGCTCCTCTGGTTTATTCCCCGTGAAGACTGTTTCTGAATTTTGTACTCTTTGTCTTTTATATAAGTTTATCTGGATAAATGATGGGACAGAAATGGTGGGACAAAGAGTGAACCAATGGAACAGTGATATTCACTAGATACTACATTGGAAATGAACTTTACATTCTGGGAGAAGGGGAGTGGGGAGGGTGTGGGAAAGTAAGAGAAAATTAGGGAGGAGGTAACACTGTTTGAAAAGAAATGTATTCATTACCTTGCTTATATAACTGTGACCCTTCTGTACATCACTTTTACAATTAAAAACAAATAATGGTCAAGTACATGTCTCTAATATAACAGTATTGTAGCATCAAAGCATCAGATGGGACACTAGAGATGATACAGTGTGGATTCTTCATCTTAGGGGAAATAGAATTAAGAACCAAAATATTGTAAACTTCTTATAATATCTTTTGTTACTTGAAGAAAATTGTATTATCATAATATTATATATTTTGTTATCTGAAGAAAACTTACATACTATTTTGCTCAGAACCAGCAGTTCTTTAACTATCTAAGAACTATAAAAAAAACTAATTAAATAAATGTATATATAAGACACAGGGTACTAAAATCAAATACAGTGACAACAGGGGATAAACCAAAGGGAAGAAAAATGAAAGAAAAAAATAACTTCACACAGTACATTAAAAACAAAAACAGCAAAGAAAAATACTTTCTTCCATAACTTGGGGTTCATTTTGATTAGCATCATCTTATATGGTCATGTGTGCATAACTATTGAGCTATTGTGATCCTCTGCTAGGACTAACCTAGACATATACTAATTATTACAAATGAGGGAAACCATGGAACCTATCTTAATTTCACTTAATTTGATTTTTTCCAAGTCTTTCCATTTCCTTATGAATAGGGCTTATATATACATTTATCTGATTTTTGGGGGAAGGGAAGGGAAACAACAGAATGGTGAGAGAAAGGACAAATTGTTAACCAATGCAACAGTCCTACTCACAAGACAATATGTTGGAAATGAACGTTACAACTTGTAAGGGAGGATTTGGGGAGGAGGGTAAATGGGAGAAAAACAAGGGAGCGGGTAACAACATTCTACAAAAAATGTACTCATTACCTAATGTTTATAACTGAAAACCCTTTATACATCACCTTGACAATAAAATTAAGTAAATGATTAGGCTAAACTTGATATAAAATTAGCCTAACTAAGGACATTTTTTTAAATTTTTTACTTTTTTGGAAGCTGTGCGCTGGTGGCTCACTTCTGTAATCCTAGCTACTCAGGAGGCTGAAGTCTCATGATGAAGGTTCAAAGCCATCCCACATAGAAAAGTCCCCATAAGACTCTTATCTCCAATTAAACACCAGAAAACAGAAGGAAGTGCTGTGGCTCAAAGTGGTAGAGTGCTAGCCTGGAGTGGAAAGAGCCTAGGGACAGTGTTCAAGCCCTGCTAACAACAACAAAAATGCTTTCAGTCCTGGGGCTTGAACTCAGGGCTTGGGTGCTATCTCTGAGCTGTTTCTGCTCAAAACTAGAGCTCAACACTTGAGCCACAGCTATACTTTGTGCTGTTTGGTAGCTTTTATTGGAGATAGAGTCTCACTGACTTTCCTGCTCAGGTTATCTTTGAACCACAATCCTCAGATCTATGTATCCCGAATAGCTAAGAATTATAGGTCTGAGTAACCAGTATTCAGATAGACTAAGGATTTTTGATAGCCAATCTAAATACAATATCAGAGCCAGAGAGAATTCAATATTTAATTTTTAAGCTTTGCTACAATAACACACTGTTCATTTATCTGGTTATTTATTGGTTGGTTGGCATTACTGGAGTTTGAACTCAGTGTTTCAGGTTTGTTAATCAGGCACTCTACCACTGGAGCCACATCTTCAGCCCAGCAAAACATTTTAAATAATCCTTTAACTTAAATTTACAGCCTGAAGCAATTAGTTATAACTATTGTGCAGTAGTTATTAGTTGCAAGTTAATCTCTGACAAAAAAAGTATAAAACTGAGCTCTAAATTCTTTTTGTTACTGTAACCTTTCTAACTCTATACTAAGTTCTATAAAAGAGGGCTTGAAAGAAATTTAAGGACTTAAGTATTCTAAAATTATTAACAAAAAGTATGGTTAAACATACGGTTATAGATTTTAAGTTTCATGACAGAGTAGTAAAGTTTCTGAAATAAGGTTATACAATACAGCCTAAGAAAGTGTTTTTTATATAATTTTGCTTAGATCATAGCGCATCTTACAGAGAAGCAATGATCTGATACAATTATTAAATGTTGAGTATTTTTTAATGCAAGGTCAATTCAAGCATGTAAAATATTCTTTATGAATTGTTGGTTTGTTTTTTATGCCAGTTATGGGGATTGAGCACAGGGTCTGAGCTTATTCAACCTATAATTTGGGATACCACATATCAGAGCCAACGAAGGCACACTTGAAAATTCAGACTTCCAGAAATTTTGTCATGAATTTCATGAGAAATTTATAACAATTCCATCTTTTCAGTCTTTTTTTTAGATGGGGGGACAAACAGGAAATAAAACCCAAATCTGATAATGATTGTAAACAGTTTTAAGTATTTTTCTAGTTTTCTAATAAGGCCATAAGAAGCAAATATCTATCTGATTAAGTTTCATACTAGTTGTAGTTTCAAGATAGAATGTCTACAGTTTTAGCTCTAGAAACAATGTTAGACTATGATATAGATTTTAGATATTAAAGATAGATGTGTGTATAGTAAAATGAACAATACAGACATATGTGAATTGTAGATAATTGTCCAGGTCTCATTTTCCCAGGTGAATTTGGATTTAATTTCAATACAAACTACTACAGCTCTTCTATGGCTCAGGTAGATTGTTAGCAACAGTATGATTTGGACAAGGCATTGTGCTTCTCCTATTTTTCATGTTCAAGGATAATGCTAACTGGGTCAATTTTATGGTCTATATATAATCAATAAAGCAAAAATGGCTTTTCATTTCAAAAGTAGATAAAAGTGCCAAAAGGTAAGAAAGTCAAAAGGTGAGTGACTTGAGAAAACCAGAATTATAAATCACACATTACTATCACTTATCCAGTTAGTGGTTAGTGTAGAATTGCCATCTTGAATATGGAATGTCAAGTACCATAAGTGTTTGTAGAGCAAAGAGATGATGGACATTTTTCTTGTAGAGATGATGTGCATTTTTCTTGTAGAGATGATGGACATTTTTCTTGTAGAGATGATGTACATTTTTCTTGTAGAGATGATGCACATTTTTTGTATGAATTAAAAGCCTCAGGGAAGGAATGCCAAACACAACAAAGTTTAAGGGTTATGAGAGTACTACAACCTGAGAGCTTTAAATGATCATCTCTTCCAACTGTAAAGATTAGGAAAAGCTTTTGGGGAAGAGATGGCATTTGAGCTGGAATTTAATGAACAAGTTTTCAACAGGAAGAAATTTAAGGCCATTGTCAGTGGGAGAAAAAGCCCTATAGAACAGGTTCTTGAAATGGTCAGTTTTTCTCTTTCAATAAACGATTCTTTGCAAGTGACAGGATGAAGACAGGGCTGAAAAGTGAAGCATGTGCCATGTATCTTGAGGACTTTGATTGTTTTATTCAGGAGCTCACAATTTTTTTTTTCAGGAGAGAATGATTAACTGCTACAAGATTCTAAAGAGTATTTAAAAAATCAAACTGATAACATGCAGGAAAAAAGAAGACTCCAGAATAGAGAATGCTACAAGGACTTGTGCTCAAATGGGAATGACAGAAGATTTTTAAGCACAAAGTCTTTCATTTGTCTCCAGGAAGACAGCTTATTTATAAAAAACTATGATGCTGTTCCTGAAAATAGGCATGCTGCTCCTGTTAGCTTATAAGAAATCAATGTTTTAAAAATGAAATACAAGTATTGGGGTCTTGACATTTCAGCATGTATAAGAATCACTAATGAAAAACACAGATTTCTGAGACTGAACCCTAGAAATCTTGACATGGTGTCATGAGCAACATAAAAATTATGAATTTAAACACCCTAGAAACTAACAAGCCAGGTGTTGTGCAGATTGCTTTGACACTGATTGGGAACATGACAATAATGACAAAAGGAGACATTACAACTGGGTACTGCTGACTCATACCTGTAATCTTAGTTATTTATGAGGTTGAGATTGGTGTATAGTGGTTCAAAGCCAGCTCTGGCAGGAAAGTCTGTGAATCTCTTACAGCCAATTAATTAGTAAAAAGCTAGAAGTAGATGTGTGCTCAAGTGCTAGAGGACTAGCCTTAAGCAAAAAAGCTAAGGGAGAGTACCTGGGCCCTGAGTTCAAGCCCCAATACTGGCACAAGTGGGCCATACATGCTCGTACCCTCCAAGCCCCACACAATGTTAGGTTACTGTCCATGTCTCTTTGGCTAAGTGGATGTGTACTTGCATTGTCTCATTTAATCCCCAGAGTAAGCCTGAACTGTGGTTTTTTATATTATTTTCTAACTTGCTGTAAACTGACAACTGCAGGCATTCAGAAGCACTGTGAAATCACTGTATGAGGTAAAATTCAGTATATAAACCAAAGACTATCTGACTTCAGAACTCACATTGGAGAAATTTATGATATTACACACCATAGCCTTTGTCTATCTTCTTCTTTCTGTTTTCAAAGTTTCCACTGATTGGGATTAGTGCCACATTTAGCAAGATTGCCTGATTAAATTTACTCTAGTAAAAAATCTCACTCCTAAGTAGAGAAAGACCAGCTGGAACATAACCAGTCATCATAGTGGGATGCCCTAGATATGAAGATGCCCACTCTACTGAGAATAATACATATGCACATAGCAGTAATTCCAAAATAAATATAGAAAATTTCTGCAGCATGTGTTATTATAACCATTTAAGCAAAAAACATAAGAACTTTAAAGTGGGGCATGATCATTGCCTTGAAGATTTTTTTCTCCTTGTCTTAAAATAAATTCATGATCTTGAAGCCTAAGTATTAATTGTCTAAAGGAATAGCCATCATTGCACATAATGTAAGCAGACTTAACTTTATTCTTTTTCTATAGCCACTTGGTTCAAACTAAAGTAACTTTTTAGATAAAAGAGCTACAAATTTGCCAGTTTTCCTATGATGTTGGAAACATTACTAACATCTTTTTAAAAAGAAAACAAAAGTAATATTCAAAGTTAAATTCAAAGTTCAATGAACCTAGAGTAGATATTTTTCCACTTTCAGGCTAAAAGAGGCAACAATTAATCAACATTTTTCCCAAAACTTAAGAAAAATACATAAAACTTTCCATGAGTTGTAATTGCAATTAATATCTGTTACTAGTTGTAATTTTTCTGGTTTCAATCCAATAACTACTCATGGTGATGTTATTTGTTTCTGAAAATGATCACTGAGGAAGAAGAGATGGCAATATGTTGATACTTTTAGTTGATGATAAGTCTTCATTTGCTTTCCTAAAAGCAGTGTTGTTTTCTGTAGTAGCATTTTTACTTTGATCCAGAAGTGAATAGTGGTGTTAGACTTAGCCATCAAAATGAATTTATTTAAGTTCTTCTTATTATTTTAGGTATTTTGTGGCTGGATTTTGTTAAAGTTACTTAGTACCAACTATTTCCCAGACATAATGGTAAATCATACGAGAAAATTATGAGCATTGACTTCTCTGATTTTATTTTTTCCATTTGTGTGAGCATGTTGTATATCTGCCATTTTCAAGGAACTTATTAACTCAGCATTAGAAGAACATAAAATGCCTACTCAGTTCCATGAGTAGACTATTTGATATATGACATCAGAAATATGATACATGATAAAGAATATGTAATTATAAAATGTGTTGTATGCTAGTGTTGAAAATTTTCTTTAGGTTCTTTAAAATAATTAGCCCAAGTGCTAGAATTCTGCCTTGACAGAGCATACATTGGCTAACTTTCACATACTATTCCACTATATATATATATATATATATATATATATATATATATATATTCTGATATATACAATTGAATTTTTCATGGCTTCATAATAGGAAGACAGAAGAGAAACTTTTCACAGAAATAGAAGATTAGGGATAGAAAGCCAAAATGATTATTTACTTAACTTTGACTATTGAGAAACTCAAGATAATCCATTAAAGCAGAAAAAACTACTGTATAAATATACAAAAGTAAAGAAAAATAAACAAATCTAAGTCAATAAAGCTTTCACAAATAATAAAAATCGTCTGAATATCAAAGTATATAATGTGTATATTTGAAAATGCCATAATAAACCTATTTCTAAAAGAAAATTCAAGAAAAAAGTTACAAAGCAGTGGAGACAGGGAAGATTTTTAAAAAGAGTAATATAGGGACATGAATACAATCTAAGTACATTATATGCCTTTATGGAAATACCACGGTAAAACCCCTCACTTTATACAATTAATATACATACAAAAGTCTTTAAATCTATAAGATCATACTCCTAGTAAAAACTGTATGGAATAGACTTGAGGCTGGGAATGTGGTTTAGTGGTAGAGTGTTTACTTAGCATGCATGAAGCCCTGGCTTTGATTCCTCAGTAACACAAAAACAGAAAAGACCAGAAGTGGCATTGTTGTTCAAGTGGTAGAGTGCTAGCCTTGAGCAACAGAAGCTCAAGGACAGTGTTCAGGCCCTGAGTTCAAGCCCAGGACTGGATATTAAAAAAAAAATAAAATAGACTTGAAAAATAGACACTAGTGGCTCACACCTGTAATCCTAGCTACTAAGTGCTCTGAGCTCTGAGGATAGAAGTTCAAAGCCAGCCTGAGCAGAAAAGTCCATAAGACTCTTATCTCCAATTAACCAGAAAAAAGTTGGAAGAGGAAGTGTAGCTCAAATGGTAGAGTTCCAGTCATGTGCAAAAATTCCAAGCAAGAGCAAAGGCCCTGAGTTGAGGCTCAATACTGGAACACAAAATAAGTGAAAAAATATTTTTTCTGTAAGAATTTGTCATATTTTTGAAAATAAAAAATTTGAGCTATTTATATATATCATACTTGTGATTTTATTTGATGTATTATGTTACAAATATAAAGTGAAACATTGTACAAGTATTGAGAATGCCAATTGAGACATTTATATAATCTTGCTTATTCTGTGTACCTACATTATTGTGTATATGTAATTCCAATATGTGTATAAATGTCTGTACCTTGAAGGAAATACATAGACATTTAAATACTGTTTATCTCATGGTTGTAAATAATTTTCTTTTTTTAAAAAAAATCTGCTTAAAGCTGTCCATGGTGACACATACTTGTTATCTTAGCACTGGGGATTCTAAGGCTTAAGAATTGTGAGTTCAGGGCTTGGGCTACACATGGCAAGAGTCTCAAAAAAACAAAACAAAACAGGCCATACCAAACCAAACCATGCTTAAAAACTGTGAATTTTCCAAATATATTCTTATAAAATTAAAAGGGAATAAGAAATATTCCCCATTGCCTCTATCTTGGAAAATGAATCAGATGAAAAATTAAGAAAATAAATTAACCTCCAAGTCAAGCCAAAATTCTACTGCTGCTTGGACAGGTTTTCCAACTGTCTTAGTCAGTCTTGTGGTAGTGAATTGCCACACTAGGTAACAAGACTGACTCCTTAAATTAGGAAGACTGTTCAGCATCATGGAGAAGCGTAGAGAAAGTCAGCCCATTTAATTTGAAAGATCGTCATATTGATATTGCCTAAAGAATAAGGCATTACTATACATATTTAATCTCTTATGTTCCAAACACATATCAAATATGTTATCTGAAGTTTAGGGCAGCCTCGGCCCTTGCATGTTTCAAGAGAAGAATTCAGGAAAGACATGCACATACGTGAAGATGAGAGAAAAGTATGCTAGAGAACAGTGACAGGGTAAGCTAACACATAAAATAGAACACTTTAGTTAATGTGTGCCTTCTTCCTCCATCTGTCTGGTTACAAATCTTATCTTGCATTAACTATTGAGAATGGGTGGTTTTCTCACCAGTCTCCTTCTTGTCTCCTGTAAGGTTGTGTGAGGCCAACGATTTACTGTCTCATTCTTATTTCATTGTTTTTTGGGTTCTTTTTCCTTTCTCATTCTTTCTGGGATTTTTTTTTCTCTTTTTGTAGGTTATGGGGCTTGAACCCTGGACTTGGGCGCTGTCCCTGAGCTTTTCAGCTCAAGGCTAGGACTCTACCACTTGAGCCACAGTAACACTTCCTTTCTCATTCTTTTACAGCCTCCTGCACCCATTTCATTGCCAGGTAGGTTTTTTATCCTGCCATCTGCAAACTGTATAGACTGAAATTCCCTGCCTGCTTCTCTATTAACTTCATGTTAATACCTTTGCACAAGACACAAGAGCTAGTCACAAAAACTTCAAAAATCTCAGTATGCAATAACATTTTATCCCTCTTCCAAATTTTCTCACATCATAAAACACAGAACAAAAGAGCAAGTAGACATGTTTCACATCACAGTCACTTTGATAGACCTTGTCATTTTTTTTAAATTTAAGTTTTAGTGAAGAATTCATTTTGGTATAACAAGATAAAGTAAATAGATATGAAAAAAAAAGGCAAAACATTTCCTGCTCCCCACAGAGGAAATGAGAGCTAAGATGGCTCTTGTCTCTGGCCTGGATGTTTTCTGAGCTGGGAGAGAACACAGGGTCATGTTGTTGGGAAAGGGGAACTGTTAGGAAGATCAGAGTAAAAAGTGGTAGAACTAACACATGGCAGATAACATGTATCTCATCATCTTTCTTTCTTCCTCTTTCTTTCTTTTCTTTCTCTCTTTCTTTTCTTTCTCTCTTTCTATTCTTTCTCTTTCTTTCTCTCTTTCTTTCTTTCTCTCTTTCTTTCTTTTCTTTCTTCCTTTCTCTTTTTCCTTCTCTCTTCTTATTCTCCTCTTCTTTTTGATGTCAGTTCAGGGACTTGAATTCAGGGCTTGGATATGCTGTCCCCTGAGCTTTGTTGCTCAAGGCTAGCACTCTACAGCTTGAGCCATAGCTCCACTTGCAGCTTTTTAGGCAATTACTTGAAGATAAGAGTCTCATTGACTTTCCTTCCTGGCCTGACTTGGAATCATGATCCTCAGATCTCAGCTAGGATTACAGGCATGAATCACTACCACTGAGCTAATGTTACTTTTTGATAAATCTATGTGAGAAAAAGGCATTCTAATACACAAATTCTCAACTAATGCATTCAATATTACCTGAAAGTTAGTGTAGTTAAGGGACATCTGTCCTTGAATGTGGTCAAAGAAAAATTCAGACAGATGGGAACAGGTAGCAATGATAAGGAAGTTTGATAGAAAAGAAATACAGCAGAGGAAGACACTACATAGCATAGATATTCCATAGGAAGATAGCAAGTCAGCTCATCTCAGCATTCTGTTTTTTTGTTTTTTGGGGGGTCCGGTCGTGGGGCCTGAACTCTGGGCCTGGGCGCTGTCCCTCAGCTCTTCAGCTCAAGGCTAGCGCTCTACCACTCGAGCAACAGCGCCACTTCAGGCTTTTTCCTTTTTGCTTATGTGTTGCTGAGGAATCGAACCCAGGGCCTCATGCATGCAAGGCAAGCACTCTACCACTGAGCCACCTTCCCAGTCCCATCTCAGCCATCTTGAACTGTCTTCCGGTTGGCCTTTGGTTAAATAGACAGAACTGGAACCTTTGAAGTCAGCTATCTGTTTGGTGGATGTCCTTTCAGTTTCCTCTAAGGTCCTCACAAAGATTTAGTGTCTTTATTTTCCATTATTTCCTTACTCCCTAATTCATTTGTAGCTCCCTACCCCTCCCCCATTTCATTGTCAGGCAGTTTTTGGCTAATCATCTTATCCTGCCATCTGCAAGTTTCATAGGCCTAAATGTCCTGTCTTTTTGTTGTTGTTGTTTTGATTTTTCCTAACACCTATCAAAAGGTTAGAAAGAATCTCCAAACTGGGCACATTGTGCTGAATATTTTAGAATTAGCTACATCTACTAAAACTCTTTGTTTTATAAGCAAACATGTTGTCATAAAATTTTTAAAGCACAACCATTAAGGCTCCAAAATAAAGACCCACAAATAAATTCTCTAGTCTTAGTTAAAACTTAAATTTTTTTTGGAGGGGAACTTATTCACAAGAGATATGGAATGAATCAAAGAAACAATGAACTAAGACATAAAATAGTTTCATACTTGCATCCAATTGCATAACTTGAGTCTGAAGAAGAGGATGCTTTTCTCAATTACAGGACTGTCTACCTCTATGGGCAGCCCCCAGCACTGCAGGGAGCCCATCCAACATTGCTCATGATCTCAATGACCTGGAGCAACAGGTCTAACTCTAAAGAGTTTTCCCTTATTCATCCAGAACAATCTAAGCAAAATCAACTGGATATAATTATAAAAGATGCAGATTATTCAGCACTGTCTCAAACCTACCGAATCATTTTCTGGACACTATGAGTGAGAATTACTACATTTTCACCAATTATATAGGCGATTCTTACCCACACTACAGAAGGGAAAAATGCTACCTAGTGCCACATGTTGTGGAAAACTTTACAGAAAATGAAAAATAATATCTTGTACATACAATACCAATTATAAATAGTAATTCTCTTTCTTTCTCAACAATCAAGAATTACAAATACTTGTTACTAGATTTTAAAATACAGACAGGGGTGAGAGATAGTTCATGCATATGAGAGAGAGAGAGAAAAGTGAGAGAGCTCTTATAATGAAAAGATTTATTGCTTTCTCATTGCACTACTTTTATATGTCCTTTTGTCTCACATGATATTTAGGATAGAGTTAAAAAAATCTGTTCTGTAGCTTAAAAAATAATTATGACAGACTAGTTTCTTCCTTGAAATTAGTGATTTTTTTTTCTTGAAATGACTTCCTACTTCCAACGTTTGCTTCATTTTCTGGCAACTATTTATATTCTTTAAATGAATTATCAGCATGTAAGCCTCCTGTTATTTTTTTCCATTTTATAAAAGTCTTTCTCTGCCTCACTTATTCCTCAACCTATCCCTCATTTCTTCTTCTCATTATAGCAAGATTGTATCAAATATTTATTTATACTTAGTTTATATACTTTGTTTCTCTGTTGTTTTCCCATTTCTCATAACCACCAGAATGTTCTTATCATAACCACCAGAATGGTCTTCTTCAAAGCCTCTCACTCTCAAGATCCTACTCATGAATACTTCTTAGCACCCCAAACTCTGAATTTGGGTTGTGATTCTTGTTGGATACTTAGATCATTTCCTAATATTCAGTGACCTTTCCCAGATTCAAAGCTTTTAGTGTCACCTCTATTCTGAATATTCCTAGACTTGGACTTGCAACTTGTACCTCTGCTCAGATAGACTGACTAATACAATTAACTGGTCATTTGAAGCTTCATTTAGAGATCTAATATGTATATTACATGGAATAGACATACAGTGAGCTATCTCATTAACTTAACTCATAGTTCTTCCCATCTCCGAAAATGGTGGATATGTCTGATCACATATTATGGAGATATTTTTGACTTTCCCTTCTTTCTCATACCTTACCCTTGTTCCATCAGCAAACCCTGTTGGCTTTCTTTAGATGTATCAGAGTCTGATCACTTCTCAATACATCCACTGCCTCTTGCTTTGTACAAGCATTCATCATTTTTCATTTGAACTCAGATAGTGGTTGCTTAACTATTCTTCATAATTCTGCCATTATTCCCCTAAAACCATGCCTACTATGACAGGAAGACTATGACAGGAAGAGTAACCTTTTGTTCATTCCTTTTTTTAAAAAATTTTATTTGTGAACATACTGTACAGAGGGGTTACAATTGCATGGGCAGGATAATGCGTACATTTCTTACCAAGAATTGCAGCCTCCTCCTTTGTTTACCCTTCACATCACTTCCCAGCCTCCTCCCTCTCCCCCAATACCAATCCTTCTCCTTCCCCCCTCCCCCCACCCCCCGCACCAACGTTGTAAAGCTGGTTTTGGACATGACAACTTGTTGTTCATTCTTTTTTATCCTTCCTTTCTCTTTGCCTTTTTCTTTTTTCTTCTCCTCATCTTTTCTTTTTTTTTTTTGACAATATCTCCTTATACATTACAGGCTGACCCATAATTTTCTGTATATAGACAATTCATCTCAACGTCATCATCTTCCTGTTTCAGCCTCTGAGTATTGGGATCACAAACATGTGCAAACCTGCTTGGCAAGCCTATTAAAATGTAAGCTATCACTCCCTTCCCAAACCCTTCTCACAGTTTCATATTTCACCCGGATTAAAGACAAGTAATCACAGTGATGTCTAAGATCTGAAACATGATATTAGTCATTTATGGTCCTATAACAACCCATCCCCAAATCTTTGCCATTTTAAACAAGAAATGTCTGTGTAACATAGTTTTTCAGAGTCAGGAATCTGGATGTATTTTATCTTAATACTCAAAAGAGTCTGTAAGATGCCAGCTTGGGCTATTGATGTGAAGGCCTCAGTTTGGAAGATCTACTTCCACTGTTCCTCATGAGGCTGTCAGAAAGTTGTAAACTCCTACTTGTGACTGGTTGGAGGCCTCCCTTGGTTTATAATATGACAGCTATCTCCCATGTGAGAGACTGAGCAAAAAGGAAGAGAAGGTAAGCAACATCAGATCCAGTCCATTTTTTGTGTAATCTAATCATGATTTATCTATACTCAATTCATTTGAAGGAAGTCACTAGGTCCATCCCACACTGAAAAGAGTGGGTGTTAAGAGCTTGAATTCTAGGATGTAAGCAACTTTACCAGCCAACTTCAAAACTTCCCACCACAAATAACAAATTGCATCTTTCCCATTATTTATCTGACTTTATCTTCTGTAACTTTTCCTTTGATCATTGTGTTTCAATTACATTGGTTTCTTTATTATTTCATGTGAATCACACCCTTTCATAATAGTTAGACTAGACTTGAGAAGGTATGTTTTAAAGGTTACATTCAATCCCTACTACGTTAGATGAAGCAATTATGATGGTAGCGACCTCCTCAGAGCATCACAAAAGTTGATGGTTGTTCTGGAGTTGGTAACATGTTTTGAATCTTGTTGTTGTGAAGGGTATGTAGCATCTTATTGTGAACCTAAAATGTTGTGCATGATAGAACTATCTCAGAAGTCTGTAGGTCTATAGGATTCTTTTTTCCAGTTACAATTGCATTAACACATAGAAAATGAATCTCAGTTGCCTCATAGGTTGTTCATTGGCCAAGATAAGAATTTCATGGTGGCTTCAATGCTCTGAATGATGACAGGAGGAATACTGTATAAAATATCAGAGCACATCTCATGCTTGGAATCCTAGCTACTCAGGAGGCTGAGATCTGAGGGTCCTAGTTTGAAGCCAGTATGGATAGATACATCCCAGATACTCTTGTCACCAATTAACTAACAAAAAGCTGGAAATGGAGTTGTTGCTCAAGTGGCAGAGTGGTAGCCTTCAACATAGAAAGCTAAGCAAAAAGCATGAGTTCAAGCACTACCCTGGCACAAACGTGTACACACACATATGTATATACACACACACACTACTAATTTATATAGAAAGTAGAAAACATATGGTTAAAAATCTGGAAATAGAGAAAAACAGAACTACTACAAAAGTTAGCCAGATTGAGATTCACAAGAATTTGAAGGAAAGACAACAAATAATGATTAAGGTTTTATAAACAAAATACAAAACGTTTTATGGGTAAAATATGTCTTTATAAAAGAAGAAAGAGTAGAGATATGACCCCAACTTGTGATGATAAAACAATGTATATCAATAAAATAACCTCTCCTCTCTCCCCTTCCCCCATCTGTCTCTTTCTGTCTCTCTATCTCTGTCTCTGTCTCTCTCTTGTGATGATGCAGGGGCATGAATCCAAGACCTCGTTATTGCTTGGCCTTTTCGATCAAAACTGGCACTCTAGAAATGGGAAGGTGGCTAAGTGGTAGAATGCTTGCCTTGCAGGCATGGGGCCCTAGGTTTAATTCCTCAGCACCACATAAGCAGAAAAGGCTGGGAGTGGTGCTGTGGCTCAAGTGGTAGAGCACTAGCCTTGTGTTGAAGAGCTGAGGGACAACATCCAAGCCCAAAGTTCAGGCTCCAGGAATGACAAAGAAAGAAAAAAAAAAGGAAAAAAAACCCCTGGAACTCTACTAGTTGAGCCACACCTCCACTTTCAGCTTTTTGCTGTTTAATTGGAGGGAGCAATCTCACAGATTTATATGTTCCAGATGGGTGTGAACATCAATCCTCAGATCTCACCCTCTTGAGTAGTTAGATTGCAGGCTTGAGCCACTAGTGTCTGATCATACTCTGTTTTGATGGATCAGTGATAGGAAGTGAGAAAAATATTAAAGGAGAAAAATATTAGTAGAAGAACTTCATTTGGTAAAATATGCATTTTCTCAGACTTTTCATTAGTATCTTTTTGTAAATGTTTGTTATGTTAGTACACACTCTTCAAACAAAGATGAAGCTTTGAGTTCAAGTAAACCTATACAGATGCTTCATCCATATTAAATAATAGATTTCAATTCATCAATGATACCATCTTCCACTAAGGCTCTACACTTTTCCACACATTACCTTTCATACAGATAGCTGCATTTTTAAGAATAACCGGATAGCTGGGAGCTGGTGGTCATAGTTCTAATCCTAGCTACTCAAGAGGCTGAGCTCTGAGAACTGTTGTTCAAAACCAGCCTGGGCAAAAAAGTCCCTGTGAGACTCTTATTTTCAATTAGTCACCAGAAAACAAGAAGTGAAGCTGTGGCTCAAGGTGGTAAAGAGGTAACCTTGAGCGAAAAAGCTCAGGGACAGTGGCCCAGGTCCTGAGTTCAGGCCTCTGACCGACCAAAGTAAAAGTAAAAGTAAAAAGTTTAATATATTTATTTGATGTAATTTTTTACTATATTACTCTCTTACAAATATATATAGCTTATTTAATAAAAAGTCATGTTTTCTACTAAAATGTCAGCATAATTTTGAGTACTTTAATTACCAGTATAAGTATGTAAATGCTAAGAAAGGGTATTTAAAAGAAGTCCTTTTTCTGTAGTATTAAAAGGTCTAGACCTTTAAAAATTCTGATTCTGAAAAAAACATGTTTCTATAAATGAGATTATTAAGGCAAACATTTCCAATTGCTATGTGGTACATAAATAGTAAGGATTTTAATATTATGTATTAGTAGCTAGGAATATAGTGTTGATTAAATCGGTCTAATACTCATCATATCCTGAGTTCTTTGTACCCAACATTGTTTAACTGACATTCAAAAATTAAATGGAAAGAAATGCATCTAAATCTGTGCTACACATTTGAAATTGATAGTTTATATTTGGTATAAAAGGGATAAAATTTATAGTCCTAGGTGACAATTTTATGTAACAAGGCATGAGAATGTAAAATTCCATTCAAATTCCTTTCTTATCACTATTCATGAAAACAGCATTTCTCAGCTAGGAAAGCTAACAGTGATATTACATGGTGACATTATTTCAGAAGAGTTGACTACGATGCAGAATATCTGATTTTCTTCACACATGAGTAAGTACTATGCAAAATTTAGCATTTAATTTGCATTCTATATGCAGCGTTTTAAAGGGCAAGGTTAAGTTTTTTTTTGCAATATTATAAGATTCTAAAATTACTTTAAAAACAAGAATTTAGTATTTACACATCTTTCTTTTTCCAAGTCTTCCCAAATAGCTTTGCCGAAATGCATAGTATATCTTGATAGACCAAAGATACAAACACTATTATTGCTGCTTTAGTAAAAAGGAAACTGGAGCATGGAATCGCATAAATGATTTTTCTAAGGCAATCCAAATAAAAATAAGAGCACAGGAATCATGATGTATCTAGTCTCAGTATTTCTCAGTTTAGTGCTTGATGCTTTTCTTTTAAATATTAAAACCATTAGACTAGCTTAATAACTTTGTGTTCAAGGGACAAATTGTTACCTGTACTGTTTTCATAACAGTATAGAATCATAGTCAATGTAAGATTATACAGCTTCACCCCCTGACTGAAATCTAGAGGCAAAAGTGACCTGCCTATGGCTGTGGAGTACGTTAATTGCACAGTCTAGACTCAAACCATATGTCCATCATTTCTTTGTACCATGCTGTGTCTTCCATAATGAACGGAAATACATTTAATCAGGTCTCCAGATCTGTGGATTATTTATGCAATTTAATTAATGATATCAAGGGTTTTGTTTCAAAAGATTCTTATTTAACATGCTTCAAATAGAATCCATCCTTGATGGGTTGCTCTCACTCATCTTAGATACTTAGGAGGCAACTAAAGCTTAAAAATGTTTTTTGCTTAACACAAGAAGATAAAAAGGTTCACTTAACACTTTGTATATCTGATTGTCATATTATTTATTGACAAAACTACTAACTCTTACATGCCTGAAGCTTAATCGTCTAAAGAGGTAGTCCACAAACATGTTCTGTAATGCCTCAGATAGCAAATATTTTTGTAACTATTCAATTCTCGTGTAACTTCTAGTGTTTGTAAAATAAAACAGTCTTAGAGATGGGGTGAGTAGTTGCAGTATCCCAACATAAGTCCCTTTACAAACACAGGCGATTGGCCTTGGGGCTTTGTGACCTTGATGTGAAGGGCAGCGACTGCAGATAGAGAATAAAAAGGAAGATGTTTGTGGTGAGTCAGTGCAGGAGATTCTCAGTACTAAAGTAAAATCACCATCAAAATCTGGAACTACATTTGTTCTGGGATGTCTACATACCTCCTGAATTGGCACAACTTTTAAAAAATAAACACTATCTTCTCAGAGATTTTTTTTAAAGTTATCTTTAGCATTATCACTGGCATCATTCTTTATAGGAGATAAAACCAAAGATTCAGACAATACATAAGATTTAAATAACATACTTTTAAAATGTTTAAACAAAAATATTTCCAAACCTTAAATGCTCACTCGCATTTGTCTTCTCTCTCATCTTTGCCTCTTAAACATTCCAACAAAATATCAACTAATATTATTTACAAAAACATATAAAGCCACATGTTTGCAGAGAACAGGAAAGAGATGGTTTGCCAGAATTCTTGGCATAATTTTGGAAGGTGTGAAGGAGGAGTGGCTATGACTCAGTGTCGTGGAGGAGTTTTTCTCCTCCTTCCATCTCTTCTTCTCTCTGACCCTCTGCCTACAATTCCTGTCAACTTTCCAGTACCTTAGTATTAAAAATGACATTCACATTACTAGATAAGAGATATATCAGTTACTATGAGAAAGTCTCCCAAATAAAGGAAAAAACACAAATTAAAAACCAAAAGCAACCTTCACCCAGGAAGAACACACAACCAACAAGGAACACAGAGGAAATAGACTCATTTAGGTTATAGGTGAAAATACTTCTTACAGCTCTGAAATGTGAACGGAATTCTCTGATATGAAGGACCCATGACAAGACAGACAATTTTCTTAAAATTAGAAATACTACAGTGAATATATAGCAAGAATAGGAAGATATTTCAAAAATATTATAAATTAAGATGAGAGAAAAAGAAAGAGAAGTATATTTAGAAGACTGATCTTGTCTCTTTGCTTGTTTCTTTGTTCCTTCCGTCTCAGCCTCATGTGTTGTGATTCCAAGTGTGCCACTACATTCGTGACTAAGAGATTGGGTTTGGACAGGTCATATCTGACAAATGGAGTATCTGGAAAGAGACACTAAAGAAGAGAAACAAAGAACTAATGTATAGTCTTGTAGAATATGTCCTTAAACTTATTAAAATGAACTGAAAAATATCATAGTATTTTTCTAATCTTTAGAAATCTTTTCTAATATTTTAGACACAGAGAATGGTTACAGTACACAGAAGATAATGCAATAGGATAAAATTTAGAGTAAATTTAAAATTTTTGGCTGTCGAAGATTATGGGTGATACAGAAGAAGCTAATTTTGATCTATTTTGCTTTAGTCATATTATAATTGAGCATCCTGTGTTCTGTGCTAGGCATGGTATTTCCAAAAGGACAGATACCCTAAGGGATAAGAGTAATGGGTAATGGGAAATTCTCTGTATCCCTGAATCATTGCTGGGTAACTAATCACACCAAAATTTGCAGCTTCAAAGAACAGTCATTTTATTGGTTCTAGAGATCAGCAATTTGAGCTGAGCTGTTCTGCCAGCCTGTAACTACAGTGGGATAAAAACAGGCCAAGAAGCTAATTCAGATTCAAAGTTATGATACAACTGTAAGCTGTACTCCCTCTTCTTGGGACACACTGAAAAGATATGTACATAGTAGCTTTCACTGTTATATTGCAATGTACTCTATTTCAAACCATGTCATGTAAAGAGTGGATGAGAATTTAGGCTAGATTATCTGTAGTAATGCATAGCATAGCTAATGTTGGGTATTTCAAAGGATGTAATGTAGATTCTCCTAGTCAAAACATGAAGATGGAAACCTCAAAGAGCTGGTTTCTATCCCATACCAAGAACAACTCTTTGAAAATTGTGCAATGTATGTGGAACCATGGTTTGTTTTAGAGTGTGTCTGAAAAACTTGGAGGCACCAGGCTACATGGATTTTTTATTTATTTATTTATTTATTTATTTTATTTTATTTGTGAACACACTGTAAAGAGGGGTTACAATTACATGGGCAAGATAATGTGTACATTTCTTACCAAGCATTACAGCCTCCTCCTTTGTTTACCCTTCACATCCCTTCCCAGCCTCCCCCCCCACCCCACCCCCGCACCTACGTTGTAAAGCTCGTTTTGGACATGACAACTTGTACTTCTCATTGTTGCAACAGGTCCACCTGAGGCTACATGGATTTTATTGTCTTTTTTAATCCTGGATCTACATGGTCTTTTCCAATTTGTAGGGAGGATAGGTTGGTGGCTAGGGCTAATATTATGCCTCAGAATAAATGACTGGTCTCAATCAGGAGTGTAAAAGAGAGAGACAAAAAAAGAGAGAACAAGCAGAGGCCTGTAGGATTTTGATACTCTAGAGAAGGAAGAAGAAATAATTGGTAAGAAAGGTGAATCAGAGGAAGGAAAACAAATCAGGATCACCGATTCTACATAGTCTGTCAACTCAGCATTTATTTATCTCTGCATGCAAAATTTTGCACTGCGTTCAGAATATCCATTTCACCATATTCCTCTCTGATATATAAATCTTTTTCATCTGACCATCCTCTTTGTGAATTTTTTTTTTTGGTCCGGTCGTAGGGCCTGAACTCTGGGCCTGGGTGCTGTCCCTTAGCTCTTCAGCTCAAGGCTAGCGCTCTACCACTTGAGCCACAGCACTACTTCTGTTTTTTTTTCTTATGTGGTGCTGAGGAATCGAATCCAGGGCTTCTGGCATGCAAGGCAAGTGCTCTACCACTCAGTCACCTTCCCAGCCCCCCTCTTTGTGATGTTAATACTTGGTTTCAGAGTTATTAAGTTCAAATGTCCCCCTCCCTTAGAATTTTCTATTTATAATAGCATCCTAACTAGTATATCTTACCTGGGAGGATAAATTTGTCCAGCTGTGGGTTTAAAATCTATGCTTACCTTCCAGCCTCCTGAATTTTTAACTGAGTTTATATTCAGGCTCTTCAGAGAGAAATATGGCTAAGCAACCAGGGGAATGTTGCATTACCTAATCCGATTGCACATTAGTGGCAGGATAAAGAAAAGCAAGGTAGACTATTTCCTGGAGACTCTTGTCTCTGACTTTTCTATTTAGCTTTTACCTATGACTGGTTGCTCCACTTTGATCATGGTGAAAGTTTCTGATTAAAGAGACATGCACATTTTTCTGAATCCCACTTGCCTGAGTAGCAACCAGATATCTAGATTTATAAATTTAGGAGAAGGAAGAGCATAAGAAGAATGAAAACAAAATCATCAATAAAAGTTAATAATTAGAATGCATTTTCAAATGGAGTCATGAAACTTGCAGGTAATCTAGTCAAGTTAAGAGATAAATTGAGCCTAAACAGGAGAGTTTTAAAACTAGCTACAAGTTGAATATAAGTTTTCCATTTAATTGAGATGGGTTAAGTGAGGAGAAGGTCAGTATTTGGGGAGGGGCCTGGCTTAGTCCCATGAATTCCTCTGGCTTTGTTCAACCACCACTGAGCCATGTGCACAGATGCCTGTTTTTCTACCTAGACATTTCCTGGCTGGCATAACTGGCACTTATTTACTTGAGGAATTTCTATTGATGGCAATGTTCATTCTAATTTATTTGTTATCCACATTTCTCCATGTTTTTCAAGAATGATTAAGGAAGTCACATTCTCACAAATTCCTCTAGATTTTTTTTATGATGGTCATATTTTGATGGCAATACTGATATATTAGATTTTTTTTCCTACAACTTAAAAAGTTTTGAAAAAAGTCATACCAGGTCTTTTAGGATTTGTATTCATTTTCCTTTCTGGCTGCTGTTGGTGTTTATTCTGATTCACCAATAGTCAGAGTGCCCAGCATTCTATTTATACTCAGAGAAGTCACACATTTCAACAACGAATTCATGTTTCTTTTAAGTGCCCAATTTGTGCTTCTTTTAAATATTTAATCTGTATATCTTTTTCAAAGACTTAAGCTATCCCCATTTAAATACTTATTACACATTCTTTAGCATCGGCAAGAACAACCCTCACTTACTGATATGTCACTAGTGATTATTTGTGTTGATTCATATTTTTATGTATTATGGCTTGTGGACAGTGATCCAAATTTATAACAAAATGTGGGGAAATGTATGAAGTATTCCCTCTATCCTCCTCTAACCCCAAGCCTTCCAGATACTCACTGGTAACTATATTAGCTAGCATTCGAACGAGCTATTTATGTGACAATGAAACAACTCATAGGCAATACAGGGCTGATCTTTGCTTGTTTTTGAAGCATATAAACATGGAATCCTACTGTTCATAGTTTTGTGTACTCTGTTCCTCCCTACACAAACTCCATGCCTTTGATGCTAGGGATGGAACCCAGAGCCCTGTGCATTCTAAGGATGTGTTTCAATACTGAGTTATAACCCTAGCCTCTGTACCTCGAACTCATCACTTAACACCATATTCATGTAAATATCTGCAGCTGTAGTTTATTTTTTCCACTCGCTCATGTTCAAAAAGCGCTCTATCTCTGTTATTGTTATAGAGACAATGCATATATTTTACTGGGTTTTCTATGTTTAAACATCACATTTGAAGTAATGTCTATTTAATTTCTTCCATCTCAACAACCATCTTATTTATCTCTTTTTCTTGTGTACTCACTGGCTCTCTATTCAAAGCAGCACTTTCCCATTTATCTTCCCACAACTACCCCTGACTGGTTTTATAACAAGTTTCCATAATTTAAATACTTCTATAATTGCCAAAATATGGGAATAGGCTCATAGAATTATTTGTTCTTGCCATGTTTCTTGTCACCTTGAAATAGCAGGATTAGAATAGTGGGGCTGGGACATGATTCTTCAGAATATTGTATATTTAAATCAGCACATAATTTATGGTTCTGTTTCTTCCATAGCCAAGACACAAGCTACCAACTCTATTGTGGATTTAGGAAGAGCTATGCTCAATGGATTCTCTTTAAGCTTATATGAACAGTATCCACACATTATCAGATCACTAGCTCTCTTGTTTAGATCTGATGTGATTATTGAATCACATTTGGTGTTTTTTCTTTTTTTCTGGATAGGTGAATAGATTCCCATTTACTTCAGAACTACTAAATTTTCATCAAGTGTCCTAGCAAGAAGACCTTATTTTAAATTTTATTTTTTCTTCCTCTTGACAATAAAATAGTACATATTGCATTATTAGTTATGGATTATAACTAATCAATGGATTTCAAACATCTCTCCTTTTATGTGACTGAAACTTTTGGGTCTCCAATCTTTTCCACTCTACCCTAAATCTTGGTAACTAATTTTCTACTCTTTGCTTCTAAGAAATTAATTTTTTTAGATTTCACATATAAATGATATCATATGGTTTTGGTATTTCTTATCATTTAGTATAATATTCTTCATGTTGATTCCATGCCTTGGTGAACTATACATGGATGTAGATGTGTCTCCAGCATAGTGATCTCTCTTCCTTTGAAAAACACTAAAGGTGGGATAGCTGGATCACATAGTAGCTCTACTTTCAATTCTTGAAGAACCACCATATCATTTTCTAGAATGGCTATATTATACATCGTTAGTAAGAGTATACAAGCACTTTACTTTCTGTACATCTTTATCAGCAATCATCTTTCATCTTTTATTTATTTATTTTTATTTAGTTATTTTTATTGTAAAGGTGATACACAGAGATGTTGCAGTTACACACATCAGGTAATGAGTTCTCTCTCTCTCTCTTTCTTTCTTTCTTTCTTTCACCAGTCCTGGGGCTTGAACTCTGGGCATAGACATGTCCTTGAGTTTCTGTTGCTCACTGCTAGTGTTCTACCACTTGAGTCAGAGTGACACTTCTGGCCTTTTCTGTTTATGTGGTACTGAGGAATTAAACCTAGGGCTATATATATGCTAGGCAAACACTCTACCACTAAGCCGCATTCACAGCATATGAGAAATTTTTTTAAACAGTATCTCACTTCATCTCTTGTTTTTGCCCCGATTTTTCCCTCTCTGTTGCCCTCCCCCATAAGTTGTACAATTCTTTTCCAGTATAGTGTCTGCTGAATATCACTGCTGCATTTGTTCACCTTTTGTTCCATCATTTCTTTGCTCCTCTTTACCCTCCCCAAACAGATAAACCTACATATAAGATAAAAGGTGCGTAAATTAACAAACAGCAACAAAGGAGGAAAAAAAAACACAACATAATAAAAAAAAAAGCAAAATAACACAGACAATTGTTATCTTTGTCTTTTTTGATGTTTTTTGTTAAACAGGTGAGCGATGATACCATGTTATCGTTGCACTTCCCTGATGATTAGTGTTATTTAGCTTTTTCCATGTATCTATTAGTTATCTGTATGAGGCCTTCTTTGGATGTAAGTTTTCTCAGGTCCTTTACTCACATTTTTTGTGTATGTGTGCTAGTACTGGGGCTTTAACTCAGAACCTCAAATTTTTTCTTGGTTTCTTCACTCAGGACTGGTACTCTACCACTTAAGCCATACCTTCATTTCCTGCTTTTTGCTGGTTACTTGCAGATAAGAGTCTCACAGACTTTTCTGTCTGGGGTAGCTTCATACCTTGATCTTTAGATCTTAGCCTTCTGAGTAGCTAGGTTTTTCTGATTGAGTTGTTTCAGTTCCTTATATAGTTTGGAGATGTATCCTACATAGGATACATTTAAAATACTTTAAAAGCTATTGAAACCTGGCAATAAAGGGAATAGAGAGTATTAAGTTCACTAGTATGTCAAACAGCATCATAGTTTAAAGAATGCTTGTTTAGTTATTCATTTATTTTTGTGCTGGTCTTTGGGCTTAACTCTGGGCCTGATTGCTGTCTCTGAGATTTTATGCTCAAGGCTAGTGCTCTACCACTTGAACTGTAACTGTATTTCCAGCTTTTTATTTTTTCTTTTTTTCAGTAGGTCAGTGAAGAGTCTTAAAGACTTTATTGCCTAGGCTGGCTTTGGACTGAGATCCTCTGATCTCAGCCTCTTGAGTAGTTAGGATTCCAGGTGTGAGCCATTGAAACCTGGCTCAAGAATATTATCTTTAAGATAATTTATCCACGCTTGCAATTACACAGCTATTTATTTAGAAAATAAAGCACTAGTCTGATAATCAGGATATCACTTTGTCTATCAATGAATGGAGAATAATCATATTGACCTCTGAAAAGAGAGGCTGAGAAATAACTCATGTAATTTAGAGGAATTTAGGAATAAATTAAAATGGACAAAAACTACATTGTTAAGTATTGGTCAGAGTCTAGTTTTCCCCTAACTTGTTTTGAGTAGGTGATTGGTAGATTGCATACTTTTGAGGAACAATCAAATTCTTGTCACTTTTTAATCCCTGAAACTTGTGGCAAAATGATCAACATCTGTGTATTTGATAAAAGTGAAGTGGCCCTAGGAGGAAGGAGAAATGGAATTACAACACAACATACACTTGAAATGAGACTGGTAAAACTACAATTGTAAAGGTGAACTGCTACAGACAAGGAGACAGACCGTGTGTGCAGGTGAATCAGCACTGCAGAGGTAGTGGTCAGACCTAGGTGGGCTGAGAAGCAGGGAAACACACACATTCTTGGTGAGCCACCAACTCTGCTATACAAGCAACTGTCCATCTTTCTCTTGTGTGTATGCCAGCCTGTCACTCTCCCCTGATTCTCTCAAACCATGCAGATTTTACAAGACTACAAGGAATATTTCCCTTTTATAACTTTGAATCTTTAAATCATATTGGGTTGATATTTGACATACTTGTTGACAGCCTAAATGGATTTTTTAATAGTGTAGCTTAGATAAATCTTTCTTGTATTGTAGGGGAGCCAAAAACGTTTTTACGGCTATCTCTAGCTTAACAAGACGCCAGTTCTCTCTCTTTTGTTACCCTGCCCCTGCAATGTAAGCATTTAATTTTTTATAAAGAGTGGTTCCTTTTGGTAATTAAAAACATTTTGTTGATCTACCAACATATTAATAAAAATATGTATGTCAGACATTTAAACATGTTGTTGTTGTTATGGTGGTGGTGGTGGTGGTGGTCCTAGGGCTTGAACTCAGGGCCTGGGCACTGGTCCTGAATTTTGTTTATTCTTTTGTTCAAGGCTATGCTCTACCATTTGAGCCACAATTCCATAGTGGTTAATTGGAAGTAGGAGTCCCACGGACTTTCTTGCTCAGTATGGCTTTCAATTCTGATTCTCAGATCTCAGCCTCCGAGTAGCTAGGATAAAAGGCTTGAGCCACTAGCATCCTGCCTTAAATCTGTTTTAAACCCTTCTGTAATGGAGTCATGAAATAAATATAAACAGTTGTAAGTAGTCTTTTATAGTTGATGTTTTGTATAGAGCGAAGGATGTATACAGAGTTTTGCAAGGACCATATACACTTTTAATAAATTCCAGTTTTTTTAGGATAATACATATCTAAGTGTCCATAGCATAATAGTAACATTTAGGAGCAGTATACAAAGAAAACATCACCTTGATTATAGAGGTCTGGAAGTTTTTGTTGGTGTTGTTTGTTTATTTGCTTTGTAATTCCAGTCAGCTTTAATCAATGACCACCTAAATCTCTGTTCCTTATTGGTAGTAATGCTAATCTGCTATTCTAAGTCAGAGTTACAATGTATCAAGTTGCCCTTCTGAAAGTGAAGTTACCTTTCTGGTTACTAAAGTTAGAAACTCCTTGTAATAGTCAGATACTAAATTAAAGAGCCCAAGGTGAATTCCTCCTCCTCCTCCTCCTCCTACTCCTCCTCCTCCTCCTCTTCTTCTTCTTTTTCTTTTCTTATTCTTTTGCTGTATGTGTCTAGAAGACTATGGCTATAGTAAATTCTCAGACATACAAATATCTAACACAATCAGGGACATTGAGGGCTGGGAAGGTGGCTCAGTGGTAGAGCATTTGCCTTGCATGCATGAAGCCCTGAGTTCGATTCCTCAGCACCACATAAGCAAAAAGAAAAAAGCTGGAAGTGGTGCTGTGGCTCAAGTAGTAGAGTGCTAGCCTTGAGCTGAAGAGCTGAGGGACAGCGCCCAGGCCTAGAGTTCAGGCCCCATGACTGGACCCCCCCCCCGCAAAAAAATCAGGGACATTGAAATAGTTATGCTTGTTTCCCTTTTATGCAATATGTTCTGGCATCTCATTCGGTAGTATTATTTTCATACTGCCAAGGGTATGCCAGAATTACTTTTGTCATTGAACCACTTTATCAGTAAAACAGAAACCAAATACTGGTTATCTTACATTGGTTTGGAATAAAAGTGAACATGTTAACATTCTTATATTAATATCTTAATCTTTTACCAATACCTTATTAATTTTCTAACATCAAATCCTAATTATATAATGTATATTTTATCATGTCATCCTGGCAGCTCTTTTGGCGTAATCGGAGCCTTAGATTATTAGGATATTAAAAATGATCAGGTATTTTCTAACTATGTCAATTGCATTTTTTCAGAAGATTGAGCTGAGTCTATTATAAGATTCTTAATTCTGAACTTCATTCAACTCAATAAGTAAAGCTAGTTTAATACTATTAAATGATGATCATTGATTAAGTGATGTGCTTCCAGTGAAGTTAGCTTAACAAACTGACTTCAAAGTACATTCTCTCTGCTCAAAGACAATGCAGCTTCATTACTTTTTAGAGACCCTAATAGATCCAAGTACTTGTAGTTTGGCTTTGTAACAGTTAAAAGTTTAAAGCACTTTGAAATAATATGAGAGTATATCTGGGTATGGAGTTTGGCCTGCAACTTGAACTGCCCTATAAGTCTGTCTACTTCCTCCTGGTTGTTAGCTTCTCCACATACTTTTGCAGGACTATGAAAGTGAAGATCACTAGACTCTCATTTTCTTTATGTTGATGGAGCCAATGAAAGCTACAAACTACCACAAAGTCAGGAAATGCAGAATGTGGTCACTTTCCACAAGCTATTATGAAAGAAAGTTGCTTGATATTCTTGCCTTATGTGAGGTTTCAGTTATTGATCTGGATATACATCATCAACAAACAAATAAATGAATGTGGCTCTCTTCCCCTCTCATTTTCTATAGAGAGCTAGCCTGGTATTAGAGTCAACCACAGCTTTCTTCTCTTTCCCCAAAATATAAGTATAGGTGTGTTACAAAAAGCAATAACTAATGTGTACCTTTAGTTCTATGTTGGGAAATATAAACATTAACCTAAAGAAACAGTTCAAACTGGGCACTAGTAGCTCATGCCTGTCATCCTCGCTACTTAAGAGACTGAGATATGAGGATCATAATTTGGAGCCAGCTGAGGCAGAAAAGTCTGTGACACTCTTACCTCCAATTAACCATCAAAAAGCCAGAAATGAAGGTGTGGTTGAAGTGATAGAGCACCATCGTTGAGAGAAAAATGCCATGTGAAAGTGTGAGGACCTGAGTTTAAGCCCCAGTACTGGCACACATGCATACACATACACACACACACACACACACACACACACACAATTGTTTAACAAATTCATGACACTGACTTTGTGATGTTTTACGTATGAGACAATTTTATAGATGCCACTGGCCTAAAATAGTCTATCTTTTTACTGACTGAAAGATAAGATGAAACATGGTTTGTTAATGAATGCTGCTTTTGAAGTGAGCATGTGTAGGCCATGATGAACTTCCCTTTAAATAAATTTTCCTTGTATATGAAGTAATGATCTTCTTTAAATATTTGTTTTATCTTCCTGGAAAAACATCTATCAGTGTTCTCCTGAAATGATTTCTCTCTTTTGAGCTTTTGAATCAAGACTGTTGGGAGACATCTTGAAATACTTCAGTTTCTCAGAGACCTCTTAGTGTCTATGAAATGAAAGATGGTATAGTTTGTGCCACTTTTAGCATCACTCCAAATGTGTGTGTGCATATTTATACATATATATATGAAACAAAAGTTAAAAACTAACTCCTATTATCCCTCCCCAAAATTAGGCAATTACAATGTATTATTGGGCATATAGAATTTGGACAACTTAGGGTTGACTCTTCAGTTTTTTTCTGTGTTATTATAGATAAAACAAGAGCTTTCTAGTTTAACTTCATATATGCAATGAACATGTTACCTTATGGGCTTCTTTTAATGGTCTTAAAAAAAATCTTATCTCTAAGACGTTTTACAAAAAAAATTTCCATTAAATGTGTAACTTTATGAACACCATGCACTTTGCTCAGTGTATCTCTTCTATCATTCTCCCCACCTTGTACAACCCCTCTGATCCTCTCAGGTTACATGGCTTCATTCTCACATATGTACATTGAATATTGTTTTTCTATCTTTCCTCTTTCCATTTATCTGCCTGCAATCATCCTTTGATACAAGATACTAAACACAGCTCCCTGCATATGGGAGATAAATCAGGCAAATGCTTATTGGCTCCCCTTGACCTACTGCTATAGACTGCACTGAGTCTCTGAAGTAATTGAGGCACACTGAGGGCCGATGGGTAAGTACCAATCCAATATGTCTGGTCTCTTGAAGAAGAGTCTGTGTCACTGATGCACACATCAGTGCTGTGAGGACATAGCAAAATCTCAGCTGCCTATCTCAAGGCAAACGTAGATACCTCAGAAAAAAGTCAAACTTGCCAGACTGTTGATTGAACTTCTAGCCTACAAAACCACAAGAAAATAGATTTCTGTTGTTAGAAACTCTTAGTCTATGGATATTTTGTTAGAATAGTCCTAGAAAATGAATTTATCTGTCCAGGACAGCAGTCTTCTCTCAGTTTGGAAATATATTTAGGACATTGAACAAAAAGCTTGAGTTAATGGCCATGTTAGACTATGATCATCACACCTACTGCGGCGACAGTCATTGGCTCAGGTCCCAGAGTTAATCAGAGAACTTTTGTGGGTCGTTTTGACAGAGGGATGTAGAATTGTTTTACAGTTGTTTACTTGAGATGGTGATCCTAAAGCAAAAACCTAGTGATGCAGAGATAAGCTTGGAAGGATATGACAGTGCCCAGAAAGAAGCAAAGGAGAGAGAGGCAGCAAAGAAGAGGAGCAGAGATGCTTTGAATTCCAGCAGTTCCTTAATTTTGTACCTTTCTTCACAATGCTTTCACTTTTATATTGGCTATTGGGCTGCTTTTAGCTAAAAGAATCCTGACTATTCATTGTGCTTGTTCAAAACAGAACATAAAGGTTTATGAGGGGGAAAAAATCCCTGTACTAATAAATTTCTCTGATAGGCCTTACACTGTGTGACTCCATTGACACCCACCAAAAGATTCATTGAAGTCTTCATACTCAATAGCTTAAAGTATGACTTCATTAGAAACCAGTGCATATTTCCATTATGGCATCAAATAACTGGTTTCCAGGGTCAGACTCTATGGCTCAGACCTGTAATCCCAGCTCCATTGGAGGCACACATTGGGAGGAATGAAGATTAAGTGCAGCGTGGGCAAAAATCCATGAGATCTCATACCAGCCAATAAAACTTAGCATGGTCACACGTGCCTGTTGTCCTAGCTATGTGGAAAGTGTTAGGCTCATAATGGGTCAGACTTGGCATAAACAGGAGACCCTACTTGAAAACAAAAACAAAAACAAAAAACAACAAGACATGAAAGCAAATAGGGGCAGGCACATGCATGGCTCAGGTAGTGGAGTATCTGTCTCACAAGCACAGGGCTCTGAGTTTAAACTGCAGGACTGCTGAAAAAATGAGTTGTTTTCATGGAGCATTCCCTCATTTAACGGGTCTCTGCTCTCTCGTGTTCTCTTATGTAATATGATTTATGTGCTGTTTATTCTAGCATGGTGTGTTACATATTGTTATGTTTTAAAATGTGTGGCCTTAATACTCACCTGTTGATGGCTTGATCCTTTTTCCATGAAAGTATAGTATGTATGTGGGGGGAGGGGGCGTGTTGAACTTTGAAAAGGTGGGTTCTTTGGTCACTTGTGAGAGGAATGTTCTTGAAAGAACTGGCATCCTAGCCCTTCTCTCTTCTTTTCTACTTCCAGACTATGGGGTTTTTGTATTAAATGGCTTTTGTGTTAAGTGTCTAAGATCAATCATTTTATATAAGGAAGAGAGTTTCATTTGGCCCGTGCTTTTAGAAGTTTCCATCCATTCATGCTTAGGTGGCTCTGTTGCTTTTAGGCCTGTGGCAAGGCAGAATTTCATGGCAGAAGCATGTAGAAAAGGAGGCTGCTCTCCTTATGGTGAACAAAAGTGGTCTTGGTATTGACTATTGAGCTCATTATTAATTCAGGACTTTTGACCTGTTGTTCCTTTAGTCTTCATTCTATCTGTGGATGGATTGTAAGCATCTCTTCAAGTCTCAACTAAAGTATCATTCTCACAGATGAGTCCAAACATTATCTAAAATAACACCTCACATTATTTGTGTATTTGTGTGTGTGTGTGTGTGTGTGTGTGTGTGTGTGTGTGTGCCATCTTGGGGCTCGAATTCAGGACCTATGCACTGTCTCTGAGGTTTTTTGCTCAAGGCTAGTGCTCTACCACTTGAGCCACATCTCTACTTCTGGATTTTTGCTGGCCATTGGAGATAAGACTCTCATGCACTTTTACTACCTGGCTTGGCTTTGAACCTCAATCCTAATATCTCAGCCTCCTAAGTAGCTAGGATTATAGCCATTATTTTATTCTTAATAGCACTGACCAAATATCAACAATTATGTTTAATATCTGCTTATTGTTTGCCTCTGCAACTAGAATAAGATATTTTTATTTGTTGCTGTATTCCCAGCATTAAGAAGAATCTCAGAGAAGGTACCCTGCAGTTACTGGTAAATGAACAATAAATTATTGTTCTCAAGCTTTACAGTGACAGAAATTTCAAATTTAATCCTTAGAGTTACCATTCACCTGTCACTCAGACATCAGAATAAAAAAATATTTTTGAAGCTATTTTCACATGAAGGTCTTAATAACATGAATGTTGGGAGTCCAAAATAGGTCATTTGAGATTTTGGGGAACAAAAATCTATGGGGATAAGTCGAGAAGATCTGTCCCTTGAAATGTTGATTAAGAATTTAGAGAGATTTTTTTCTGCTCTTATTTTATTTTACTCTTTTTCACATTGCATTTTCAACTTTCAACACACTGTAACTGAACTGAACTATAACATGACAGGTTCACAAAAGTGAGCACATTTGCTGTTTCTTCTGAACTCAACTAGCATAAATAGTCCTTTATCTTTTATTAAAGTGTCCTAGAAGAGTTTTCAACTTTCCATTTTCTTCATGGAGAGCAGAAACATTTCTTTTTTTGTTTCCATTTCTTCCAATTTTATTCTGTTATACTGAGAAAAATCCTGGCTAAAACTTTTAAGAAGTGCCATAGTAGATAAATTATATACACCAAAGAATGGATTAGTCTCATGGAATTATTTTGATTAATCATTGTAAATTTGCTCTTTCTAGACAAATGTAAATCATAATAGACTAGGATTTTATATCATAAAGATGACAAATAATGATCAGAGAAGAAAAAAATATCATTTTACTTATTACTGAACTGCTTCCATTTTCATATATCTTGGGTTTTAGAATATGTATATATCCATAATGATATATCTTGGGACTAGATCCAAGGCTGAACATGAACTTCATTTGTGCTTCATATATACCTTGCATTCACAATGTGGAAAGAATTTATACAGCATTTTAGTGCCACTTTGTTTTGATTGCAACCTGTCACATGAAGTCAGATGTGAAAATTTCCATTTATAAAGTCATATCAGTGCTCAAAAAAGTTTGAGATTTTGTAGCATTTTTGAATTTAGATATTGGTATTAGAGATATGGAACTTGCATGTTATTAGGAGACTAGAAAATTGACTCTAAATTCAGTCTCCATCCTGGCTAAAACAACAACAAAAATGTCTTAGTAAGTAAATTATCTATAATCTAAGCCTGGAAGTAGGTTCTTATGAAGTAATTTTGGTTAATCATTGTAACTGTTTTTAATGGAAAGATAGAAATCATAATAATTTTGCTTTCGATATCCTATAGATGACAAATATTAATCAGATTAAAAAAAGAAGAGATAAATGTGTTCTTTCACTACAATTCCCCTTATGTGTTCGGGAAACATATAAAATCTTTTACATAATGCAAACTATCCCTGAACTGAATTAAAAAAATGTGTAAGCCAATAATAATTATAATTTAGACTTAAATGACTTAAAAAAGCATTTCAACTTTTAAAAATATTACTTAAAAAAGTAGCTTAGAGGTACATAAAATGTGTTCTCTCTCTCCCTCATTCTTTCTGTTGAGTTGGTACTGAGGCTTGAACTCAGGGCCTCATACTCTTGCTTACTTTAGCATTTTTGCTCAAGGCTGAAGGGAGCTCTACCACTTGAACCATATCTTTATTTCATGGACTTGCTTCTGAGGTTAATTTTGAACCAGGATTCTTAGCTCTCATTCTGTTGTATAGTTAGAATAGCACGTGGGTCGATGGCACCCAGCTCTCTTTTGAATAAGGTCTTCTTCATGCTATACTTTCAGGTAAGAGCTCAATCCTTTCTTTAGGACCACAAGACTATTGTACAGGCAGACCAGGGACTTCACAAAGTATAAACTTAAGTAGACATGAAAAAATAGATTTTGTTCTCTTGTTACTGTAAAGGTGATGTATAGACAGCTTACAGTTATATAACTCAGGTAATGAGTACCTTTCCTTTTGGACAGTGTCACCCTTTCCCTCACTTTCTCCCAATTTTTCCCTCCTGACTGCTACCCCCCCCATCCCCGCAATAGGTTGTATAGTTCAAAAAATAGGATCTTTTTACCTCCTTCTAGTTTTCAAAAAAAAAAAAAACTGATGATCAGAATTCTTCACTTGTGTTATACACAGATTACCAGCCAAAATGATAGGACAAAAGAAAAGAAAGGGATCAGAGTCATTTCTACTATAAAAGGACTTGAGCAACACACAATGACCAAGTAAAAGATAACATACAACATAGCTAATGATGGTTTTGATCTTCAGTATCCTCCACAGGACCATGCATGCACTAAGGGGATTGAGGATCAATTAGCATACCCTTGGGGGTGTGTTCCTGAAGGGGACATTGGGGCCCATTTCCTTTATCTTTGTTTCCAAGTTACCATGAAGAAAGCAGTGCTCTCACTCACCTACTGGCACATGATGTACTGTCACCACACACAAAGCCATCATGGTCTGAAACCTCCAAAACTGTGTTCCAGACAAACTAAACCGCTCCTCTCCTTTAAGTTGATTTATCCCAGGGTTTGTTACAAAGATGGGAAGCTCACTCATTGTTACAATAAAGTCACTTTCAAACCCTTTGAAATTTTACATGAGAATTTTATAATCAATCTTTCAATCAGAGTCCATGAATCTATTTCAAGTATTATGTGAGCTTACTTATTTTTGTCCATACTAGGGAGTGAATTTAGGGCCTTGTGCTAGCTGGGGAAATGCTGTCATTTGAGTCTTGACCCCAGTCCTTTTCTTTTTAGTTTTTCAGATAGGGGTTGTGCTTTACTTAATCTGGCCCCAGTCTATGATTCTGCCTCTGTCTTCCCAAAAGCTGGGATTATAACCATATACCAACGGACAGGGTTGTTTCCCAAAAGGCTGGGATTGAAGAGTGTCCTTGCCTCCAGCTTTGGTAGTCTGGTTTTGACTGGGATAAAGAATTTGCTCTCATTTACTATCAATGGAAATTTCACATTTCCTTTGGGTATCAGTGCTTACAGCAGCAGCAGAAACACTACCTGTAATTTTATCACCAATGGAAACTAAAGATATTTAAAAATCAGATTTCAATTTTTGTTAATAACATCATTGCTTTAGTGGACAATTTACACTTAAAAATAAAAAGGAGCAATGCAATATAATCAGTTTCTCTTAAGAGCATATATTTTGTTTTACACATTTCAATATACTTTTCTGAGAACTTCTTTAACAGACTACAGCATGAAGAACTTCTGAGAGTCTGATATTTTATATTGTATTGAATTAAATTATTGCATTCTGATAAGATATTTTGAAAAGGCAATGTAAAGAATTGAAGAATCGTTTAGCATACTTTAGTTACACAAGGCAGGTTTTTTTTTTTTGTTGTTCTGTCCATCGTGGGGCCTGAACTCTGGGCCTGGGCGCTGTCCCTCAGCTCTTCAGCTCAAGGCTAACCCTCTACTACTTGAGCCACAGCACCGCCACTTCCCGCTTTTTCTGCGCATGTGGGGCTGAACCCAGGGGACAATGGGGCCTCATGCATGCAAGGCAAGCACTCTACCACTGAGCCACCTTCCCAGCCCCACCAGGCGGGTTTCATAATATTTCCACCTTTGTATATAAAGTATTTTCATGGGGCAGGGGGGAACCGTGGGGGGAGCGGGGAGATGGGAAGGGATGGGAAGGAGAAACAAAGGAACAAAGGAGGAGGAGGCTACAATGCTTGATACGAAATGTACTCATTACCTTGCCCATGTAATTGTAACCCCTCTGTACGGTATTTTCACAATAAAAAAATAAATAAAGTATCTTCATCAACTCTATGTTCTTGTTACTTTCTGTCACCTTCCCTTCTTAAAACAATTCAACAGTTTCCATTGTTCTGCAAATAACCCACCCCAGCCATGTTCACCTTCATTCACCGTCTGTTACCCTTCTCCCACCGTGCCCCTCACAGACAGAGCCGCTTCTATCTGAGGAAAAAGATTCCTTAAAATTCCTAAAACTCATATTTCATTGAGGTCAATACAGAGAAGGGATTATGAAGCTGAACACAGTGGCTCACTCCTCTAATCCCAGTTACAATGGAGGTGGAGATCAGCAAGATTAAGGTTTGTGTAAGGTATATTAAGTAGATAGGTTTCATTACTTAGCTGAATACCACGTGGTATTCTGGCAGGAAAGAACTTTATTTATCAAACTGTTGTGCCCACCCTGCACGGTGGAGAGGCGTGGCCGAAAAGGGGCGACCCATCCCTGAGGCAAGACTTATCTAGGCCAGCGACAGGAAAAGGTGTGGCCAGGTGGGGGAAAGTTGTGGCTACATTAGATCTGGATGTGACCTCAGGGCCTGGGACCCTCCTCTGGTCAGATGGGAGGCATGACCAGAGGTGACCCAGGATGTGACCTAGCGGTAAGGGGAGGTGACTGCTTTCAGCTTGTGCCAATTACTTAGGTAACACAGATTCTGGGCAGAAACTTAGCCAAGAGGTAGGGAGGTGTCTACACTGGGCTGGCAAGGCCCGGTGGCAGACTTTACATTTTGGTGACAACCCAGGCAAGAAGTCTGATAAGACCTCCATCTCAAACCAAAAGCTGGGCTTGGGGGAGAGGATCATAACGCTCATCCCCCACCCCCGCACCTGCCATCCTGGGGCTGGGCCTGGGGAATGAGGTTAGCTGGCTTCAAACTTGATCCTCAGATCTCAGTCTCAGCCTCCTAAGTAGCTAGGATTATAAGCATGAGCTGCCAGTGCCAGGTAAGAATTTACTTTTTAGATAGTCTCTAACAAAAATAATAAATAATAAATTAAAACAAAATAGGGCTGGAAATGTGGCTAATGTGGCAGAGGAGGCCATAAATTCAAACTCCAGTAGCACAGATCCCCTCCCCCTGAAAAAAAAGGCATTATTCAAAAGACAATAAATTTATATCTTATAAAATGAAAAAAAACCTTTCACAATATCTGTTTCACAATAACTGTTTCATAATAACTGAAGAAACTAACTGCTCACAGAATTGCACTGCAATTCTGAACAAGAATCATATTACAGAGATACTTTCTGAGCTTGCAAAGCTCAGCTTCTATAAGATAGATAAGATAGATGTGATCGTCATGTTGCTGGTGAAGGTCTTTTAAGATTTTCAACAGTAACTTATGTATTATTTGCACATTCCTGCCAAGATATTTTTTCAGTGATTTTGTTTTTGTGGCAGGAATAAAACAACAACAACAACAAAACCCACAAAAATAACCCCAAATTTTCTTTAGAAATCTGAAAAACCTTAAAATCCAACTGTAGGTTTGAGGCACTTGCAAATATACTTACTTGTACTTTTACAAAATATAACTAAAATTTTTTCAGGTTTTTTCTTGCTTCCTGAGGAAACATTGATGTACTGTTTTGGTTGTTGCTAATTTTATTTAATGGAAGTAAAAGTAAAGCATTTGACAAAGCTTACAGAACATTGATGTTCAGCAGATACTCTGTAGATCAAAGGAAAACATTGACAGATAAGACTGTGTATAGCAGAAATGAGTGCTTACGCCTGTAATCCTAACTAATCAGGAGGCTGAGATCTGAGAATCATGATTCAGAGACAGTTCAGGAAGTCAGGAAGTCAAATGTATGAAGTATGGTTTCAGTGTTAGAGCAGTAACCTTGAGTGAAAAAGCCAAGAGAAAGGGAAAGGCTCTGAGTTCAAACCCTGGTACCGTGCGTGTATACACACATACACACACACACACACAACACACAAATAGTAACAAGATGATGGACGGTTAAGAAATTGTTAAAAAATTAAAAAATAGTAGCCTTAAAAAACATGCTAGAGGGGCTGGGAAGGTGGCTCAGTGGTAGAGTGCTTGCTTTGCATGCATGAGGCCCTGGGTTCGATTCCTCAGCACCACATAAGCAGAAAAAAGCCAGAAGTGGTGCTGTGGCTCAAGTGGTAGAGTGCTAGCCTTGAGCTGAAGAGCTGAGGGACAGCACCCAGGCCCAGAGTTCAAGCCCCATGACTGGCAAGAAAAAAAAAATTAAAAACAAATGCTAGATTCCCATTGTTTACTTTAGAAAAGCTATACTCCTTTTAAGTCATTTAGTGTTGTTTGTGATTTGCACATGAATGTGATTTAAAATCTTCTACTGTCTCTTTCCCTTTCTTGTATTTATGGCATAGCTAGAGGCATGAGAAGGAAAATAGGGCTATGATAAACTATTTAAAAAACTTTCTTTAATTTTGCCTGAAATTTTTATGGCAAGGTAGATAGCATTTCTCTCCAACCTCTATCGGTAGCCAAAATAGATATTATTCATGCCTTAGAATCTTCCCTGGGGATTTTTTTAAGGTGCATTTTATGTGAGGTTAAACTAAAAATAAGCATTTTTTAAGAAAAAGAAACATATTAGTAAATTATGAAACTAAAGTCACATGTATTAATTAACCCTCCAGCTTAAGTTTATTCTTCCACTTTGATAAATAGGTATGGACCACAGCTGACAGTAAAATATATAGTTTACTAGTTAACATTTTTATCCCATTGTCACCCATTGAATGAAAAAAAAATCCACATTCTACAGTTAGTAGTTGATTCTTTTTAAACATCTCTCATATTTCCATGCACAAAAATTCTTAATATCAAATAATACCTACTTGTCTAAAATTATTGACTCAGAAGATTTTTTAAAGTATATTTCTTTTTAGCTGATATGCAAAAAACATAAGTGCTGTGAATACAGTAGTGTCCTGAATAATGTTTCATAGGCTGCTGCATAGTGTTTATGTCCAACTGGACATATGTATACTCAATTTATAAGTGGTCCCTAGTAAAGATCAGCAGTGTAAACACTGCTGCCCTAGGGCTAAGTTGCCCCTCTTGACAGCTAATGTTTTTCAGGAATAATTTCTCAATTTATATATTAAAATGATATAAACTTATAATTATATAAACTTAGTACCCGACACTCTTTTGCTCATTGGATAATGCTCTCTCAAATGAACAATGCTTCCAAAAGGAGTGACATTGAGCAAGATATATTGTATTCACAAACTGCTTTGTTAAATGGTAACTCCTTTGTAAAACTACTCAAAATTAATAATAAGAAAAAACATAATTACCTAAGCTATTAAACAACAGTAGTAAATACTCAAGATTCCTTATTTCCTAATTATATGAAATGAGAATCGGGGCTTTTAACCCTCTGTTAAATAGCTCTTATTACTAACTGTGCTATTGAGCAAACTAAATCTTAAAGAGTGCAAGAGATAAACTGATTCTACATAATAGGGAATAGAGTTCAATTGTACTCTATCGTACATTTCTTTCTTTCTCATCATTCTCTCTTCAACTTTCTCACTGTAACATGAGAGTCATTATAATTGGGAGCATAGCCCCTTCTCTGTCCTACTCAAAATGACAACACAGTCTCAAGGCATGAGACCATATGTGATCTGAGATCGAGCTGCTTTCATGTATCTGTGCTCCCTCTGAGGTGACTTATTAGCATCTTTGGACAATGTGGAATATTCTTTCAAACACTTGCTTCTCAGGCTCCCAGATAACAATGAAGTCTGGTTTTCTTCACCTTTCTTACTGCATTGTTTCATTTGCTTTCCTTTTTGTTGTACGGACCATTAATAGGGTATTTTACCACATCTTGTAGATTTATAATCTGTCCACTGACCTGATTATCTATCTATCTATCTATCTATCTATCTATCTATCTATCTATCTATCTATCTATCTATCTATCTATCTATCTATCTATCTGTCTGTCTGTCTGTCTGTCTGTCTGTCTAATCTATCTGTCTGTGATTATCTATCTATCTATCTATCTATCTATCTATCTATCTATCTATCTATCTATCTATCTATCTATCTATCTATCTATCTATCTGTCTGTCTGTCTGTCTGTCTGTCTGTCTAATCTATCTGTCTGTCTGTCTGTCTATCTAATCTATCTGTCGGTCTGTCTATCATCTATCTACTTGATTTACCTCCTCCTTATTCCATAAAGCTCACTACAATTCATCCTCTCTCTACTGCATGTACTACTCATCATTTCTGCTTAGTAGCTGAATAAGCATCTCCAGTTTAACATATTTTAAGCTTACCATTGAGCTATGAACGATATGCCTTCTACCTGACCCTATAATAGTTCTTCTGCCGTTCTTTCAAGACTCCTTTTCTTTTGCTCACACCTCATTTCACCTCATGCAAATTGTTCCAATGGTCTTAAAAAAAAGTCTATACATAATTTGATTGCTTTTCAAGATTTTCCTTGCTACTATCTTGGTTTTAAATGACCATTCAACTTAGACCTTCATTACTACTGCAGCCTTTCATCTTCTTTCTTTCCTCTAAAGTGGGTACCAGCACAATAACCAGAATGATCCAGTTAAGGCTCATGGTTTTATAATGGTAACTCATTACACTCAGAGAAAAGCTTGTCATGTTTGTTAGGTTTTTAAAAAGATGTAGCTGAGTAAGAACAGCACCACGCACGTGGTATTCAGGTAAGGGGTAGGTTTATTCAGTAGACCAGGCAAGGTTGGCACTCCACACAGCTGGCAAAAGAGAGTGTCTGGCCCAGGGTTAGGCCTTATATAGGGTAGGGGTGGGGAAAGGTGTGTCCAGGTAAAGGGAAGTGGGACCGAGTAATAGGTGGGACCAGGTGGGAGAAAGGTGTGGCCACATCAGATTCAGATGTGACCTCAGTGGATGCAGATGTGACCTCTTCCAGGTGTCCCAGTTGCCTCGGTAATGCAGGTAACGGGTGGGGTCTGCTCGCTATGCTCGCCATCCAGGAATGGACCTTACAATGTTCTGTATGTGCATTGTCTCTTACTCCTGACAACTGCCTCAACCTCTGCCCCTACTCTCTCATATTCTACTATTCTTACTCCTCCTTACTCTGCTTTTCTTTCAACAGTCCAAAACAGAGCCTCTATATTTGTTATTAAATTTGTTCATCATCATGCTCTTATTTTCTTCAAGGCTTTATTCAATTGAAACTTCAGTAAGATCTCTGGCCACTTTATCTAAAACTCATCCCTCTATCCTTACTACAGTATTTAATACACACTCTTTGGCCTATATGTTTTTTCCTCTTAGCATCATCACCATCTTATAAATACTTAACTCATTTTTCTTTATGGATGGTTTATCTTCTTTCTAGAATGTAACTTTTAGAAAAGAATCTTGCCTTTATCTTTTCTGTTTCAATCTCCTACCCTAAACCAAAAACATTACTTAATGTATAGTGATTGCTAAGATAAATATCTGTTGAATAAGAGATGAAATGATAAGGCAGAACCGGGCAGGTAGATCATTGAGCTATCTAGTCAGGTTTATTTTAGGATAAAAATAGAAACTCAGCTAAGCTTAACCCAGTTTGAGGAAGTGATTATGAGATTAGGGTTTACAGACCCAGGAAGTCAGGATATTTTGAGATTTACTTTGTGGTAAATCCAAGTCAATTCAAGAGACTCTTAGCATTAAGATTCTATGAATCCTTATACTAACAATGAGCCATTAACTCTGGGGAGGTCTTGCTCTTCTTCCTCCCATTCAGACACAACACCACATACAGTGTACCTGTTTTAGATTGCTAGGCTCTATTCTCTCATACTTTGTCTTAAAGGATACTTAACACTAGAATATAAGGCAACAAATGAATAAAATAAATTGTGATAGCATTACGTGTTATACAGAGAACTAAAACAAGATGGGAAATGCTATTTTAGTAAGAAAAAAATAGTCTTGCTGAGATGGGTATTTTGCTGAGATGTGTATGACAGAAGGCTACCAAGTATGAGAGGTAGCATTGCAGGTAGGTATGGTAGATTTGGTAAAATTGGGGGAAAAAAAACCCAGTATGGTTGGTTATAGCACACTGATACAGAGTGCTATGCTATAAACCCAAGAAACTCTAAAGTGAGAATCCAGGATTATAGTCTAGGTAGAATTGTCACCTATAGGAACTACTCACCAGGGGAAATAGAATGATCTCCATGTTATTTTATTTTATTGTCAGTTGTGAGGCTTAAACTCTGGCCTTGGTGCTGTCCCTCATCTCTTCAGCTCACTTGAGCCACACTGCCATTTCCAGTTTTCTGAGTGGTTTATTGGAGATAAGAGTGTCATGGACTTTTCTGCCAGGGCTGGATTTGAACCCTGATCCTCAGATCTCAGCCTCCTGAGTAACTAGGATTACTGGCATGAGCCACCTTCACCCGGCCATCCATTACATTTTAAAATCTCACTTTAACTTTGTTTGAATTTCTTTCCTTTCTTTTCTTTTCCTTTGGGTAGTAGGATGGTACTAGGGCTTCAACTCAGGGCTTCTTGCTCTTGCTTGGCTTTTTCATTCAAGGTTGATACTCTACCACTTGAGCCACATTGCTACTTCCTAACTTTTTTCTGGGTAATTAGAACTAAGAGTTTCTTGAATTGGTCTTTCTGGACTGACTTTAAACTAAGATACTCAAATCTCAGTCTTGTGAGTAGTTAGGATTACAGGTGTGAGCCATCTGTGATCAGCTGTTTGCATTTCTTGCTAAGGAGACATGATTGGAAGATAATGTGCTGTTACAACCAGCAGTTACCTTGATCAGAACTGATGGAGGGCTAGATAAGGAAGGAGTCACAAAGGAGAGAGAAAAATATGGAAGACAGGATAGTTTTAGGTGGCTTTTAGAGAAAACTGTCATGTCATAAGGTATGAATTCCTAGGGTATGAAGTACATAGGCAAGAAAGAAAATCAGTAATTGATCCTAGAATTTGGCTTGTTTAACAAGTCAAAGAACAATGTTTCTTACCATATAAGGAAACTTGGACAACAAGTTTGGACATATCTGAATATTATTCATAGATTCTCAAAATTTTCTTTACCCCTTTTAATTGCCTTCTGTAATTGCAGTGGCTGAAGACATGGAATCTCCCTTTCTCAGACTCCCTAGTCACTCATTTAGGTTTTGTTGGAGACCTGGAAGATGAACAAGAAGGTGATGTTATTATTCTCTAAAAGTAGTCTGTCTGTCTATGGAAGAAGGCTGACATGCAAGAGTCCCTAGTGGCTTCTAGATGTCTTCCTAAGAGTCATGCATCTGAGCACTATGAGTAGCTGGAGCTATTCACAAGACAGCACAGTTTGCTGCACTGTTGGCCATGCCTTTAATTATGGCTTTCCTGTGACTGGCAATGGCTAATTCACACAGGAATCAAGACACCAACCTGAAGGGACCAGGCAAGGCTAAGTTTATTTCTGCTACAGGGTGCACCATCAGCCAAAAATCTGGCAAGAAAGCACACAGAGCAGGCAGGCTGCTCCCTTTTTATCTCTAACCCAGTAGGCTCCAATCTTCTGCTCACATTGGCTGAGCTCAGATTCATAATCTGCATAATCTGTATGTAATTAAAATTCAAAGAACTGCTAAAGTGATGTCTTAATTCAAGTACTCAGGAAAAGGAGATATGTAAATGAAATGTAATTAACAAGGTCCAAGCTACCTGGTCAAAGCAAGAAGCATTCAGAAAAACAATTAGCTCAAGATTGAACAGAATGGAAACAAAGATAGAAAACCCATTTTCTCAAAATATCTTTCAAAAAAACTCAGACTATGTAGGTAGAATAGTCTGTAGTTCTAATTCTTGGATTTCAAGAGAGAATAGAGTTGGAGACAAAGAATGTTGGAGTCCTTGGTGATTAAGTAATATAGAATGGAACATGATGAAATTTCTTTTTAGATAAGAGAAATAGGAATAAGAGAAACCTAGAGATTCAAACCTTACTTACACTACTGGGATTTGAACTCAGGACATCATTTTATCCAGCTTGCTTGCTAGGTTAAGTCAGGCTAGCAAGCAAGCTTAACAGTGGTTAAGCATGTCTTTGAATCATGCTTCTAGCCTTGCTTTCTGGTGGTTATTTTGGAGATGGAGTTGCTTGAGCTTTTTTTTTTTTTTTGGTCCAGGCTGTCCTTGAGCAGCAACCCTTTGTACATCAGTCTCCTGAGGAGCTAGGATTACAAATGTGAGTCACTGGCAACTGGCTGGAGGTTCAAATCTGTTTAAATTAAATAAAGGAGTCAAAAGAGAATGCCTAACAAGTAGGAAAGACCAATAAATTGAAAAGATGCGGGTATGACATTATAAATGCTAAGGAGAAAAAAGATGAGGAAAGAGACTGAAGATGAGGTAGGTTTTGCTGATGAAAAATTATCTTGAATTTTGGATTAGAAAGCAACAACTTTTTGGCTATTTACTGAAGTTACCAAGATGGGTTTGAACATGGGACTAGAAATGCTAATGTGAATGGGGGCCTTTGATAGAGAGATTTGAAAAAGTGGGTGTGAAATAAATATTCAGAAAAGCAAAAATGACCAATCAGAGGTAAAAGTTAAAGAAAAAGTTTGGATTTTATTTCTGTAAGTAATGGGAATTACTAGAGGTTTCTGAGCTGTTTAAAATGGCAAGTGGAAAGGTTCAAGCAAAGAATAAGATAGGTATGGTTGTGTATACCTGTAATCCAGTACATGGGAAGAGGGGCTTGGGATTATAAATTCAAGGGCATTATGTTATCTTGATGAAGATGTTGATGATGTATAACAAACAAAAGGCATTTTGATGGGATACTTAAAGTAGGCCTAAATGACTATTAAATATTGGCGTAACATACATTGCTATTAGCTGCTGTAGTTTGACATAGAATAATGAGTTTGACAAAAGGGGAAGTCAGGAGAGAATACTGATGTTGCTTATTCTCTTCTGTAGAGGTGACACTTATTAACAAAATTACAGTCACTCAGTAGCATCGAGTATTCAGTCCTTGCATGCATCTCTTATTTGCAAATACGTTTTTTCTCTCTTTTGCTTTCTTATTACCATGGAAATTTCAAACATACCAAACTAGAAAGAATACCACTATAGCTGCTTATTTCTCATACTCACTTCAATGTCAATCAGCATAGGCTTGTTCCCCCATAGCCTCACCTACTCTCCAAACTCCATTCTATATAGAAGTAAGAAGATCTGGGACACATAAGAAAATCAATAGATTTCCCTCAAATTATCACACATGAAGAAGCTTATGTATAATGTAATCTAGACATTTGATTTCTAAACATATGACAAAAGTAGACACTTATAAGACTGATGATCAATATTCTCTTCTTTTAAGAGTTACCTTTTAACTGAGAAGAATCATGTGAATGACGTTTATAACATATCTAGAAAGAATAAAATATAAAACTGCTTATTTGCAGTTTAATTTTTTCCCTATGAAAACCTTTTGCCAGATTTATTATCTGACTCCATTTGTGTCAACTATAAAAGTATCGTAAACTATAGTATATTAACAACACATATTTTATTTTCACAGTTCTGGAGTCATTGAAGTTCAAGGAAAAAGGGGTTTGGACTGGATTTTTTTTATATGGCATCAGTTCCATCCATGCTTATCTATAGCAATTGTGTATTGTCTCTCAAGTCCAAAATCACCCTTCAACGCATGCACTCACTAGTGGACTGGAATTCTAGCATTTTTTTCATTAAATGATGTTTTTAGTTAGTTCAGGGAAAAATATTAAGGGAAAGGATTGCTTCTTTTTATTCCATGTACCTTCCAGAGTCTCAGCTCATCTGTATCACTAGAAGAAATGTTTCCTATGACCCTTTCACCTGTTCTCTTGTATACTCTTGCTTGTAACTTTGGCTTCTTCATATCTTATTTCCTGTTTGTCCAGCCATTGTAGACTAGATCTGACCTCAGTGAGCCAGCAAACTTTCCAGGGAGTTCCCACTATGCCCTTTCCAGGAAGGTCTAAATCCTCACCCATTTCTAATCCTCCTTCCATATAATCCTTACATTCCATTGCATACTTTGACACAGCACAGAGCATTCTTTCTGTCTTTACAGCTAACCCCTATCTCAGATACATGATTCTTCATAGCATAATTTTATTGTTAAAATTGCTGTGGTTTCTTTCCCTTTATTGGTTTTATATAGTTACATCTTTCTAACATTCCATTCCATTTTTTTCACATACTAATTAAAATGAATTTCTGTTTCTTCTGTTAAGCAAAAGCTGGCTTCAATCATGTAGGGCACATCAATTAAATTTTGTTTGTTATTTGTGTTCTTCTGCTTTTGTCCTTTGACTCCAGAGAATTCCATGAAATGACCTCAAGGCCTACAAACTGACTGTACATGCCAAAACGCAGAACACTTAGAACAGTTTTGATGAACACAAGGTTTGACGTATTTGTCAATAGTCCCAGGAATAGTTTTGCATGCTATAATATTTAACAGCCATAGGAGAAGGGCAAACAAATATAATTAAAGTTAAGGGTACATGGAATACCTGAGTCAGAGAAACTTAATGTGTTCCTATTTCTATTTTAACTCTGTTCAAGTTCATGGATCAATAAACTAGGGCAAAATTATGTTAAAAAAAAGAATAAATTTCCAAATACATTTTGCTGGAATTTTCCCTAATGAAGTGTTATCCATGCAAGCAATTCATCCACTTGGAAAGCTCGTAATTTTTCTGATGTATAACATTTGAACTGGAACTCTAAGCCACTTTCTTTCATGTAAGAAAAAAAGATCACAAAACAACATCAGTGGTTATTCAGTGATTGAATTCATTAGGTTGTGCACTTGACTAATTATGCAGAGTTAGAGCGCTAAATATTAGTCCATTCTGTTATGGAAACTTGCAAACAGAGAAAGTAGATGTGACATCAATAATTAATAGACATTAATAATCTCTCACTTTTTCTTTTTTTTTGTTCTTTTTTTTATTTCATGGTGGTACTAGGGCTTGAACTCTAGATCTTGGTACTGATCTTTAGATTTATTTTTTACTTGAGACTGGTGCTCTACCACTTGAGCCACAGTTTCACGTTCAACTTTTGCTGGGTAGTTGGAGATAAGTCTCATGGACTTTTCTGTGTAGTAATCTTCAGTTCTCAGCCTTCTGGGTAGCAAGGTTTCAGGCATGAACTATAGTGCCTGGTTACCTCTCACTTTTTCTACATTCAAAGGTGCTTAGTCATTACATATATCAATAACATGCTGAAAGTGTGCTGCATAATTATTTTAATTTTTTTTGCAAATCAATAATATAAAATTTAGAATTGTAAAAACAATGGATATAATGCAATTCTTATAAGGGAATTTAATAGACATTTTGTAATGTAACACAATTACATTTTCAATGTAATGGATCTTAACGAAAGAGAATAAAGGTAGTCTTTCAGTCAATAATTATACAATAATAGTAGAAAAAGCAAAATCTAATGAATTTTTTTTTAGTATAGCTGACTCTTTACAGTTAAATGCTTTGTAGAACATGAGAAGATGAACAATCTCCCTGCTTAGGAAAGCTGATTAAGCATTACAGTATGCAATCAATACAGTGTTTGCAGAGCCTCAGAACTAGTACCTAAATATCAGCCTCCTCAAACAAAATATGGCCACACTATACCACATTAGCCAGTGACATAAGAGACTATTAAGAATCCCTGTCTGAATAATTAATAATTAAGATTAGATTGTAAATAACAAGGCATAAGAAAATGGTTTAAAATATATTGTGAAATAGCATATCTATTCTATGAAATGAGCTCCAAGGAAAGGAAATAAGAGACATTTTTTAGTTGCCATTGTTGCTGTTTTTATTTTCTTTTCCTTTCATCATCTTTGTTAGTTTGTATTTGTAAGACTAAGAGAGGGCATAGAAAAGGTGGAATAAAAGGTGAAATACAACAATGGTACTCACTAGATCCTACGTGGATATCTAGTGGGTGGGGATGGGAAGAAGGGATGGGAGGGAAGACATGGTTAAAAAAAATTGAATTCAATACTCATTACCTGATCATGTAACTCTAATCCCTCTGTATTTCACCTCTACAATAACAATACATTTTTTTTTCTTTTTGCTTATGTGGTGCTGAGGAATCGAACGCAGGACCTCAGGCATGCAAGGCAAGCGCTCTACCACTGAGCCACCTTCCCAGCCCCAACAATACATTGTTTTAAGAAAAGAAAGAAATATCATGCAACTGCAATGAGTGTTTTCTCCACAGAGAGAAATGGAAACAGTTTATACTACCACAGAAATAATTTCTCTGGTAATATGTAATAACTAATATTTTATTTGTACTTTATATGGAATAATGATTTTATTTTTCTGAACCAGGTTTTGACCTCAAGACTTCACACTCTTGATTTTTAGCTCACTGCTAGTCTTATACTTTTGAACCATACCTCCAGTCTGGCTATTTTGCTGTTTATTAGAGAAAGTCTCTTTGCCCTGGCTGACATCGAACCTCAATCCATCCTACAAACTTGTTAAAGTGGTCCATAGAGAAAAGAGGAAAAAAGAAATAGAGAAAAGAAAATGAAATATGAGCCAGGTATTAATGGCTTATGCCAGTGGCTTAGAAGCCTGAGATTCAGATAATCATAGTTCAAAGCCAGCCTAGGCAGAAAAGCCCATTAGACTTCAATTTCTCATTAACCAGCAAAAGTTAGGATGAAGGTATGACTCAAGTAGTAGTGTGCCAGCTGTACAAGAAAGCCAAGTGAGAGTGCTATGCCCTGAGCTCAAGCCCTGGTATTAGCTCTGGTATTAACTTCTGTGTGCATGCATGCGTTCCAGCCCTAGGATTGGCACTCAAATAAGAACAGAATCATAATATTTGCTGGACATTGGTGGCTTATGCTTGTATTCCTGGCTACTCAGGAGGCTGAGATTAGGGAATCATTCTTGGAAGCGAGTGAGCACAGTCAAAAAAAGTTCAGGACGTTCTTATTACCAATTAAATACCAAAAATGCTGAAGCAGAGCATGGCTTAATAAGTAGAGTGCTGGCCTTGAGTATAAAACCTCAGGGACAATACCAAAGCCCTGAGTTCAAATCCCAGGACTGGCACAAAAAATTTTTAAAAAACAGACTCATAACAAAATGGAAACTTAACACCTACCATATGAATAATTGCCGTAAATGTGAGCAATTATCTTAAGTTTTGATCAAAAGGCAGAAGCTGTCAGAGTTTTAAAAAGTTACTAAAGTACATGCTACAAGAAACTCACTTCAAATGTAATGACATCATAGGGTAAAACTAGAACGATTGAAGAAAATACACCATTTAAATGTTAAAAAGAAAACTCAACCAACAGTGGCCAGAAATAATATCCAATAATATAGATATGAGAACAAAGAACACCTATAAGCAACAAGAAACAACTAGGAAGTTCTATAATTCCATATATGTAAGTGTCCAAACCATAACCTTCAAAATACAGAAAGCAGAAACTCACAGAGTTAAAAGGAGTTACAGATAAATCCACAATAATGTGTAATGACACACACCCGCCACCTTAGTTACATGGAAGCCTAAATAGGAGAATTTCAGTCCAGGTCTGCACAGGCATAAAATACTCCACTGAAAAGTAACATAAGTGTAAAGGGCTGAAGACAGGTGCCAAGGGGTAAAGCATGGAAATTAGTTTTGCCCTTTGTATTTCATTGTATTTTTTCTTTGGGTTTTGTTTAATTTCTATGTGCTTAGACATTTCCTTGTTGGCTTTCAATGAGTTCTAGCAACACTCAGCTACTTCTTTTTCCCTCTTTTCCTATGGCTCACTTGAACATATTTTTTAAGAATTTTTGTTGTTGGTGGTCTTGCAACTTGAACTCAGGGCGCTGTCCCTGAGCTCTTTTACTTAAAGCTAGTGCTCTACCACTTTGAGCCACAGTATCACTTCCCTTTTTAGGATTTTAATCTCAGATTCTAAAGTCTTTTGGGGATATTCTCTTTTTATAACATATATATGTATATCTATCTATCTACCATATCTCTACCATATTTATCCATATGTATGTACACACAAATATTACATGTATAAATATTTATATATATATCATATAGTACATAGTACTTAATATATAGTATATGTTGTATACATATAGTATATGTTGTATATGTTATATTGTATTATGTTGTGTATATTACATTATTGAATGCATAATGTTTTATCTATGTGTATGTGTGCATGCATATGCACAGTTCATGAGTATCAATACTTTACCACTTAAAGAATGGAATCTTTAAGGCACCTTTATATTCTTTAGTAGTTATTTTATTTTTTATTTTATTTATTTTTTTTGCCAGTTGTGGGGCCTGAACTCTGGGCCTGGGCACTGTCCCTCAGCTCTTCAGCTCAAGGCTAGTGCTTCTGCCACAGCGCCACTTCCAGCTTTTTCTGCTTATGTGGTGCTGAGGAATTGAACCCAGGGCCTCATGCATGCAAGGCAAACACTCTATCACTGAACCACCTTCCCAGCCCATATTTTTATTCTTAAATTGCATTTTCTAGAGTATCAGGGGATTCTATTGTCTAAATTCACACTTTGAGACTGAGTCATAAGTGTGACAATATGAAAAGGTAGGGTTTTCAGGAGCTGACAGTGTTGTAGAAGTGGAATCATCATGAATTTAATTACCTCCCTAAGAAGAGACCAGAAACCAGACTGTGATAGCTCATACCTGTAATCTTAGCTACTCAGGAGGCTGAAATCTGAAGATCTCGGTTCAGAGCCAGCCCAAGGAAGATAAGTTACCATGAGACTCTTATTTCCAATAAACCACTCAAAAACCAGAAGTGGCCTGTGGCTGAAGTGATAGAGCGCTAGCTAGCCTTGATCACACAGAGGCTCAGAGAGAGATAGGGGAGAGGAGAGAGGGAGGAAAGTGGAAAGAGAGAGGAGAAAGGAGAGAGGAGAGAGGAGTTTCCTGCTGAAAGAGAAAGAGAGAGAGAGTCTCCCGCTGAATCAAATTGTGGTATTATAACTTTTGTTTCAAACAGTGAATATAAACTACAAAATGCGTGAAGATGGGCTTATTTATGTACACATACTTTTGCTCTTCCCAATGTCTTATTATGTTGTTATTTTTGCTGTTTAGTCCCAATATTCCAAAGAGATTTTATTTTACCATTTCTTTTCTGGTTGTTTGAGGACTTCTTTTCTGTGTGCTGGGGCGTGTGTGTGTGTGTAGGGGCTTGAGTTCAGTGCCTAAGCACAGTCCCTGAGCTTTAGTGCTCAAAGCTAGTGCTCTACCACTTTAATTGGTCTCCCATGGAAAAATGTTGATTGTTTCTTATCTGAGAGTGTCTTTATTTCCTTTCAACTTCTGAAGGCTAGTTTATTTGGATCTACAGTTGAGAGTTGACAGTTGCTCCCTTTCAGAACATAAAATATATAGTGCCACTTACTTTGGCCTTCGAGTTCCATATAAAAAGTTTCTTAATTTACCATACCTGATAATATGGTAGTTTTCTCTGGCTGTATTCAGAAATTAATTATGCTGTGACTAAGTGTGGAATTCTTTGCATTTGTGCTTTGGGAGACTCACTTGACTTCTTAGATCTGATGGTCTGTGTTATTAGCCAAGTTGGGATGGAACTAGTCACTCTTTCTCTTCAATCTCTCTTAGCCCATTGTTTTCCTTTTCTTCTTCTGGGACTTCATCATTATGTATATTGTGTATTTGTTATGCCCACAGGTCTCTGGGCTTTTGCCCACTTTTTCCCCTCTGTTTTCGGTCTGCTCTTCAAATTTGGTAAATCATCCTGAGTATATTTAAGTTTACTGGTTCTATCCTCTGTCATCTCCAGTTTAATACTGAGACCACCCAACAAATCCATCCAGATACTGTGTATCTGTTTTTGAAATTTTGAATTAGTTTTTACTTCCATTAGTTCCTTGTATAATTTCTATTCTTTTTAAGTTCTATTTATTCTCAGAGTTGTCAGTTTGTATTTATTAGAAGACAATTTGTAATTGTTGAAGTGTTTTTTTCTTCTGATGACTGATTTAAAATTGGTGTAAAGTAATAACAACATCTGCTTCTTTTCATTGTTGGTATTAACTGTCTTTTTCTCATTCACGTTTTATGTGATTACTTCCTTATAGTGATGGGTGTTTCTTTTATTGCATCTACTTTTCAGAGCTTCTGTTCTGACTTGAAATGTTATTTTTATTAATCACACTTTTGGTCTTTAGAATGAAAGTCCTATCTTACTTTTGTAGCTGTTATTCCAATAAAGGACTATTTTGTGCTTTTCTTTTTTATTTAAAAGCCTCTTTGGTTTTCCTTTTGTTCTGTTTGGTTTACCTGGTGCTACTAGGCCTCCTGCTTCTCTTAGCTCTGGTTAGGGGATGGCAGGGAGACCTTTCCCCAGTAGTGTCCAGTGGGAAATCCTGCAATCAATTAAAAGCCATGCTCTTGAAAGGGATTATTGTCTCTCTGACTTCCTGTCTGGCAATGTGACCACTGCTCCTACACAAGCACCCACCATTACAATCCATCATTTGATGATACAGCCAAGGGCCTGCCCCACCAGAGCAACTTGGATTTTTTTTTGTCCAAGTTACTACTGTGAGCCTGTGTGTTTTATTTTAAAAATTAGAATGCCTCTGGTATTTTATTATGGTATTGAAAAGCTGACTCATACAGATGACTAAAAACAAATTATTCTTTCTGTTTATCTCTCAACAAGAGTAATATCAATTGGACTTTTTTGACTTTCAGAGAAATCACATCCCTCTTTTTTGGGATACTATTGTTCCAATCAGGGTACTGTCCCTCTGCTCTTTTGCTCAAAATTAGTACTCTACCACTTTAAGCCACAACTCCACTTTTGGTTTTCTGGTGGCTAATTGGAGATAAGAATAACATGGATTTTCCTTCCTGGGCTGGGTTTGAACTGCGATCTTCAGGCCTCAGTCTCCTGAGTAGCTAGGATTACAGGTGTGAGCCATCAGCTCTCAGCTTTTAAAATCATTTTTTTTGGGGGGTCCGGTCGTGGGGCCTGAACTCTGGGCCTGGGCACTGTCCCTCAGCTCTTCAGCTCAAGGCTAGCACTCTACCACTTGAGCCACAGCGCCACTTCCGGCTTTTTTCTTTTTGCTTATGTGGTGCTGAGGAATCGAACCCAGGGCCTCATGCATGCAAGGCAAACGCTCTACCACTGAGCCACCTTCCCAGCCCTTAAAATCATTTTTTAAAAGTCATATTTCATTGGGAGTTGAATGAAAGTCTTAAAACTACAGAAGACTTTAAGATATTCTATCTTGACCACATGGTCCCATGTGGAAACCATGTTAAACTGACAGAAATATTAACTAGTCATAGTGGCCTCTTTCTACAAAGCCTATGACCACCACTGCTTAATTATGTCCTTGGATTTGTAGACCATAAAGTTATTAACCTCTGCTTGCTGTTGTTCTCTTCTTTACCTGATAGTTACTAGATTAAAATTGCATACCTTTTCAGTTCAAATAAATGAATAGTTTAATACTATATGAAAACCTAAAATTCCCATCACTGTGGGCAATTTCAGAAAAATATTCCAACATCAAGGGGAATTAGATAACATAAAATTGGATAACATAAAATTAGATAACATAAAAATGGCCTCTATAAGAGCATTCTACCAGAGAATTTATAGGAGATGCTTATTCTATTAGTGAGCTAGTACCACCTCTCTTCCTATAACCCACTAGAGAGATGCCAAAGGATTTGCTTGTTACTTTTGCTAAATACACATCTTTTGGAGAAATTGCTCAAAAGTATAAAGAATTCCGTTGTTCATAGACAGCTATACTAGAAGAAGCTACCCATCAATAGTAAAATATTCATGGAAAACGATGAATTATAATATTTTTCTCACCATGATAGAACTGGAAGCAAATATCCTAGTATTTGAATCCATATTAAGTCTTGGATTTTCAACTTATTGTAGAAAAGAAACTGCCGGGCGCCTGTGGCTCACGCCTGTAATCCTAGCTACTCAGGAGGCTGAGATCTGAGGATCTCGGTTCAAAGCCAGTCTGGGCAAAAGCCCCTGAGACTCTTATCTCCAATAAATCACCAGAAAAAAATGAAAAAAGAAAACAAATAAACTCCAATCATAAAGGAATTCCTATATGAATGAGGTGATTGTTAGGTTTTTAAAGAGGTAGCAGAGTAAGAACTGCACCACGCGCGTGGTATTCAGGTAAGGGGTAGTTTTATTCAGTAGACCTGCTGGGACCAGGCAAGGTTGGCACTCCTAATGGCTGGCAAAAGAGTGTCTGGCCCCGGATTAGGCCTTATATAGGGTAGGGGGGTGGGGAAGGGTTTGTCCAGGTAAAGGGAAGTGGGAACAGGTGGGAGAAAGGTGTGGCCACCATCAGGTTAAGATGTGACTTCAGTGGATGCAGATGTGACCTCTTCCAGGTGTCCCAGTTGCCTAGGTAATGCAGGTACTGGGAGAGGTCTGTTTGCCATCCAGGAATGGACCTTACAGTGATACTCTTCGAAAATCTCTCTAGAAATACTGAGAGAAAAAATCAAAGTCTTGGTGATACTCATCAAGGCAAGACTATGTCATCATCTAAGATAATTGTGAGGCAGGATAGCTTAGGGAAGATGAGGCCTGGCAATTGGCTGCCAGTGACTGAAAGACTTAAGCTTAAAGCTTGTCCATCTACTTCCCTTAAGATTAAGGGAACATCCTGTGTCCTTGTTCTTGTTAATCCCCTTCCCCTCCTCAAATTAGATAAATGTATATACAAGATGCAAGGTACCAAAACCAAACAGTGACAACAGGAATATACCATAGGAGGAAGAACTTACAAAAGAAACAAACAAAAAATATCACACAATGCATTAAAAACATCAATAAAGAAAAACCTCTTGTGGGGTTCATTTCCCTTAACATCATCTTATAGGGTCATATGTACATAGCTTTTGACCTTTTCTGCTTGTCCTAAACTTATACTAGCTATTGCAAATAAGGGAAACCATGGGACCTATGTTTCTTTGGGCCTGGCTTATTTCACTTAATATAATTTTTTTCAAGTCTTTTAATTTCCTAACAAATGGGGCAATGTCATTCTTGCTGATGGAGGCATAGAATTCCATTGTATATATAAATTTATACCACATTTTTTATTTAATACTTTTTATTGTAAAAATACTGTACACAGGGGTAATAGTTACATGAGCAAGGTAATGAGTACATTTCCTATCAAGTATTGTTGCCTCCTCCTTTATTTCCCCCTACCATCCTTTCCCTCCCACCTCCACAACTACACTCACCCCTTCACCCTTCTTCCTGAAGGATGCATTCATCACCCAGGGATTAATAACTGAATTTCTCACCCAAGGATTAACAACTGTCTGATAGATAGGATGCCCAAAATGCAGATAGCAGGGTACCTCCTTGTCTGAAGGATAAGGATCTGTTTTATGGGAAGATGCATTCTTACCTGGAAACTCAGAGAATAACAACAGGGTTAGTTAGAGCAAAGACAAAGCACCTAACTTTGCATAACTTAAAGCCAGACCCCCTGCCTTCCTATAAATACCCCCAACAGCCCAAGGAGCTGGGTTTCTCTCTGGGTGTCTTGTTGTGTGTGTGTGTGTCTGTTTCTCTATCTCTAGGTCTGTCTCTACTGGCAAATGCACGTGCGTATGCATGTGTGCGTGTGCGTGTGCGCTTGTGTATGTTTGTCTCTCTATGTGTGTGTGCGTGTGTGCGCGCACGCATGTGTGTGTTTGTCTCCTTGTGTTTCTATCTCCCTATGAGAGCACCCACACTCTGCTATAGTGTGTCCCTGCCCTTCTGTTTGTCTGTTTTTTGTCTGTGGGATTGCCTGCTTGTTTACTTAATAAAGCTCTTCCAACTTTTCTTACCATTTAGCTTGTCCAGAAATTCTTATTCTGTGATTGAAGTCAAGGACCCTATGTGAAGGAGTTTCTATATTTAAAGGGAAGCTTCATTACCTCACCTACATTGGGTGACAAATGAACTTAAGCTGATAATGTAATTGGATCAGTTAAAGAGGTGAGTTGCATTTGTGAATGTACATAGAGGAATTCAAATAAAATGATCTATCAAATGACAAGATAAACCGGGCACTGGTGGCTCATGCCTTTAAGCCTAGCTACTCTGGAGGCTGAGATCTGATCATCACAGTTCAAAACCAGCCAGGGCAGGAAAGTCCTCGAGACTCTTATCTCCCATAAGCCACCCAGAAAACTGGAACTGGTGCTGTGGCTCAAGCAGTAGAGCGCTCACCTTGAGGTGAAGAGCTAAAGGACAATGCCCAAGCCCAGAGTTCGAGCCCTATGACTGACCAAAAAAAAAAAAGTAGTTATATTACAAATAATATAATAAATAGTATGTAATGTATGCACTTTGTCAACCTTTACTATCATGAAAGATCTGAATCAGTCTAACTGTAAAAGATTTATTTAAGTTACACATTTGGAGATCCAAGTTCATATTAGGCACTCCTAATACTAGATGGTGGATGGAGTTACATCATGGCAGAAGTACAATAGTAACAAGTGTTTTACAACTTGAACAGGAAGCCAAAAGAAATACTGTGGTTTCACAATTCTTTTCAAAGATATACCTCAGATTATCCAAGGATCTTCAAATAGTGCCACCTTGGGACCCAGTCCCCATTATAGTGGGATGTGTGTGTGTTTGTGTGTGCGTGTGTGTGTGTGTGTGTGTGTGTGCACACTTGCATGCATGTTTGTGACTTAAGTTACAATTATCTCAATCTTTAAAAAAACACTAAAAACAACTCTGCAAACTTTTTATTAACATAAGTGATACATAAATTTGGCTTTCTTGGATTTCTTTTTTTGTTTTTCATTCCCTCCCCTTCTTCAGGTAGTGCACTTAAAAGATCATAAATCTTAAAGTAAGGAGAAACTAGTCTCAGCACCCTCTTAGCTGTGAAATACCCTCTGGAATACATCCATTATACACCAATTAGAGCTCTACCTTTTTTTTTTTTAATTTTGAGAGTGAAACACTGACAATATTACTGGTATTTTAAACCAGATTTTAAGCCATGAAGAATGTATTCAAATCCAGTCTTATGAAAAATAAGTTTGATAAACAGATGAAAGTCAATCTTTCCTGTAACTTCACTTTGTCTCCATCAAATCTCCATCCTCACAAGTGGGGCTTCCAATTGATAGGAATTTATTTAACACATTATGAAGAGCTGTGCTAATAATTATTTGATTCAAAATTTCTTTCTTTTTTAAAACTTATTTTAACATTTCAAAAGTAATTTTAGTTTGATCTTTAAGTAGTTGTATAAAGGAGTTGTCATTCAAGAAAACATTATATAAATTTACATGTGAACTTATATACCAATTTCTAAGCCGAAAACTTATACTACATTTAAACAACTCACCTAAAACTCAGCCCAATCAATTTGAGAATTTCTAATTAACCATTTAAATGAATTAAATAAAGTATCCTGCATATGTTGTCTCTGCTAGGTTTCAGGACAAAGTAAATTAAAAATAAAGCAATATGTTATGCTATATTTCTCTACTAAGGGAGCCAAAATTTGAAATAAAATATCCTAGAGACTCATAATTTAGACTCTTTTCTGTGTGACAGCCAAGAGAAGGGATGAGCTTCCAAAATTATTTGATTTGTTTCAAGTAAAAACAAGAGTAGATTCACAAAAGAAGTATTTTGTTTTATTAAAATTCAGATCTCTCCTTTAAAAAAGTCAACATAGAACTCCATTAAAGCATTGAAATTTAAGTCATTTCTGGGCCTGGACAACTGTCCCTCAGCTCTTCAGAAGCTCAAGGTTAGCGCTCAACCACTTGAGCCACAGCGCCACTTCCAGTTTTCTGGTGGTTTACTCGAGATATGAGTCTCATGGAGAAGCTCTATGTGGAATCTTTTGAGGAACCTCCATAGTACTTTTCAAAGTGGTTGAACAAGTTTACACTCCCACCAACAATGCAGTAGGGTTCCCTTCTGTCCACATCCCCTCCAGTATCTGAGTATCTGTTGTTTATATTAGAGTTCGTGATAATAGCAATTATAACTGAGGTAAGGTGGTATCTCAATGTTGTTTTGATTTGCATTTCTTTTATGGCCAGGGAGATTGAGTATTTCTTCATGTGTCTATTGGCCATCCTTCTTTCCTCTTCAGAGAAGTTTCTCTTTAAGTCTTTAGCCCACTTATTTATCAGGCAGTTGTTTCTTTGAGGATTTGTTGTTGGAGGATTTAATTTTTTGAGTTCCAAGTATATTTTAGATATGAGACCCTTGTCCATTGTATGGCTAATGAAGATCTTCCAATCCGTGGGCTTTCTAGAGTTCCCCTATGACCCAGCAATCCCACTGTTGGGCATATACCCAAAGGATCACAAACCAGACCACACTAAAGCTACCAGCACAACTATGTTTATTGCAGCATTATTCACCATAGCTAAGATATGGAACCAACCCAGATGCCCCTCAGTAGATGAATGGATCAAGAAAATGTGGTATGTATACACAATGGAATTCTATGCCTCCATCAGAAAGAATGACATTGCCCCATTTGTTAAGAAATGAAAAGACTTGGAAAAAATTATATTAAGTGAAGTAAGCCAGGCCCAAAGAAGCATAGGTCCCATGGTTTCCCTTATTTGCAATAACTAGTATATGTCTGAGACAAGTAGAAACGATCAGATAAGTTGGTATTAGGCGAAATGAACCCCAAGATAAGGATTCAAATGTTTTTCTTTCTTGTGATTGTTTCTAACATATTTATAAGATGATTTCTTTGTTGCTTTGTATGTCCCTCCCCCACGGTATAGCCCCTGTTTTCACTGAATTTGATGTTGGTATAATTTGTGGAGGGGAAAGGAAAAAACAAATTGTTTAAATAGGTATACAGGTGGACCCATTGCAACAATGAGATGTACAAGACGTTATGTAGAAAAATGAACTTTACAACTTTGGCAGGAGGGGGGTGAAGGGGAGCGGGGAAGGAAGGAGTGGAGGAAGATGGGAAGGGATGGAAAGGGGAAACAAAGGAGGAGGCTACAATGCTTGATAAGAAATGTACTCATTACCTTGCCCATGTAATTATAACCCCTCTGTATGGTATTTTCACAATTTTAAAAATCTAATAAATAAATAAATAATAAAAATAAAGAAAAGAGTCTCATGGACTTTCCTGCCTGGGCTGGCTTTGAACCTCAGATCCCAGACTCCTAATTAGCTATGATTACAGGCTTGAGCCTAAGCCGGCGCCCGGCTTAAGTCATTTTTTAATATATATTTTTATTGTAATGATACTGCACGGAGGGGTTACAGCTTCATGAGCAAGGTAATGAGTACCTTTCTTACTGAGCATTGTTACCCCCTCCTTTGTTTTCCCCTACCATCCCTTCCCTTTCCACATCCCCAATTCTCCCCCCCCCAGTTGTAAAGTTCGTTTTCATCATACTGTCTTGTATATTTCATTGTTACAGTGGATTAACCTGTATCCTTATTTCAGCATTTTGTTATTTCCCTTCCTCTCCCCAAATTAGAAAAAATGAATATACAAGATGCAGGACACTGGAATCAAATACAGTGAAAACAGGGGTTATACCATGGGGGATGAACATGCAAAAGAAACAAAAAAATCACATAGTGCATTATAAGTACATTAAAACCAATAGCAAAAAAGATAAAACCTCTGTGTCCCTGTCTTGGGGTTCATTTCACTTAATATCATCTTATATGGCCATATGTAAATAGCTTTTGACCTTTTCTGCTGTCCTAGACATATACTAGTTATTGCAAATAAGGGAAACCATGGGACCTATGTTTCTTTGGTCCTGGCTTACTTCACTTAATATAATTTTACAAGTCTTTTTAAGTCATTTTGGAAAGGATATTCAAACTAAAGTTTGTGTAAGTAACAACTATTACGGAGATTATAACATGGAGTTTATAAAACACACACATACATACATAAAATCAGCTTCTCAAAAGGTAAAACAAATGTCTGCTTGAAGCAGAGTACAGAGATGCTCGGAAAACTCTGCCCTGAGTATTTTGAGGTCGACTTCATTTCTGTTTCATTAGACCCAGATGGTGCAGTTTCTCAACATACCTAGGAGAAAAGCAACAGCAAGACGTTCTCAAATTGACAGACTTACAGTGATGAAAATGTGACTCATAATTGCAAGGTTTTTCCAGATGTTTAGATAGTTGAGTGCATTTCAGACAGTACACAAAACTTGCAGAATAGCTCCAAAGAAAGTAAGAGATTATGAAACTATTTAAATTTGAGAAATACAAAGTTATCATAAAGGAGGGGGCATTAAAAAATTCTTAGTGATCAGAAAATGTGGAAAAATATATAGAAGTTTCACTAGGAGCCTGAACAAACTTCAGGGTTCTTAATGAAAGGTAAAGCTCATTATGAGTTATCAATTTTAGATAGTAATATACTATTTCAATGACTTTTACACTCATAGCTGGTACACTATTATTTGAGCCATACTTCTAGTCTAGAATTTTGCTGGTTAATTTGATATAGTCTTGATACCAGACTGGCTTTAAACCATGATTCTTGATCTCACCCTCCTTAGTAGGTAGGATTATAGCTGTGAGCCACTGGTTAATAGGTGGAAATATGTTTTATCAGTGAAAGTACAATTAAAATATTTTCCAACAGGAGAGAGTTTATTTTTATTATTATTTTTTTTCAGGAGAGAGTTTTGCCACCAGAAATTACACATTAATAAATACTAAACATAAAAGTTAAAAAAATTGTAAAAAATATTGTAAAAGAAGAGAAACCTTATTAAGTTTACAGATGTAATACAAATAGAAAACAATTTTCCATTTCAATTTAGTTGTGTGTGCATGTGTTTACATGTAAGACATACTATAGAAAATGGCAACTTCCTAGTTTAACATAAATTATAATAATTAATTTAAGGAAAATATTGAGAACTACAGAGCAATCACAAATACCATAGCATAAAATTATGAAACTATAAAGCCAAAGAAGTAAAAGAAACATTAGAAGAGGTCAAATGGACATCTGTAGGACTTGCACTTCTCCTGAATTCCACTGTGTCACCTTTGTGCCCATATTTATTCATATGACTAAATTTTAGAAATTGTTGGTTTAAAGGCCCAGTATTTGAAATTAAAATTTAAATATGTTCTTCATTGAATGGTATTTTGAAGAATTTCTTTTGCTGATACTGTTTAGGAGGTAAATAACTTTCATTTTTCAGGAAGGATCTAGACAAATTAAAAAGATAGAAATCTCAAAGGCAAATTGCTATTTTATATTTGAATAATATTCTGTTGCATTATTTGTGACTACTCCATCGTATATAGGAGACTCAATTTTAAAAAATTATTGTTATTTACTGCTGCCTAGAGCAAACAAAAATATGAATGATTTTGGGTTATATGTAAGAAATATCCTTTGTAAAATTTACTAACTGATTTCAATTCAAAATTTTTGAGTTTTCTGTGATCCTTTTCTAATATCACTAATTTACAAATTAATTTTTATGCATGACTTCTTTGTGCTAAATTGTTTTAAGTGAACATCACTAAATTTTGGGAAATGCATTTTCTTATTATGTTGGATAATATTTGTAGAAATATTTGAATAATATTTGTAGACATATTTGCTAATCATAATCATAAACTTGTTTGAGCAGTATTTCAGTTGATTCTAATTGTTACCTGACCCCCTGAATATGTTAGTGCCTCATATAGATCAAGGAATAGCTAGAATATAATGTAGAGTAAATTGAGCCACAGATCTGTTTTGAATGTGTCCCCTAAGTTCTTGTGTTGGAAATTTAGTTCCCAAATTTCCAAACATTATTGGCATCTGAAGGAGGTACCAGGAAGTAAGTAGAATTAGGTGAGGTTATAAGGGTGGGGGATCCTATACTGCCTCTTATTCTCTAATATTTATATTACTTGTATTAGACCCTTAGACCCATTTTATGTACTGCTTTTAGATCTCACTGGCTTCCTTGTCTCTAGAGTCATCTGATATCCCCCACTGCTCAACCCTGATGTTAGACTTCATGGCTTCCCTCTTAGTATGAGACAACCATTGATGGTATAAGACAACCATTTCCAAACATGAAATCTAAGCTTTGGTGCTGATTAACTCCATACACAGCTCAATGGAACAAAGGAGTCAGTGGATAAGTACTCCATTTTCTTCTTAGACTAGAACTTTTTGAATAAAGTTAATTGTCAAAGCAATCAGTTGTTCTGGACACCAAGGACTAATGAAGAAGCCAGCTCAGCAATGCAACTTTGTGTTGCTTTATTTTTCTTCCCTACCTCACACCTAATTCTCTTTGATTGCATTCATAAGACAACTAACACAGGAACTTTTACTTTGAGTTCTGCTTCTTTGAGAGCCTAGACTAAGACACCACTTAATCCCCTCCCCCTTTTAATTACTAACACATTAGATAAGATCTTAGATATTTGAAAGGAAAAAAGAATATTGATATAGATTCCATACACATTTGAAAATATCTTTATTTTTCCTTACCCACTTAAGTGATATTTTGCAAAGTATTCGAACTGGTATATTTTCATTTTCTCATAGTAAGCCTGATAGAAAATCCATATTTTTCTTTTTATAAAGGATTAACTGTTATTCTTTGAAGAATATTTTAGATTTTTTCCTCCTACTTCTTGCCTTTATACATTTAATCTTGAACTTTATGATTGTCATTTGTATGATTTGTATGCAATTCTTTTTTTTTGGGTCCGGTTGTGGGGCCTGAACTCTGGGCCTGGGCGCTGTCCCTCAGCTCTTCAGCTCAAGGCTAGAGCTCTACCTCTTGAGCCACAGCGCCACTTCAGGCTTTTTTCATTTTCCTTATGTGGTGCTGAGGAATTGAACCCAGGGCCTCAGGCATTGTATGCAATTCTTTTTATTTCAGTCTTTTTATATCTACCTGACTTAAGTCTTTCTTCCTCCCTCCCTCCCTCCCTTCCTTCTTTCTTTCCTTCCTTCTTTCCTTTCCTTTCCTTTCCTTTCTTTCTTTCTTTCTTTCTTTCTTTCTTTCTTTCTTTCTTTCTTTCTTTCTTTCTTTCTTTCTTTCTTTCTTTCTTTCTTTCTTTCT
>NW_012267288.1:7304180-7313971 GCF_000151885.1 Dipodomys ordii | reverse complement strand
CTTTCTTTCTTTCTTTCTTTCTTTCTTTCTTTCTTTCTTTCTTTCTTTCTTTCTTTCTTTCTTTCTTTCTTTCTTTCTTTCTTTCTTTCTGTCTCTCTTTCAGTCTCTCTTTCCTTCCCTCAAGGGATTAAGCTGTTGAGTTCCTAAACACACCCTTTATGCCTTTCAACTTGACACAATTTTTTGTCTCTATAGTTTTGCTCTATTCTATAAGGTTCTTTTATTTTACTTTCCATGGTATTGATTTCTTCTCCCTCCATTTTCTCTGTAAAGTTTTAGTTTGACAACCTTGCATATAATTTTTCAATCCTATCTGATCTGTATTTATGGAATGCTGACTTTTCAAATCATTCTCAAAAATGATTATATAAAATTCTCTTTTATTTCTTATATTCTTTTTATAGGCTTAATTGTTCTGTTTATTTTTCTTGATCCCTCTCTTTCCTGCTGTTTATGTTCTGTAATGACAGATATATTTTAATCATTTGCTTATTTTTGCTTGAGCAATAAATGGATGTCTTGAGTTTTGTAAATGGAATGAATGCCCAAGCATGCTGAAACAAGATCATTTCCTTCCACTGCTAGTCTCTGTTTTCTTAGAGATTTCTTTTATTGTCAAGAGCAAAGATGGTCTCTGACAATTCCAGGCAAATATAACATCACCTAGAACCTTTCAAACAATGGCCTCACTTTTGAAATTTTCAGTAGATACTTCAGGAAATTATCTGGTTATCTTGACTTAAATTGCGTACCATGAGTCCATTTTAAAGGAATTGCCAAGGAAATACATGTTAATCATACACATTTCAATCTTAAATCAAACAATATTCTTTAAAAAAGACAACCCTTTCACTTTTACTTCAAACTATAAAGTAGATTATTTTTAAAGTCTTGTGTTATATAAAGTCAATCATTTCTTTTCCATTAAAAAATTTAAAAAGTAGATTGAAAAACTGAATTTAACATGCTGCTTTTTAAAATTGCTGTCATTCTTTTCCATTTAACTTGAGCCTTTAAAATCCTTCCTTCCTTTCTTCCTTCCTTTCTTCTTTTCTTTCTTCCTTCTTTTCTTTCCTTCCTTCCATCCTTCCTTCCTTCCTTCCTTCCTTCCTTCCTTCCGTCCTTCTTTCTTTCTTTTCTTTCTTTCCTTCTTTTTCTTTTCTTTTTTTTTTTGGTAAGTGATTTAAACTCAGCATCTGGAGCTGTCACTTTACTTTCTTGTTTACAGCTGGTGTTTTGCCACCTGAGGGACATCTCCAGTCAAGCTTTTGGCTCATTAATTGCAGATGGAGTCTTATAGACTTTTCTGTCCAGGCTAGATTTTGAAATATGATCCTCCAGGTCTCAGGTTCCTGAGTAGTTGGGATTATAGGCTTGAGCCACCAGTCGCCAGCTTAAAATCCTGCTCTATGATGTATTATGTTTATCATAAGAAACATATTTCATTCCATATGAAAAAATGCTATGAATTAATTCTTCTGTGGAACACAAGTGAAGTTGAAAATGCAAATTAAGGTAATTATTTACTATAGATTAGTGTGTTACTAGGGCAAAATATTGACTATAAAACATAAGAAACAATTTCTTTTACTATGATTGCCTCATAAACTCATATTTAGTATACACTTTAGTGTATACTATAAACTGAAAAAAATCTCTATAACCTATACCCTCAAAGAAAGCAATTTTTTCATGATCATCCATCTAACCACCAAATCTATAGATTATATGTATTAAAAAAACACCAAAAACTAAAACACCAGTACAGATTAAATTGTATTGGTATGGGGTAGGAGGACTCACCTATTGGAAAGGGAATATTTTAGCACAAAGAGGTTACTACCACCAGTATGAAGTAGAAGAAAAGAATGGAGGATTTCAGCCTGAACCTGGAAAATTGCATAAGGACTGAAAAGTTCTGTCCTTTCAGACACAAAATGTGTTTCAGAACAAGATCAAAGCCCTGATGACACAGAGGAAAACTGCAAAGAGCCAATTGCCAGAAGAGATCATAGAAATAAGCTCTTGCCTCTTGGAATGAACTTGCTAAAAATTTGAGGACCATTCAAAAAATGTTTCAAATACATCACTGAAAGGGCCTCTTCAGAGGAGACTATCCAACAGCTAAAAGGTCTCTAGTTGAAAGAGGGAGAAGAAAGGGTTTTGTTATGTAATGTTCTATATTTGCTTCAGGAACCTTTGCAGGTGCTTAAATGTCTATGGTGTATTTCTGTAAATTAAAATAAAAGTTGTAGAGGGACATAGCCTACATGACTAAACTTTATGCTAATTCGGGGGAAGGTGCTTCATTCTGAGCTATAGCCTAGATGGTAAGTACAATAGGATACAGGACACTTGATAAACTAAATTTAACATACTGCTTTATTTTGAGAGAGTCCATTGGTCTATTTTATATAGCATTTTTTTTTGGTTCCCATAGTGGGGCTAGATCTCAGGGACTGGGTGATGTCCCTTAGCTTTTTTGTTCCAGACTAGCTCTCTACCAGTTTGGCCATAGCCTCACTTCTGGCTTTTTGCTGGAAATAGGAATCTCATGGACTTCCTTGACTGGGTTTGCTTTGAAACTCGATCCTCAGATCTTAACCTACTGAGTAGCTAGGATTATGGGAGTGAGATACCAGTACCCAGCAGTAATTTGTAATTTGGCTAATCCTGAGCTTGAATGGCCCCCAGCACAAGGCTGGGGTATGGAAATGAGTGCCGGCTGGTGAGTGAAATTGTCACAGAGCTCTGCCACTCCATTGTGGCTTTGTGTTCTTGTCTCCTATTTACAACATTTGACATTCCAGCAGAGTTCTGAAGTACTTTGTTTCCCTGTGGAAAATGACTTGGGAAACAAATCCAGTTGGTAGTGCTGGAGAATCATTCAAGTTATTAATGGTTTTATCCAGAAAGTAACATTTTTCAATAAATTAAAAATGGATTGTCAAATTATATGGCAGCTTGAAAATTGAAAGTTGCCAAGCCCACTATAAGCTTTATGTAGAAACAAGAAAATGTGATTTGTGAAGCTGATTCAGCATATGTTCTAAATAGTCCAAAATTTGCTCACATTGTGAAAGATAAAACTTTAGTAAAATCTGAAAAAGCAATTAACTTGTAATGTGAAATGTAACTTTAGAAGGAAATGTGCTTTTGGAGACATTTATTTTAATAGCTGTATAAATAAACGATGGTTTATTATTATATAGACACTTAGAAAGTTTGAAGGTATCATTAACACTTAAACAGTTCAGCTAAGTATTATGGCATTTGATGAAATGAAATTCATGTTTGTTTAATTTGAGGTCTCAAAAAGCACTGTACCAGAATTTGAAGGACCTACTGTATGTAATTCATTTATGAGCACTGAGAAGAATTCATGATTTGGTGGAGATTGATATTTTGCTACCAGATGGGTATGTGATTTTGCTCATCCCATTTCCAGGATTTGGATACTGTGTCTTAAAAATATTATTATTTTTATTTTTATGCTAGTCCTGGGGCTTGAACTTCAGGCCTGTACATTGTCCTGTAGCTTTTTGACTTAAGACTGGTTCTCTACTACTTGAGCCAACCCTCCACTTATGATTTTTATTTGCTGGTCATGTGGCCTGAACTCTGGGCCTGGGCACTGTCTCTCAGCTCTTTAGCTCAAGGCTAACACCATTTCTGGCCTTTTCTGCTTATGTGGTGCTGAGTAATTGAACCAAGGGCCTCACTCATGCAAGGCAAACACTCTACCACTGAGCCACTTTCCTCACCCCACTTCTGACTATTTTTGTGTGGTTAATTGGAAATAAAATTTCATGGACTTTCCTACCTCTGCCCTGGGCTGGCTTCAAATGGTCATCTTCAACTTCCTGAGCAGCTAGGATTACAGGTTGTGAACCATTGTAAGGATGAAGTACTAAACCCAGATGTATCTTTCCTAAATCTAACTTCTTGTCCATTCCTGTAATTTTTGGACACAAAAGAAGATGAATATCAGCTCCTTCCACTGCTTCGCTCTTCACATTCTGGCATCACTGCAAGTCAAAAAAAGACTTTGTACCATAAGATGAGTAAGAGATTGAGATTTCTGCCATCCGCCCTCAGGAATGAGTGGGAGGTAACTGCCAAGCCAACTTTGACAAAACTGTGGATTTGAATATGAGCCAAATACAGGAAAAGTGAAATGCTGTTACAACTGCCTACCTACGGTTCCATTTACCCTTCAACTAAGCATTCATTGATGGGATTCTGTCATTCAACTAAGTACATTTTGATATTCAAATATTTCTATAATCTCCCCCTCCTTTTATCCCTGAGAATGATATCTGTAGCATTTTACCAGTGAGGAAATGTAAAAAGGGGGAAATATGGGTTACCCTAGGCGTGATACTCTGTATTCTAGTGATGTTTTTGGGAATCTGCAGGATAGCAAGACATCTAGAAGTAGTATTCATCCCTTAACTTCTCCCAAAGATGCAAGATGCATGATAACCTAAAGTTCCATTACAGATTTAATTTTCAAATGCCAAGATTACACACACACACACACACACACACACACACACACACACACACACACACAAAGTGTAAGGAAAGCCATGAAGAAAGCAGCAAAACTCTTCATTAGGAGAAGGGCTCCAAAGGGGAGTTCAATGAGGTACCCTTAGAAGGTGTGTTTTTATAGTAAGGGCCTCCTCCTGTACTTTTTTTCACTAATTTCTTGATGGCAGTGATGGGAAGCTAATATTCTATGAAAATTTAGAGTATTTTTAATTATATTTTTTATCTTTAGGTAGTTGTACAAAGGAATTGCCATTTAACAAAGCAACTTATGGATGCAATATATCTTGATCAATGTCACCCCTTTCAATATTATCATCCATTCCTCCCCAACCTCTCCCTTACTCTTCTTAATTTTGTAGGAAATACACTGGATTCTTGTCTGCATTTTCCCCCTTTTCTCCTCTTCATTCAGTTACCCCTTTACCCTTTGGCCCCATCCCACCCCATTCAAGTACCTGCTTCCTGGTGTTTTATTTTCCTGAACTCTGATGTTGCGTTGCTAAGGAATTGTACTATTTGAAATCTCCCTTAAATCTACTGGATTTCAGCTAATACATGCACTTGCATACAACCTAACATATTTATGTTGTAAGCTAAATCTAGCTTCCACATAACAAAGGAAAACATTGATTCTTTGTTTCCTAGGGCCTGACTTATTTAACAATTTTCTCCCATGTCTTTCCATTCTTTTTTTCCTTCCAAATATTTCCTTATGAGATTAAGTGACTATATAAATTTCACAATACTGTGGCATAGTTATATGTAGCTAAAGTCACAAAGACATTTTAACCTTCACAATGATAATCATCAGTACCTTAATCCACAACACTTATGGACTCTATGAATTTTAATAATAAAACCATTTCTTACAAATCGGGGGATATGTACATTTCTTTCCTTTTGCTTAGTATCAGCTGTTCCTTCTCTTTCCATTTCTTTATAAATGATACAATATTATTCATTTAAATTGAAGAGTGCAAGTACATTGTGTATATATACTACATTTTCTTGGTTCCTTCAACCACTGAAAGGAATTTGGGCTGATTACATATGTTGGCTATAGTGAATAGTCATGCAATAAACATGGTTGTGCTGGGGGCTTTACTATATCCTGGTTTGTAATCTTTTGGGTAAATAATTAGCTTTGGGCTCGCTGGATCATAGGTAGTTCTAGGATTAATTTTTTTTGAAGGACCTCCACACTGCTTTCCAGAGTGGTTGAAAAGTAAAATTATACCTTTTTGAAGATGCCATGATCCTGTACTTAAAGAACCCTATGGACACCCCCTGTCCCCCGCCAAGCTACAAGAGCTGATTCAAAACTTTGACAAAGTAGCAAGGTATAAAATCAGCTCACAAAAATCAATAGCTCTTTTGTATGCCAATAATAGGATCAAGACTGAAATTGAGAAAGCAATTCCATTTGCAGTATCCTCAGGAAAAAGTACTTAAGAATTAACCAAAGATGTGAAGGAATTCTGTAGTGAAAAACCCTAAACATTTAAAAAGAGAAATTGAAGAAGTCTTAAGTGAAAAGACCTTCCATGCTCCCAGAATAGAATTAACATCATGAAAATGGCATACTGCCCAAAGCAACCTACCAATTTAATGCGATAGACATCAAATTCCCAACCTCATTCTTCAATGAGATAGAGAAAGCAATGCAAAAATTCATATGGAACAACTAAAGACCCTGAACAGAAAACACTCCTTAGCAAGTACAATAGTGCTGGAGGAATAGCAACACCAAACTTCAAACTGTTACAGAGCCACAGTAATGAAAGCAGCTTGGTACTGGCACAAAAACAGTCCTGAAGACCAATTGAGCAGTACAGAATAAATCCACAGACCTACAGCCGTTTAATATCAGACTATTTTTCTAGTGGGATATGTGGTTCTGAAGCTTTCTCATCTATGACATGTAGTGACCTCTTTGTTTCTTTCTCCAGGCTACAGCCCTATTTCCACTGGTGCTTCTTGTTTATTTAAGTGTAATCAGAAGGCAAAAAGTAAGTGTACCACTTTTGACTATTTGATTGTGCAATATTTCTGAGGGCTGTTTTTTATGCAAACAGCATCATGGACAGGATGGGTAGGGTCCCTGCCACACTCTCTTCTTCCATTCTCACACAGAATTCTAGACTTTATCTGGTCTACATTTTCTGGCTTACATTGTTATTAATACACAGCAGTGTGTGATGTTTTGGGTACTCCTTGCAAATTTTATTGTTTAAATTGTGTTCACTCAAAGAGAGGTTTTAGGAGGAATTAGTCTGGATAGAATTTTTCATTCATTTCTCAGTCCTCCTAACTGTTCTCATCACATTTCTGGTCCGGTCAAGGGTACAGTGACCTCTATCTTTGAACTTGTCTTCCTAGATCTTGCAATGTAATTTAATATGATTAAACATTGACTTTTTCTTGAAAAATGATTCCCTTTGGTCTTCCCTGAAACGACCTTCTCCTATTTCATTGGCAATAATTTTTGTTGTCTTGGTGGGGGTTTCCTTTTTATTTCTGAAAGAAAGTTGTCTTTAGAGTTCTATCTTGAGTTATTTTCTTTTTCTCTATGCTTATTGGCTAATGGCCAAGGGCATCATAAGCATTCTCACACCTGTGTCTATAGCAGAAAGCAACTTGGAGCAACTTGGAGAAGTGGGTTTGTACTAGTACATGGGGTTTCACAGTGACCTCAAACTCATTTGAACAAACAGAATTTTGTGTTTTTGTGTTCCCTTTTTTTTTTTTTTTTTTTGCCAGTCATGGGCCTGAACTCTAGGCCTGGGCACTCTGGGCCTGAGCTCTTCAGCTCAAGGTTAGCGCTCTACCAATTGAGGTGTAGCACCACTTCTGGCTTTTCCTGCTTACGGGTGCTGAGGAATGGAACCCAGGGCCTCATGCATGCAAGGCAAGCGCTCTATCACTGAGCCACCTTCCCAGCCCCTGTGTTCCCTTCTTAAACCACTACTTTGCATTGTATATAAGTTCTGCCTTTTAGCAAATATGCGTAATGAGTACTATTTTGCTGATGTATTTTTTGTGAAAAATAAAACATACATATAAGAGGTACAGATGTGTAATACATATGTATATATACACATGCATTTATACGTATATACTAAATGTACTGTATATTATATACTATACTGTTTTGGTATATTATGTAATTTAGTACATTTATGTTATATTATGTGTATTTTGTATCCTTGGTTCATCCTTTTCAAATGTATCCCTTTTCAACTTCTTCTTGATACCTATATAGCTGTGTGTATCTGAACATACATAGGTAAACGTGTAGTTTCTAGATAGAATATACATATATATTCCTAAATACCTAGGAAACTTGATCAATAAAAACTTAGTAATGAGCTTGAAAATAGAGTTCCATGGGAAAGTCAATTTAAATAATAATGAAGTTATGCTGTTTTCAGGAAAATAGAGCCATCTGGGGATCAACACATTGAATGAGATAAACTAAGGTCAAAATCATGTCAAATTCTCAAGTGTTCTTTTGCATTTGTGGAAGATAGACATAAAAATGATGATGATGATGATGATAACGGTAATGTGACAAAACTATTAAGAGAAAGACTGTCTTGGGAAGAAGGGAGGATCAGTATGGGGGAGAAGAGAGGACAGTGAGGGGTGAAAGGATTGTAGAACATTATATATATTCATACAAATGTATGTTATACACACCTACATTAAAATACAAAATAATAAGTTCTACCAAATGCTGCTTGAAAAGTGGGGAGGAGAGAGCAGAAAAATGGGATTATGGTAAATGAAGGGGGTGAATTTGTTCCAAGTATACTGTGTACATGTATAGAAATAATTGAAAATTCATATTACTAATGTTACCATTCAAAAGGAGAAAGAAAAAATATTCATCTTATTCAAGAAATAGAGTTAAGAATTCACAGAAAAGAAGAAAAACAACACGCAAAAGACATGGGCGTGAAGTTAGGAATGTGTGTCACAGAAAGAGGACAGCAACTGTCCACTTTCCTGGCCTGTAGTGGGCTAGGTATTTCTCATCTGTATGTTGTTAGAAATCAGGGGACAGGGCAACATTGCTTTCCATTGCTTTGTTACTTCATCTTATTCCACACCAGTTCACAGAGATCTTTTTTATTTCTAAATACTCCCAGTTATGCCTTGACATTTTCCTCCTGCTTTTTTGTGATAGACTTTTTCTTTCACTAACTATCCTAAGGTTAAGAAAGAAACCATTTCAGAGTTTCTTTCTTTCATTCTTTTCTAAGATTTTCTGGTGTGAGAGGTTGAACCTGGGACCTTGTGCATACTAATCATGGGCTCTAGTACTGAGCAATAACTCTGTCCCCCTGCTCCTGCTTTTTTGAGAGACATTTTCTCTTTTCTCTCTTTTTTTTTTACTTAGAAGAAGAAAGCTCAGGTTTTTCCACTTCACATCTTCTAAGTTATGATTGTTCTCACGTACGAGTGAATCCCATGCCATAGTCCATTCAAAACTCTTCACAGTGGGGCTGAGAAGTGGCTCAGTAGTAGAGCACTTGCCTTGCATGCATGAGGCCCTGGGTTCGATTCCTCAGCACCACATAAGCAGAAAAAAAAAGCCAGAAGTGGCACTGTGGCTCAAGTGGTAGAGTGCTAGCCTTGAGCTGAAGAGCTGAGGGACAGCGCCCAGGCCCAGAGTTCAGGCCCCACGACCGGACCCCCCCAAAAAACAAACAAACAACCCCCCTCAAAAAAAACTCTTCACAGTGTACTAAGTGTAATTGATGAATTTAATATAAGGTATTTTCTCCCCAACATTCAGGAGCAAGCAGTATTATCATTATTATTATTATTATTAAAAAGCAAGTTAAATTTGATACAAATTTGCAGTTATGAGAATCTTTGAAGTTTATTGTGTATGTGGAACAGAGGGGAAGGTGTTTAAGGTATTATTATTATTATTATTACTTTTGTCGGACATTTGGCCTGAACTTGGGTCTGGGTGCTGTACCTTAGCTCTTCAGCTCAAGGCTAGCACCCTATCACTTGAGCCACAGCGCCACTTCCAGCTTTTTCTGCTTATGTGGTGATGAGGAATCGAACCCAGGGCCTCATGCATGCAAGGTAAGCGCTCTACCACTGAGCTACCTTTCCCAGCTCTGTGTTTGAGGTATTATTAAATCATGCCATTACTATTCTCCATTCTCTGAAGAACCAGTGTAAATGTCCTCTTATTTTCTGACAAGTGATAATTT
>NW_012267288.1:7235299-7303232 GCF_000151885.1 Dipodomys ordii | reverse complement strand
AGAGAGAGAAATAGAGAGAGAGAGAGAGAGAGAGAGATTGGGAGAGGGAGAGGGAGAGGAAGAGGGAGAGGGAGGGAGGGAGGGAGGGAGGAAGGGAGGGAGGGAGGGAGAGAGGTCTGACCTGTCTTCTAGATGGAAGGGACAAGCTTTCAGCTTGACTTTGACCCTACACCTTCTTTGATACTTCTTGAATACCAATATCAAAGAGCACCAACATTTTTCTATCCTTCTAAATGGCACAAAACATAAGGTAACTTTTTCCTGCCCACTTTCCTATGGGCCACATTGATAGAGACCAGTATGAAAATTATAAAATTCTTTTAATTAGAAACAATATTCATAAGGGAAACATTTCTTTTTATTGGCTGATCTATTTATGGAGAACAAAACTCAGGTAGGACTTCTGTTGTCTTAGTCTCTTAGGTGTTAAAAAAAGATTGAGGAGAAAAAAGCAATAGACCCTTCATTTTTTGTAATAGAGTAATTTTCTGGGTGATAAAATATCATTTAAGTATTCTTTCTTCTAGGGAATATCCCTCTATCTAGAACCTGCCTTCTGAAGAGTTCTTAAGGTTAAATTTAATGGTATACTCTCAACAAACTGGTTTAGTCCAAAAATCTGAAAGATTTATATTGTTTTATACTTTAGAAATACTTATTTAATGTCTCCACAGTTCCCCATAGTTCTCTGGATGTCTAGAAATCAATTATTAATTGCTGATATATTTTTCCTAAGACCTTAAACTATTGCATTAAATTCTCTTATACTGAAATATAAACACAGAACTAAACTATGAAATCTTACAGCTTCGGTGCACATAGTAGATTCTTAGTTTTGTAAATTGCACTGGATAAACATTGAAGATAGCATTACCTTTTAGCAATTGAGATTGTAGTTATTTTTCACAAGAAGTGAAACTATTTTTCTTTTAAATGCACATTAGAATGAAAATATCTACTTCAAAACTAAATTCTTGAGAAAATTACTCAGCTGTCTGGATAAACACTAAACAGACGTCTGGGAGAGTACTTTTTGTTGTTGTTGTTGTTTTCTTATTCTTTTAACACTCCCTTTAAAGTTTCTGACCTTCAATGTCAGAGAAAATTCTCTTGGTGCCAGTCTTTGATCAATGGCTCTGTAATTCAGTTAGAAAGTAGAGAACAAATCTACCTTGAGAGGGGCAAAGATGTTTACATATCTGAAAATTTTCTCTGGACTTGATGAACGATTTAGCTTTAATAACTAATTTTCTAGAAATTAAAAAGGCAGTCTACATTTTACTACATTTTTACATGTTTATTATTTTAACTCTATTGTGACATCTACAATATAAAGCACTTTCTTGTACTCTATCCTTTGTCCTACACAAAGAATGACATTCCCAATGCCTGCCTGTGCCCCCAGCTGACTCCAACCCTTATGTAAGCAAGCCGTGGCATGACATCATCTTTCAGCATAGAAAACAATGCATTCTTCTGTTGGAGAGCAATTCAAAATGTTAGTCTCACCAAATGTGTTTCTGGATTTTTCTAATATAGCAAACGCAAAACCCTGTGCTAAGAGCAGCGTCACATCTCCATACTGCAGATAGAATAATGAGAGAACTGGAATTTACTATGCTAAACTGCTGAGATCACCATCATACATTATTAATTAAAATAAATAAGAAATAAAAGAAAAAAAAAGTCTTTTGCTCCTGCAACTTGAAAGGTCTGTAGTGCATTATTTAGTCATCAATTCCATTTCTTTCACCACATCACTCACCAAACTTCTACTATGTGGCTGACAAAATTCTCTTGATGACCTTGTCACTTTAACTTTTCATAAATTCTCCCACTTCAGTATCTAGCTGATATTCATCACATACTCACTTCCTTGAATCTTATAGTCACAATCTCAAAGCCTCAGAATAACTGCCAAGCTGCTGTCAGTGATGAGTTATCTCAAAATAACTAAAAACAATATGAGTGAATCTGTCACATGGAAAACAGACTGAGGCCCACCTTTTGATAAACAACCTTGGAAAGGAACACTTAAGCTATATCTACAAGCTTTCCAAATAGCAAACTGAGTTTATAAATTGAGTAAAATAGCAGATTTTAGAAGAAGGAGAAAGAGGAAGAAAGATGAAGAGGAGGAGGAGATAAAAGAACAGAAAAAGAAAGCAGGGAAAATTATACAGCTATATTTATTATATCTATATCTATATTTGTGCTGGTACTGGGACTTAAACTCAGACCCTGGTGTTCTTGCTTATATTTTTCAGTACAAAGCAGGTGCTGTATCACTTGATTCACACCTTCACTTCTGGCTTTTTACCAGTTAATTGGAGATCAGAGTCTTTTAAATTTATCTGCTTGGGTTGACTTCAAATTACTATTTTCAGATCTTAGCCTCTTAGTAATTAGGATTACAGGAAATGAGCCACTGGCACCAGACCCCAAATTGTTGTAATGAAACTAGTAGGCCCTGGACTAGTGTAATCAGTTTCCTACCATTAACAAGCAACAAAACAACAAAAACAACAACAACAGTAACAACAATAACAACAAAACCGAGCATAACTACCTTACTATGACTGTTGGTGACTTAAAAATATCTCTCAAATCCATTGCCATTCCATTTTTTTTTGTTTCTCAGTCCTTCAGTTTGGGCTGGACTTGTGATACACTTTTAACAAAAAGAATGAATGTCTTGCAGCTTGCTTAGGTCTTTTTGATTGTCTCTAGGTTTTTGTGTGTTTAGAAGAACTTTAAGGCCCTATTGTGAGGATGTTAAACTCACTTTTTTTTCTGGTGCTGGTGTAGGATTTTGAACACAAGGCCTGGGCACCATTCCTCAGCTTAAAGTTAAAGGCTAAGTCTCTACCACTAGGGTCACAGCTCCACTTCTGGCTTATTTTTTGTTTGTGGTGCGGCTTGAACTCTGGGCCTGGGAGCTATCCTTGAGCTCTTCAGCTCAAGGTGAGCAGACTTCCACATGAGCCATCATGCCACTTCTGGTTTTCTGATGGTTTATTGGAGATAAGAGTTTCACGGCCTTTCCTGCCCGGGTTGGCTTTGAACCATGACCCTCAGATCTCAGCCTCCTGAGTAGCTAGGATTACAGGTGTGAGCCACTGGCACCTGGCTGATCCTAACTTCTTAAGAAGCTGAGATCTGAGTATCCTTGTTGGAAGCCAACCCAAGCAAATTCGTCCATGCAATGCTTCTTATCTTCAGTTTACCATGAAAAAGCCAAGGGAGGTGTGGCTCAAGTTGTAAAGAGTTTCAACCTTGAGTGAAAAAGCCACGTGAGTTCAAAGAAAAGAAAGACAAGAAGGAAGGAAGGAAGGAAGAAAGAAAGAAGGAAAGAAAGAAGGAAGGAAAGAAAGAAAGAAGGGGAACATGGTTCTAGTTGCTTATGCCAGAAATGGTTGCATCACCCTATTTCTCTAACACCCTAATTCAATCTGTCAGCAAACTATTTTGGCTGCACCTTCAATATGCATCCAAAATCTGACCATTTCTCACCACCTCTTCTTTGACAGCCCTGTTACAATACACCATCATTGTTCATTGAAATTAATGTTTGAGCCTCCTCATGGTTGGTGGCATCTGTCATATGCCCTTTTAATCTGTCTTTATTACATCTGTCAGGTAACTTCCTATGAAACATAAATCAGCTCAGATCAACCCTCTGTTCATTATTCTGTAGTGGTTTATCATCTCACCCAAAATACAAGCCGAGATTTTGGAATAGATCTGGACTCTTGATAAAATCTCTAGCCTTATCTATTATAGTTTCCCCCTTGCTCATATTGCTTTAGACACATGAACCTAACTCTTCCTTAAACAAGTTGAACTTGTTCCCATATGTGGGCCTTTGCCTTGGCCATGTTCTCTGCTTGCAGTTGCTCTTCCTTTGGAGACAACTATGGTTTTTGTTTTTTTTTAACACACTTCCCATCTTCCCCATAAATACTATCTGACTATGTGTGTGTGTATACACACACACACACACACACACACACACACACAGACATATACACACACATATGTATAGCTTATATGTACTTTCTATAACCTTCCTCTTAGTTTTTCTTTATATTACTATTTTCTTGTAAGGACCCTAATTTTATTTTATTTTTTGTTTTTTGGGTCTGGTCGTGGCCTGAACTCTGGGCCCGGGCACTGTCCCTCAGCTCTTCAGCTCAAGGCTAGTGTTCTACCACTTGAGCCACAGCACCACTTCCAGCTTTTTTCATTTTTGCTTATGTGGTGCTGGGGAATCGAATCCAGTGCCTCATGCATGCAAGGCAAGCGCTCTACCACTGAGCCACCTTCCCAGCCCAGTACCCTAATTTTAAACCCACGGGTTCACACATAGTAATTGCTAGTACCATCTATTTTATTTGTGGCTTCTATCCTCTCATTAGTAAACTAAATCAGTGAGAAAAGGATTTGCTTTTTATTTACTGTTTTATTTCAAACACCTAGAAGAGTTCCTGATACTGGTATCATTATGTGTGGTTTCTGTTATAATGATGTTTCCAAGGTAATATATATTAGTCATAAATATCTAAATTCACATGGTAAAATATTTCATATTCATGAAAGTATGAGCAACATATACTAGAGTGTTCCTTTTCTTCTTCTGGGGATATTTAACTTTGAGTGGTACATTGTATAGAGATAAGCAAGAGTGAGAGATCCAGAACTTTCTTAAATTGAATAGATATGACAAGCCAGTATGAAAATAGTTAGGGGTGAAACATGGGGACAATCAGTATAGGAAAGAAGAGCCTGTCCTTTGAGTCACTTTAGAGTTAAGCTGAGATTGAAAACATAATGTTATATATGTTGACATAGTAGAAAATCCTGGAAGGCAATTTTATGATCTACATATATGTTTGAAAATTCAGAGTAAGGAAAATTAATAGAGGTTTATGGGAAGATTATAAGTATATAAGGAGCAGGTAGTTTTTTCATACGTTAGATGCAATGGGGCATTAATTACAGACATGAGCAAAGATCTTCATTGTTTCCTTTTCTTTTTTATTAATTAAAAATATTGTTGTCAATGTGATGTACAGAGGGGATACAGTTACATAAGTAAGGTAATGAGTACATTTCTTGTCAAACTTGTTACCCCTTCCCTTGTTTTTCTCCTACCTTCCCTTCCCCCACTCCCACCCCTAAGTTGTACAGATCATTTCCAACACATTGTCTTGTGTATATCACTGTTGCATTGATCCCCACCTTGTCTTCTGTCCGTTTTCAAACACATTTTCACACGGGCTCCCTTATTTCCCTTACAACACTTGGATAGAGGCAAACTTTATTTCAAATTTATTAAAATTAAGGTTACAAGTCATGAGCCATATCTTCAGATGAATTGAACTAGGATTGCCTTAGTTCAAATCATTTCCTTTGGTAACATTTCAGGTGTTAATGCAGGCAAATGAATCTTTACCTATTTTACATAAAGTTATTGACTGGGCCTTTGAGTTGAGGACATTTATCAAAAATTCCAAGGAATATTTAGTGTTGATAGCACTCTCACAACTCTTCAAGATCAAGTGTTGCTGCTCTGGTAGTTAATTTATGTCCCAAATTATATACCTCAAGTCTCAGTGGCGAAACATACTAATACACATTCATCATCTCCCTATTTGTGGGCTGATGTTTTTGGAGGCAGAATGGGTAGGTCATTCTGCTGGAGAATCTTTCAAGAGGATACAGTCGAGATTTTGAAATCACTTGAAGGCTTGGTGGAGGCTGGCGGATCTGTTTCTAAGCTCCATGTCTCATGTTGATGGCAAGCTGTTGTTGGCTTTTAGGAAGAGGTCGCATTTTCTCTTCACACTACCTCTCCAGGGGGCTTCTTGAGCAGTCTTATAGAATAACTGAATGGTGTGGGTGTAAGGTAGAAAATCTCAATGGTTTTTATGACCTAATTTTAGATGTATTCACAATTTCTGTAATATTTCCTGCTAAGACAGGTCAGCCCTACTGAACTAGGAAAGCAGAACTCAACTATGTGAACATGAGAGGATGAGAATCATGAGGAGACATTTTGAAGGCTGTCTATCAGTTTCTCACAATGGACCGGTTTTCACATTTTTAGCAATAGTATTATAGTTTTGATAGAGTTGGCATGAATGGTGAGGCTGGGATAAATAGACTTTAATATTATAAAAATAGTTACTTTAGACAGTTGCTCAGGTTTGAAAAACAGTTTCTAATTCATATTTCTGTGCTTGCATTCAAAATATACTTTCAGCGTTCAATTCTTCAGGAAGCTTGGCTGAATCAATCAGTGTACAAGCAAAGATGGGATCTCTCAACCTACAAAGTAATAAAACATCTATTACTGGCACTTCAAGGGTTGTAATGGTTGCATAATCCTCATTAATTTAACATTCAATATCCAGCAAAGATGACCTCATCATATAGGTCCTGTTGTTATAGCACTATCAATTCGAATGTTTTCTAATCAATCTAAATGTATTTTTGAGAGGAAATGGTGGTGGAGCAAAAGCAATCTGTAGATTTTCAATGCAAGTTTTAGTTTGGAGGTAAAAGCAAGCCTGAAGTGAAGTAAGCCAGGCCCAAAGAAACACAGGTACCATGGTTTCCCTTATTTGCAATAACTAGTACATGTGTAGGACAAGTAGAAAAGGTCAAAAGCTATGTACATATGACCATATAAGATGATGTTAAGGGACACAAATATCTTTTTTCTTTCTTACTATTGTTTCTAATGTATTTATAATGTACCATGTGATTTTTTTGTTGCTTTGTATGTTCCTCCCCCACAGTATAACCCTGTTTTCACTGTATTTGATGTCGGTGCCCTGCATCTTATATATACACTTCTATAATTCAGTGAGGGGAAGGGAAAAAACAAAAGGCTTAAATAAGGATACAGGTTGACCCATTGTAACAATGAGATATACAAGAAACTATGTTGAAAACAAACTTTACAACTTTAGGTGGGGCAAGGGGGGGTAGTGTGTAGTTGTGGAGGTGGGAAGAAAGGGAAGGTAGGGGAAAAACAAAGGAGGAAGCAACAATGCTCAATAGGAAATGTACTCATTACCTGGGAAGGTGGCTCAGTGGTAGTGTGCTTGCCTTGCATGCAGGAGGCCCTGGATTCGATTCCTCAGCACCACATAAGCACAAAAAGTGGTGCTGTGGCTCAAGTGGTAGAGCTCTAGCCTTGAGCTGAATAGCTGAGGGACAGTGCCCAGGCTGAGTTCAAGCCCCACAACTGGCAAAATAAATAAATAAATGTATTAGAGCTTGTATTATTAATAGATTAAAAGAAGTATGAATTTGTCTAGGTCAATCTTCTCAAGAATTGGCCTAAAAATTATGTGGTAATCATAATTTTGAGAATTGTATTAAGGTTTAAGATATTATATAATATAGCTCTGAATAAGTCATCTTCCATTCAAGATAGCTAACATATGGACAGTTTGATGAGTAGTCAGTAAAAGTTTTGTGTGATGGGCAGGATACTAAAGATGTCAGGTACTTAGGTCACAGGTCTTCAGCAATTACTCTTGTTTTCCCTTCAGTGTGAAAACAGGCATAGGCAAAACATAAATTAATGAGCTTGTCTATATCCCAATACAACTTTACTCATAAAATCAGGTAGTGAACTGAATTTAATCCATGAGCCAACGTTCACCACCTTACTCTAAGTTAATGGATCAGATGTTAGTAACCTAGGTCTAATAAATGAACATGTTACTAGTTTGACTTGACCATTGTTTTGTTGTATTTTATTGTTTGGAATTGTTATTCCTACTAAAAATAAAGTAGTGTGTGTGTGTTTATTTTTGTTAACAACATTTTACTTTTATAAGAGGGGGACTTCATTGTGACATTTGACACATATTTATAATGTATCACAATCCCCCAGCCTCCCATCACTCTTTTACCTTTTTCCCCCTTCTTAAAACAATTTCAACAGATTTTATTGTTCTATTTTCTTACATGCAAACAAACTACATCCACCATATTCATCCTCATTCACTCCCCACCATTGTTACCTTCCCCTCACAGACCCTGTTTTTGATTAGACTCTTACTGAGTCTTGTATATGTTAGAATAAAATGCAGTAAGCAAACACATTATTGGAAATACAATAATCTACTCCTGATCTTGTATTCATTCAGCTTTCATATGGTTTGTTTTTGTATGTTTGCATGTAAACTTGAGACTTGTAAAGTCTTCTCTCTTTGGGATCTCAGCACTTCTCAAGCAGATTGAACATATTTAAATGAATTACCTCACTGTGTTACCATAGTACAGCTATCACTTTTTCACATTTTATTAATGTTAATTTTGTGGCTTCTCAGAAAGCTGAGGTTTGAGGATTCAGATCCCAGATGTCTTCTACCTTAGTTAGAACACTGACATCTTGCTTAGGTATTTTTGTAGCTCAGCGTTTAGTACATCTTTTGAATAGATGCAATAGATACATTATATATACATGTATTTCTTATTTCTGAATTAAACCAGAAAGATTCTTTGTAACTTCTTTCATGTAGTGTCATGATACTACATTCACCTTTTCTTTCAGACCTATTACATTCAGCTATTTAATGATTTTTGCATGTCACTGTCATTCAAATCCTCATCACATTTTATCATTCATCAAGATACATTTCTAGTTTTTGACATCTCTCTGAATATGCAGTATTCCTCACATATCACAATGTTGTTTTGCTAATCATCTGCCAATGACTGCATGACTCTACACTGGGCAAGATTAAAACCCACAGGGATTGACCTAGAGTAAGTACAAATGGAGGCCCTTATTTTCTCTCATATTTCAATCTCATTCTGAAATGTAGGTAAGATTGGATATTAACTTATTGGTTTCTGCATAATTACTTCTGTATAATCCTTACCTTTTCAGCTTCAGTTGCTTGTCATACCTTTCAGATGTAATGGCAAGAACTCAGGGTCTTACATTCTTTTCTTTTCTTTTCTTTTCTTTTTTTGTTGGCTATGGGGCTTGAACTCTGGGCTTGGGCTCTATCCCTCAGATCTTCAGCTCAAGGCGAGCACTCTACTGATTGGGCCACAGCGCCACTTCCAGTTTTCTAGTGGTTTATTGGAGATAAGAGTCTCACAGACTTTTCCTGCACCGGCTGGTTTTGAACCATGATCCTCAGATCTCAGCTTCCTGAGTAGTTAGGATTACAGGTGTGAACCACTGGTGCCCTGACAGGGTCTTACATTCTTGATCAATATTTTTTCCATCTTGGCTGTTGTTAAGTCTACCATTTGAGCCACGTATCCAATTTTAGATTTTTTTTTTTCTGGTTAATTGGATATAAAGTCTCAAGCATTTGTTTGCCCAGGGTGGCTTCTAACTGGAATCCTCTTATCTCAGCCTCCTGAGAAACCCAGATTATAGGTGTGAGCTACCTGTACCTAGCTTGAGTATCTTGATTTAGATCTGAATAGTATTTAGAATAGATAATGGTTTACCCAGATAGTTCAGGGGGAAAAAAAATCTATATATTACATTTTTTCCACCCTGAATAACAATAGCTATACTTTCAAATGGACTTTTTCTTTTTTTATCTGTCATGGGGTTTAAACTCTAGGCTTGAGCACTGTCCCTCAACTCTTCAGCTCAAGGTGAACACTCTACCACTTGAGCCACAACACCACTTCTGGTTTTCTGGTGGTTTATTGGAGATAAGATTCTCACGGGCTTTTCCTGCTCTGGCTGGCTTTGAACCTCGATCCTCAGATCTCAGGATTCTGATTACAGGTGTGAACCACTGGCGCCCAACTGAAATGGACTTTTGATAAAATGGAACAAATAAAAGGTGATCAATATATAAAACTAAAAATGGGTCAGACTTAGGTAAGTGTACATCTTTTTATTGTAAATTGAGCTCTATTTTACATTTTTTCTCTTAAAAACTTCTGAGTTTAAATTACTAAAAGATTTTTCTTCTTTATAAGAGAAACTTTGGCTGTTGGTAGGGTAATTTCCAAATGGTGGTACAATGGTTGAACCTAATGAGAAAACAATGGTTGGCATGCAGGTTCAGTGGCTGTGGAATTGACAACTTTTGATCAATTATTCAAAGATCCCTGTACATTTTGGTTAATCAGGAGCAAAACTTTTTCTGTAATGTGTTCATAAATTTCTGTTATAGAGATTAGGAATGTAGGTGGCATAGTTTTATTTCAGGCTTGACATATTTGATACCACTTGTAATTATTGCCAGACAGGTTAACCAAAGGTGGTTTAAAGGTGGTTAAAAGTTTTATTCTGTCTGGTGCCAATGGCTCATGCTTGTAATCCTAGCTAATCAGGAGGCTGAGATCTGGGGATTTCAGTTTGAAATCGGTGTGGATGGAATTCCTTGAAATTCTTATGTCCAATTAATCATAGAAAGAGCTGGAAGTGGCACTGTGGCTCAAGTGGTAGAACACTAGCCCTGAGCAAAACAGTTGCCCAGGGACAGCGCCCAGGCCCAGAGGGCAAACCGCATGACCAGAAAAAACAAGTATTTTTTTGTTTGTTTTCTTTTGTGCTTGTTCTGGGGCTTGAACTCAGGACCCCAGAGCTGTCCCTGAGTTTGAGTTTTTTTACTCAAGGATAACACTTTTCCACTGCCAGATTCATTTCCAGATTTTCCTTTCTAGACTGGCTTTGAACATGATTCTCAGACTTTAGCCTCCTAAGTAGCTAGGATTACAGGTATGAGCCACTAGCATCTGGTCAAACATATATTCTTATGAAGTAAAAATAAATACATATCAAGGCTCAATTGTTGTTTTGCATTGAAAATCTTATATTCATAATAGATAAATGCTTATAAGTAGTTTAGGTTATAATTACAAATCCTGACTGCCAAAATTAAATGAACTAGGTTTGTTGATATTGTTGTTGTACAGAGGGGTTACAGTTACATGAGCAAGGTAATGAGTACATTTCCTATTGAGCTTTGTTGCCTCCTCCTTTGTTTTTCCCCTACCATCCCTTCCCTCCCCACCTCCACAACTATCCTCTCCCCCCCCCCAATGTTGTAAAGTTGATTTTCAACATAGTGTCTTGTACATCTCATTGCTACAATGGGTCAGCCTGTATCCTTTTTTAAGCATTTTGTTTTTTCCCTTCCCATCACTGAATTAGAGAAGTGTATATACAAGATGGAAGGCACCGACATCAAATACAAATTATATTAAGTGAAGTAAGCCAAGCCCAAAGAAACATAATGGTTTCCTTTATTTACAATAACTAGTACATATGTAGACTAGCAGCAAAGGCCAAAAGCTATGTACATATGACCATATAAGATGATGTTAAGTGAAATGAACCCCAAGATAGGGACACAAATATCTGTTTTCTTTTTTGCTATTGTATCTAACGTATTTATAATGTACCATGTGGTTTTTTTTTCTTTTATGTTCCTCCCCCATAGTATAACCCGTATTTTCACAGTATTCTATCTTTGTCTGGATAGCCTTTTTGAACTGTCAAGTCATTAAATAAATTCACTCAGAGAAAAGGGAGAGCAGAAATGTTGAAAAAAATCCTCTCGGGGCTGGGAAGGTGGCTCAGTGGTAGAGCGCTTGCCTTGCATGCCTGAGGCCCTGGGTTCGATTCCTCAGCACCACATAAGCAAAAAGAAAAAAGCCGGAGGTGGCGCTGTGGCTCAAGTGGTAGAGCGCTAGCCTTGAGCTGAAGAGCTGAGGGACAGCGCCCAGGCCCAGAGTTCAGGCCCCACGACCGGACCAAAAAAAAAAAAAAAAGAAAAAAATCCTCTCTGTGGAGAAAGGAATGGTCACCTGCTTGTAGATAGATGGATACTAGACTTTAGATGAAATAGAAAGAAAAGGGAGATGGAATGAAGCTGAGTCATTAGGGTAGTAACAAGAGTATCAAATCTCCAATTTTAGTGACTTCATGGTATTGAAGTCCTAAAAGAATAAAGGAGATTAGAACAAGAGACTCGAAATCCCTATTTGATCTTTTACCTTATTGAAATAGACTGGACTTGGTACAAACCAATAAGATTCCTTTTACCCTTTTACTATAAAAGTCAATCTATATGAAACCATAGTCTATCTCCCTTTTCCTCCCTACTCTCACTTTAGGGGTGAAAATCTACTATTGACCTTGCTTTTGAGGAAATTTCTTCATAGGAAAAAATAAAGCCTGTCTCCTTGAACAGCTTATATGCTCTCAGAGGCTCTCAATCCCACATGGGCTTGATAATCTTTTCAAAAGCAAAAGAAGGTCTGTGTTCTCTGAAAAGGAATGGAGAGAGAAGGGAATGCAGGGAAGGATGTGTAAATCCACGAAGATAATTTTGTCATTTACTCTGCCAGGTATAGCCCTAAGCTCTTTAAATACAATAGCTTATTTTATCCCCAACAATGTAAGAAGGATTACTGCAGAGTGAAAAACAACCTACGGTACTAAGAGCTAATAGAAGTCCAAGGTCAAACAGCAAAGAAGTGAGGGAGTTGGGGCTCAATTTTTTGAGAAAGTATCAAAGAAGTGAGATGTTATATTAACCACTCTTCTCAACAAAAGTGTGGCCCCCTAGACAACGTAACAAATACAAAAGTCTACTTTAGGATATTGTAGGGATAGCTGGAAAATTTGACCCCAAGAGGGCACGTCTTAAATGCCATCACCAAAGTATCCACAATTTCAGGCTTCTATAATTATATTCTTTCCAATTACCCACTTTCTCTAGGTTCCCAAGGAAGGTTTCTTGGGAATGGAATCCATTGAGTTGTATGTATTTACTGAGGTGTTTCTGCAAACATTTAGCTTCGGTTTAATATCAATGTCACAACATCAATGTGTGCTCCCGGAATCATGCATAGCTAATTATCTAATATATTTATGCAATGCCTGTGCGGATGAGTGACTGTCCTATGGAATTGTCTGACTTTGGATATAATCTCTAAAAAGGGAGATTTAAAAAAAAACAACTTTGTTTTTACATTTATTTTGCTGTCCTGGTGGTGAACTTGCTTTTAGCAAATACTCTCGAAGGACGAGAAAAATTAATAGTAATGAGCTCACTTGGGAAGAAATGGGCTCGTGATCATTTTGGCTTGGTATACTCTGCAGTAATGGCTTCTGCTCATTTTATTTTAAGGAATTTTGCTTAGGCAAGATGCTGAGTGCAGCAAGGTGGTTTTCACTAAAATAAACATATTGAATTTTGGTGAGCCTCTGGGATAAAAAAAGGAAAGACAATTGCCTATAAAATGTGAAATTGTTATCTTTTGGTGAAGAGCAGTAGGTGTATGCAGCTTCTCAGCGATAAACATGTACGTTTCTAACTTCATTTGTACACCTGCCAAATCTCTCCAGCAGCTGTCTTCATTACAGCCATCTGAGCACTAATAGCACAAGTCCAAAATTTTCCGAACCACATGCATCATCACTGAATTTCAGAAAGGTTTTTATATCATCAGTTGGAAAGTTTCTGCCAGTATATATAGCAAATTGTAGAGTGTAAACCTTGTGAAGATTTTTATTCCTTTTGTTTTATATAAACACTGTGAATAAATGTGCTGGAAATAGTAACACAATTGCTTTCATGGAACCAAAAGTATTTATTACTAACCAGAAATGTAGCTAGCAAGATTTTCTCAACCTTTTAATCTTAAAGGTACTACTATCTCCTATTATAGATTTGTGTTGTTCAGTATACACAGACTTGAGTAACATACTTTCTTGTTGGGAAAACAGATAGTCAAAAATATTTATGCAGTCTGATGGATGAAGATAATGATCCTTAGTTTACATCTGACCAGCTCAGGAATCTGTTCTTGTGATATAACCAGTATAAGGTAGATCTTGGAAGTAACCCTAATTATTATGTGTTGCTATCTTAAATCCTCTGTTACTTTATTACTTTGCCTTGCCTCTCAAGAGTTTACACATTTGAAAAGTAGGGATAAGGACTAGCATTAATTGCATACATTTTTGTAGCTGCTAAATCACATAATATATGCTAAGGATCTAACATATTACCTGGCACACACTGTTAAAGGAAGGCAGTAATGAATTTATTCATATAAAAGTTGAGGAAACTTACTAGGAGTTTTTTTCAAGATCTAGAAATAATGGCTTATATGACAGGGCTTACAAAAGGCCTCAGAAGGAATCCTGTAGCAATCCCTGAAAGGAGTTTGATTGGCTGTCAAACCATGTCATACAAATATGATTTTTCTTGCAGGAAACTTTCTTCCTGCAGGAAGATGGCTCCTGGGGTCTGTGCACATGTTTATGTCTATGTATATGTGGAGTGTGTATGTGTGCGTGGAGGGGTGTAGAGTGCATTTGAAAAGAGTATGAAACAATAGTTAAAGCAAACAGCAGTCTTCAGATCTTAATGCCTCACCATTTCTTATAGCTGAGTAGAATCTGGAACAGTGTTTAAAAATGATTTCAGCTCTACTGCTCATTGGTGTTTGTGTTAGTCAAGGTTTGATAGAGGAACAAAGCAAGGAGAATATGTGTGTGTGTGTGTGTGTGTGTGTGTGTGTGTGTGCATTCATATACAGAACTTGTTATATTAGATTGTTTTATATGATTAGATATCTTATAGTTACCTAATGGCTGTCAGTAGGCTAGAGAGCTGAGGATATCTGTAATGTTTAGTTAATAAAAATCTGGGAGCCTCAGAATAAGGATAATGAAATCAACACAAAGACACCTGAACACTCATGTCTACAACCATATGATTTATACAATGTAAACCACAATCAGAGTAACTGATGAACGGATAATGAAAAATTGATTGCATACACAATGGAGTATTATTCAGGCATAAAGAAGAATGAAATTATCTTGTTGGCAGGAAAATAGGTGTAACATTGTATAAAACAAACCAGACTGAAGCTTGGCCTGGAGAGCTTAGTTCTATAATTCTCCAGTTACTCCACAGGTTTGTATCTACAGATGATCATAGCACAATGGCAGTCTGGGTAGAAGAATCAGTGAGACTCTATCTCCAATTAACCAGAAAAAAAGGAAGCTGTGATAGCCATGTGGCTTAAGAGGTAGAGTGCCAGCCATGAATGAAAAGGCCAAATAACTAGCTTGAGTCCCTGAGTTCTAACCTTAGTACTGGCACAAAAAGGGGAGGAAAAAAAACCTGTCATAGAATGACAACTATTGGATGCTTACTCTGATATACAGAATGTGGATCTTAAAAAACAAAACAAGCCGGGCGCTGGTGGCTCACGCCTGTAATCCTAGCTACTCAGGAGGCTGAGATCTGAGGGTCATGGGTCAAAGCCAGCCTGAGCAGGAAAGACCGTGAGACTCCTATCTCCAATAAACCACCAGAAAACCGGAAGTGGCGCTGTAGCTCAAGTGGTAGAGCGCTCGCCTTGAGCTGAAGAGCTGAGGGACAGCGCCCAGGCCCAGAGTTCAAGCCCCACGACCGACAAAAAAACAAAACAAAACAAAAAAACCATAATGATGTGAATAAGAGATTGGTTGGTTGAGGAACTGGAAGGAAGCAGGAGGAGAAAAAGAGAAAAAGATGGGGGCTAAATATGACTGAAGTACTTCACATGCATCCATGAAAATAGGACAGTTAAACCTATTAAAACTAAAAAATAGAGTGAGGAAGAAGAGGTAGTAAGAAAGTGTAATAAGCTGGGCATCATTGACTCACACCTGTAATGCCAGCTACTTAAGAGGCTGAGATGTGAGGATCACAGTCCAAATCCATCAGAGGCAAGAAAGTCCATGAGCCTCTTATCTCCAATTAAATACCAAAAACTCTGAGGTAGAAATGTGGCTCAAGTGGTAGAGCTCTAGCTTTGAGAAAAAATGCTAAGGGATAGTACCCAGGCCCTGAATTTAAGACTTGGTACCAGGACACACACACGTGCACACACACACGTGCACACACACGTGCACACACACACACACACACACACACACAGATGGGCTGGGAAGGTGGCTCAGTGGTAGAGCGCTTGCCTTGCTTGCATGAGGCCCTGGGTTCAATTCCTCAGCACCACATAAGCAGAAAAAAACAAACTGGAATTGGTGCTGTGGCTCAAGTGGTAGCGCACTAGCCTTGAGCTGAAGAGCTGAGGGACAGCGCCTAGGCCCAGAGTTCAGGTCCCACGACCAGAACCCCCACCCCCCCCCAAAAAAAAAACAAAAAACAAAACACACACACATACACACACACATACACACACACGTACACTCAGGGTGTTTTATTATTTTAAAATAGTAGTACAAAGGAGTTGCCATTCAACAAAGCAGTTTATGAATTTGATGCATCTTGATCAGTGTCAGACAATGATTAATTCAAATAGATACTAGATTATTATGAATATCAAGTAAATACCACATAAAACACCTTATAGCATTTGACTTACTATAGTACATGAGAGATATAATTTCCTTAAAACTCTTGGTTATTGAATCTGAGCTTTCTTTTTTTTTTTTGTCCGGTCATGGGGCCTAAACTCTGGGCCTGGGCGCTGTCCCTCATCTCTTCAGCTCAAGGCAAGCACTCTACCACTTGAGCCACAGTGCCACTTCCGGCTTTTTTTTTTTTTTGCTTATGTGGGGCTGAGGAATCGAACCCAGGGCAAGCGCTCTACCACTGAGCCACCTTCCCAGCCCCTGAATCTGAGCTTTCTAATGACACAAGTCACAAGAGAATTTTAAGAAATTTCCATATTTTAGTTTCAAGTAAGTATTGAAAGGAAGTTACTTTTCAAATTTTTATTATAAAAATACTGTACAGAGGGGTTAAAGTTACATGAGCAAGTTAATGAGTACATTTCCTTTCAAGCATTGTTACCACCTCCTTTGTTTTTCCCCACCATCTCTCCCCCTCCCCCCCACCTAAATTGTAAAGTTCAACACTATGTTGAAAAACGAACACTATGTTGGAAGTTACTTGTTGAAGGTACTATTTTTAGTACTGACACCTTCATAGCGATATTAGCACTGATCTGTGGTATACATTTTTGAAAGAGCTGTGGAATTTCACAAATCTCCATTCATAAGAGTCAGAAGAGAGATTGCAGCTGTCCACCAGAGTCCTGGGATATTAATTCCAATCTCACTGTGAACTGAATTTGTAATTTGGGGCAAGTGTAAACTTTTTCAGCTTTTCTTTTCTCAGTTATAATTGTATAAGTGTATGGGCTAGATCTTCTGTTATATCTTAGTCTAAAAACAGATTTAATATTACTTAAATAAAACCAGCTAAAAACACTTGAAATGGTTGCTTTCTTGTGTAAGGTCGTCATTGTAGTAATGATTTGTAATTTATTGTTTCAATGTTTGCAGGTTGGTTATAGTGTCTTTGTATCTATCAGTCTATTTTTCTTTCATCTATCACCTATGTCTAATTTAAATTCCCTCACATTTCAGATGTTACTAATTCAATACACAATGATCTTTTTCGTGTTTTGACTTGCATTGGTCATGTTGGTATAGATTTTTCTTTAACTAACTATATGTAAACTTATTACTAGTAAAATGCAGAGGGTGTTTGCTAATAAATTCATAATGCATGTTTAATTTTACTTCTCGTTTCCAGACAAATGCTGTATATTGTATGATAAGAAGACTTTTGTTTAAAATCAGAGGGCTAGTGGAGTGTCTTCAGATTTTAGTTGTATGAGGAAAGAATTTACAAGTGAAATAAAAGTGATTTAGATTTTTCTAGCACTTAGACTTAGGGCTTACTTTGACCTCTAAATTATTTATGACACAGAAAGAATCACTTAGTAAATAACAGGAAAAACACAAAAATCAAATGCAGATTGTGGTCTTTGGTAACTTCAAACCTTAGGTAACAAAACCCAAAGTCTCATGATAATTTATTTATGTAGAATTAATTTTCAAAAATTGTTCCAGTTCTGAATGAAAAATAGTCTAGACCATTAGCATTAGCAAATGACTAAATAAATATCAAAGGAAGATGAAAACAATCATTGTGATTTACTGTTTAAAGAAAGGCATAAAGCTTATGAGTGCTTGATAAGTAACTAATAATATTTAAATGTAAACTAATAATGACATTTACTTATGAAATGCAAATTTTTACCACCAGAGCTGTCAATAAACAAATATAGGAAATTTAGAAAGTTAAATATGCTTATAAATGCACATATATATGTATGTATCTGTATATTTGAGAAAGCTTAAAAAACACAATAAAAAACAAAGTAGTGTTTGTGTAAACTAGCATGAATTAAGTGTCTACTCCAAACCCAATTAGAGTTACAGAAAAATTGAACTCTTGAAATTTTAGTTCATGTAATCCCTTTCATTTTCCTCTTTATTTCTGCTTGTGGTTTTTACTTCTGACACCTGGGACTCGAATCCCAACAATTTGGCTGGACTCCTAATTCACTGAAGGAAACAGCCAGAGGTGAGGCTTCCTTCCTTTGAATTTAGTAGGAGAACTTCTCATTGGTGCCTGTTTCTTTTGACATCTGATTTATTTATTATGTAGTAGATGTAATTTTTTTTAAAAATGTCTTAAGTCAGCATACTCTTTTTCCTCTGGAATTCCCTTCTAAGTTTGAAAATTCCATCTTCCTTATTTATATTGCTCAAGTTCATGGTACACGGCCTTCAAATGTAAACACTGTCATTCACTTCAGTCTCCAGGTGCTACTGTCCAAATACAGCAAGAACTGTGTGCACAAGGAAGAGCTTTTACGTCTTTCCTCATTCATCATTGCAGTTACTCTATCCTTCTTTTCCTTCATAAGAATTTACAGTTTGTCAGGCCTTTAAACTACAGCCTGGCTTATTACAAAACAGTGAGATTTCTATTTCTTCAAGGGAACATTTTGTAAAATCCAAATCTCTTAAGTACAAAACATCTGGCTATAAAAGTTCCCCACAACATTGTTAATATTACTAATTAGCACTGACTTGTTTCAGTGGGAAAGAAAGATTGATCACGTTTGGTAGAATAAACCATCTATAGTTCGCACTGGCAACAGACTTTGAAGAAGAATAAGAACCATTAAAGGAAAATAAAGTTTTCTCATTTTGCAGTTTTGACCCAGGCTAAACATCTTGGTACTAAACCGGTAATGGAGCAGTCAGGAGTTTTCAAATTTCTTTTTAAGTGAACAGCTACACAAATTGTGGAATGTGAATTCAAGATAGCAGCTGAGGATATTGGGAAAGTTGTAAAACGATATGATAGAATGGACCTCAGCAATTCCTTTATGGCATCACTTCCTAAAATTTTGTTCTTCCGTACTGGTGGCAGGATATGAAAAGGAAACGATGTGCACCACTGTGAGACACTGGACAGGAGCCTGAACTCTGCAAGATTTAAGGGTAAAGTGATGACAGTTGAGGAGAATGTTTTGAAAAAAAAGTAGAGTATCAGAGAAAGGAAAATGCTGGCTACAAAGAATTAGAAAAGAAGAAACAATTTAAAATTTAAGCGAGGTAACATAGTTAAATGTTTAAAAAATTGAAGTAAAATTCCAAATCATTTTGAAATAAAGCTATTACCAGGAAATTAATAATATTTGTAAAATTATGTCATGATTTTCATGAGAGATTTTAATTGACCTCGGTGCTGTTAGCTCACACTTGTAATTTTATTTGAGAGGCTGAGATCTTGGAGATTGAGGTTTGAAGCCAATACAGGTAGAAAACTTCAGAAGAGTTCATCTCTAAAATAACCAGAAAAAGAAAAAGAAAAACAAAACAAAAAACCACCATGAAACAGAGGTACAGGCATGAATCCAGTTGTAGAGCACCAGCTGTGAGCAAACAAGTTGAACAAGCATGAGGCCTGAAGTTCAAGCTTTAGTACTGCCAAAATAAGAAAAAAGAAAGAAATGTTTTAATAAAAAACCAAAGGTAATGTTAATCAAAAAATATAACCCCTGTTTTCACTGTATTTGATATTGGTATAATTTGTGGAGGGGAAGGGAAAAAATTATTTAAATAGGGATACAGGTGGATCCATTGCAACAATGAGATGTACAAAATGTTATGTTGAAAAAGAACTTTACAACTTTGGCTGGAGGGTGGGGGTGGGGAGGAGGGGTGGGGATGAGGAGGTGTGAGGGGTGGGGAGATGGGAAGGGATGGGAAGGGGAAACAAAGGAGGAGGCAACAATGCACTCATTACCTTGCCCAAGTAATTGTAACCCCTCTGTACGGTATTTTTACAATTAAAAAAAATTAGATAGCAAAAATGTGAGCTCTATCGCAAAGCATGATGGCCATGATTAACAATAATATGCATTTCAAAATTGCTTAAAGAGTAGATTTTAAATATTCACACCATGAGGACATGTAAGTATGCTAGGTGATGAATATGTTAGTTTTATTTTATCATTACTCAATTTATATATGTTTTAAACATCACTGATCTAATAATCATATACAACCATTTCTTGTCAATTATAAGATAGATGGGCTAGGCATGCTATATTACAAGTATTCAACACCTTTTTTCAATCTCCCACTCCAAAACAAAACAAAACAAAAACAAACCAACAAAAAAATCAATGGAAGATTGAGGTTCAGGAAGGAATATTGATTTAATGTGCTATTTTTAAATCCTTTCTCTTCATTAGGATTTTAGTTTTGGAGTATTTGTAAACTAAGAGCATAATACAAACTCAACTACAAGATCAAAAACTTAAGAATATATTCTACAGTTTTCAGTACCTTATTGTATTAGTGCAATGTGTTTGACAACAAAGCAAATTTATTTTAATGAAGTCATTAATAAAATTTAATTTATATACTTATTAAGTAAAATAGGCATGTCAATGGTTCACCTCTAAACATTCAGTTGCATGAACAAAATTGCACAACAGCTTTTGCCTATGTGCTTTCTTACAGAAGAGCATACGAGATATTTAGTAACAAAAGGAGCACTTCAGTAACATATACATCTATAACACGTAACTCCACTAACATAAATTTTAACTTCTTGAATTAATTATAGATCTTGTAACTAAATTCTCTTCCATTCTTAACTAAATTTATTTTGCCAATTTGTGTGTGAATAAATAAATGTTAGACAAAACTTGTATCTTTTGCAAAACAAGTTTCTAAAAGGTAGAATATACATATTGAGAATGAGAAAAAAATGTATCTATGATAGAACAACTTTAAAAGAAATGCCAGATATTTAGAACTACATATGTTAAGGTAATCTAAAATATTACCAGCCAAAATTCCAACTAATTCTTCATGGGTGCACAAATAGAGCTCACAGCATGACGTACTGGAGAGCACAGAAGAAGTTACAGATATGTATAAATATTTTGAAAATATTATCTAGCCCATCTGCAGCTCTTTATATAATGCTAAGTGATTTAAATTTTTGTTTCATCCATTATTTCTTACACCATTTACACTGCATCAAAATTTGATCATTAGATGCTACAAAATAAGTCTTAGATTCATCAACAAATTCTCTAATAAATAAATAGATATTAAAAGCCATGTATTGTCTAACATATGAAGAAATGTGAAATCATCTATTGAGGAGCATCTTGGTTGGTACCATATCTTAGCTATGGTAAATAGCGCTGAAATGGACATAGTTTTGTGGTAGCTTTAGTGTGGCCTTGTTTGTGAACATTTGGGTAATACCCAGGAGGGGATTGCTGGATTATAGGGAAGCTCTTTGTTTAGTCTTGTGAGGAACCTCCAAACTGCTTTTCAGAGTGGTTGAACCAGTTTTCATTTCCACCAACAGTGTAGTAGCATTCTCTTTTGGCCATATCCCACCACCATCTACTATTATTTGTTTTGTTGATACTGGCCATTCTAACTGGGGTGAGGTGGAATCTCAATGTGGTTTTGGTTTATATTTCTTTTATGGCCAGAGATGTTGAACATTTCTTCATGTGCTTATTAGATATTCTTATTCCCTCTCTAGAAAAGTCTCTTTTTAATCCGTTAGCCCACATATTAATTGGGTGGTTGTTTCTTTGAGGATTTTAAATTGGGAGGTTTAAAATTTTAACTCTATGTATATTTTTGATATAAGGCTCTTGTCTGTTGTATAACTAGTAAAGATCTCCTAATCTGTGGGCTTTCTGTGAATGGACAAAAAAAATGTGGTATATATACACAATGGAAATCTATGCTTCAGTGAAAAAGAATGACATTACCTCATTCATAAGAAAATGGAAAGTCTTGGAAAAAATCATATTAAGTGAAATAAGCCAGACCCAAAGAAACATAGGCTCCATGGTTTCCCTCATTTGTAATAATTAGTATATATCTAGGATAACTCTAGCAGAGGATCACAATAGCTCAATAGCTATTGATGCTATAAATGATAAAATGATGTTAATTGAAATGGGAACAAAAAGTTTTTTTTTTGTTGTGTTGTTGATGTTGTTTTTAATGTATTGCATGAAGTTCTCCCCCTCCCCATTGGTTTATCCACTGTAATCACTGTTTTTCATTTTGGTACCCTTTGTCTTGTATATATGTTTATCTGATTTGGGGAAGGGAAGAATAACAAAATGGTGAATCAAGGACAAAGGGTGAACCAAAGCAACAGCAATACTCACAGGACCCTAAGTTGGAATTGGACTTTACAACTGGGTTGGGGCGGAGGAGTTGAGGAGGGAGGGATCATGGGAGAAAAATGAGGGAGGCAGCAGCAATGTTTGACAAGAAATGTACTCATTACCTTATTTATGTAACTATTACCCCTCTATATATCACCTTTTCAACAAAATAAATTTTTTAAAAAAATAATTAAAAAACAAATAAGATGTTAAAAAACAAAGTGAAACCAGAGGTGTGAGAATTCCTTGGAGAGTTCTGAGTGGGGTTAGAGGAGTCTTCTAGGTCAGCTATTTTCCAAATTCCACATGTTCCTTACTGATGGTTAATGCTATACTTCATTCCCACATGCTACCTTGACCCAGCACCTGGAGTTATGATGACATATTATTCATGTATGGTTTTATTGTTCTTGTCTTTGATCATTCAAAATCAAGTATTCTAATGTAAAGGAAAAATGACAGAAGAGCTTTTCACATTTATATTAAACACCAGCAATTTACTTTACGCAGTAATTTTTCAGAATGTGTTAGTGGTATATTAATTATTTACCAAATAGTTATCATAGCTTACAATGAATCATGCCATACCATTTATTCATCCTTGTATTGAAGTTTCTATTGCATGTATACTATAAACCGGCTTTTTGTTACTTCCAGTATCTTCATGGAGATTATATACCTTGGGACAAATTTTTAAACAGATATAAGTAAATGCAAGATTGTGGCAGAAGGTGAAATGAAGTTGAGATATACTAGGAGAATAGATAGTAGAAGTTTACAGCTTGTCTTCTGGCTAACACTGCACACTTTCCCTGTCTACACTTCCAGTACCAGAAATTTGCAAATTACATTTCTTATGTCACTTTGTCACCTTACAGCCTTGCTAGTAGGAGTCACTTTGAGGAGGGTTAGATACAAAATAAGAAATTAGAGTCCCTCCCCCACCCCCAGCACACACACCCCCCCCCCTTTGATTTTTTTTCCTCCATTCTGCTTTGTGGCTGTCAGTTAGTGGAGTAGTAACAGAAAAAAAAAAAGATAGGATTGCAGGTGCTAGCATCATTTGTGCAGATTTGAGAAACAGCAGTGCTATTCTGGGTTTTTATTCATGTTCATGATATTGTGGCTCTAAGTAAACTGCAGCTGTCATGTTGTACTTGTGACAGTTTAACAACGACAATATCAAGGGAAAGTTTGTTACTAAAAATTAATAGAAGTGTGTGTGTGTGTGTGTGTGTGTGTGTGTTGATACAAGATCTAGAACTTTTCTTAATTTTTTTTCTTTCTTTATTTTTTCCCTTAAGGCTGGTGCTCTACTAGTTCAGATGCACCTTCAATTCTGGTTTTGCTGGTTAGCTGGAGATAAGATTCTCTTGGCTTTCCCTCTCTCCCTACCAATCATCTTTTAAGTCCAACCCTCATACCTCAGCCTTCTGACTAACTACGATAACCGGCTTGAGCCCTGGTGGCTGGCTCTTGACAATGCTCTCTTAATATCAATTACATTATTTGTGGCCTTGAATAATTTTTTTCTCATCTTATTGGGATTTTAATGATGTAATATCATTATAAACTTTCATGAGTATAGTTTGCTTTTATGTTACATGTTCTAGATTGGATTAAACTCTTCCTTTCTGGTGAGAGTCAGTGTTGCATGGTGATTAAGAAGAAAAGGTTGTTTGGATACATGTGCGTGCGAGTGTGTGTGTGTATGTGCGTGTGTGTGTGTGTGTTTGTGCGTGTGAGAGAGAGAGAGAGAGAGAGAGAGAGATTTGACTCTACAGAAGTTTTCATAGCATCTCCATGCCTCCATTTTCTGGTGTGTGCAATGGAGGTGTTAATAAAACACAGAACTAAGATTATTTTATTTATGTGTGGAATCATCCCTACAACAGAGCAAGCACTGTGTAAGCATCAGCTTCTGTTATAAGCAAAATGAACAGTTAATGGCTGTGTTAGGCTAGGTTTTGGTGAGTTTTAATTAAATCCATCCATTCATAGGGATAGTACAATGCAGGATGCAGAAGAGGGCGACCCTTGATTCCATATCAATCCAATGGCCTTCTCTATCCACAGCAGCCTCCTTTCTGTGGCTTGTTATTGCTTATGCCACTGAAATTTCCCATTACTCCCACACAGTCCTGTGTGCTCTCAGAAAACAAAGTGCATAGATCCTGCAGTTTCTGCCACAGTCATAGCAGCTCAGGGAAAATGCTGGCAGGCAGGTAAGGTCTGATGACTTCCCTGCTGGTGTCTGCCCAGGAACCACAGTAGACATGGGTGTGTGAGCCATGGAGGTGTCTCCTCCAGTGGTCTCTCCAGACACCACTAGACTGAGATGGGGGCTGCAGTAGGAAGTTGTGATTTTATCCAGACCCCCTGTGACTGGTTGGGTGGGAGAGGAAAGACAGTATCTTTGATGCAAGACATTTAAGAACTCTTAGGCTTAAAGACCCTAATAATTACTGGAGCCTTAATATATTGCGAATATAGTCTACTGACTCTATCTTTAGTTTTTAGTTGTCAGCAAAGGGAAACACAGAAATGGTGGGACAAAAAGGTGAACCAATTCAGCAGGGAAATGAACTATACAACTTTGGGAGGAGGGAAATCTGGAGGGGAAAAACTGGGAGGGAATGAGAGAGGAGGTGACAGCGTCCAAAAGGAAAGGTACTCATTACCTGATTCGTGTAACTGTAACCCCTCTGTACATCCCCTTTATAATACAATCTGATTTAAAAAAGCTTATTTCATGTTGGATGTTTGATTGATGTACTATTCTGTGTATTTTTATTTCTTAGTTATTTTATTCATTTAGCATTAACCTACTTTGCTGTCATTATTGCTTATTACTTTAATCTGCATAAGTTTCAAAGAAATAATGTCAAAGAATTAGTTTCCCATCACAATTTTGGGAATGGATAAGGGCCAGATATTGAGTGGAGGCATTGCAGTAACAACACTTAATTATTCCTTATTATTTTCTCTTCCAGAATGTAGAGTAAGTTCAGACCTCCCTTTAGCCCTAATTTTGAGGTTTCAATTTATTTGTTCTCCAGTTCTTTGTTGCTTTCCTTGACTTCTGTTTCTGCATCTTCTTTTATGAACAAGTGGAAGTCCAAGGGCTTCATTTATAAATTCCCTAGCATTTTCTTGAAATAAAGGAACAGATCATCTAAGATTTTATTTCTATGTATTATGTTGATCTTATTCTAAGTTTTTTAAAATTCTATTTATTTTCCCTGAAGAACTCTGAATTTTCATCAAGTCATTTGCAGAGTTCCTTTTTTGAATTGTGTCACCAGACCATTTTTCCTCCTCTGAACAGTAACACATTTTTCTCACGTTTTCTCGTCTTGCAAAACAATCATTAATAGACTTTTCTAACAGATGTAAAGATATTTAGATGAACTATTTTTTTAAACATTGCTATCCAGGCTCTGGTGGCTCATGTCTGTAATCTTAGCAACTCAGGAGGATGAGATCTGAGGATCTTGGATAGAGGCCAGCCTGGGCAAGAAGCCCTTGAGACTCTTATCTCCAATTAAGTACCAAAAAGCCAAAAGCAGAGATGTGGCTCAAGTTATAGAGTGCTAGCCTTGAGCAAATGGCTCAGGGACAGTGCCCAGGTCCTGAGTTCAAGCTCCAGGATTGCCACACAAAATACTACTACTGCTACTACTACTGCTGCTGAAATAAATAGTACTAAGTGTAACAAAATAGTTCAGGACAAACACTGAAAAGTACATTGTTGAAAGGTAATTAAAGACATAAATAGTCGGGTGCCTGTGGCTCACGCCTGTAATCCTAGCTACTCAGGAGGCTGAGATCTGAGGATCATGGTTCAAAGCCAGCCCCGGCAGGAAAGTCTGTGAGACTCTTATCTCCAATAAACAACTAGGAAACTGTAAGTGGTGCTGTGGCTCAAGCGGTAGAACGCTCGCCTTGACCTGAAGAGCGCAGGGACAGCGCCCAAGCCCAGAGTTCAAGCCCCACAACGGACCAAAAAAAAAAAAAAAAAGACATAAATAAATGAAACCCTTACCTGTGTTAAAAAAAGAAAGAAATTCCTGAAGGTCTTTTGCAAAATACCTTTTTTTGTGGTCTGATTTTATTGTTATTTTATTCATTTTTTTATTGTGAAAATACTGCACAGAGGGGTTACAATTACATGGGCAAGATAATGAGTGCATTTCTTACCAAGCATTGTTGCCTCCTCCTTTGTTTCCCCTTCCCATGCTTTCCCATCTCCCCTATCCAATGCCCAAGGAATATTTGTTGTTTTGTTACACAGAATTAAAACAGAAGTCAATTTTATTCCCAAAATTTAACTCAGGAACCCACAATCCCATTATCCAGTTTATAAGATATCCACAATCCCATTATCCATTTTTATTAGCTAATCTGAAATCTAAGAAATTGTAAAAATAATTGTGCCAACAGCAGCTCACGATATGAAACACCACAATACTGGATAATTTAGTTGTCATAGAAAAAAATTCAGTCCCCAGACACATTGACTACCTTTCTGCTTGTCAAAGGCAGATTGGATGACCTAGCTCCCCTAGAGGGATACTGGACTAGCTCAATTACAGAGAAAATCTGGCCCCAATGGTAGCAAGGAATGACACATAAGAGAATGTTAACACTTTTATTTTCAAAAGCTGGATATTTCATATAACACTTTCTGAGAAAATAATTAAGATAAGTTAAACGAACCATATATTTTAAACACAGTAAGAATGCGTAGAAGCTTTCACATGAGTTTACTCAAACTTTATTTAAGTACAATGCAATTAAATTGGGAATTTTCATGGATAATTTCTGCCTTCACAAAATCAAAGCTCTTTTGCAGGTTTTTAGCCATTTATTTTCTTAAAATTTCCAGTCTCTATGTATGGTACTAGGGTTTGATCTCTTAAGTGGAAGGTAAGTTTCATAGAAGGTTATGAGTTATATTTTTTGAGTGTTACATATAGCACTAAAGGACTATTTGCCTTCTTATGACCAATAGAAAATAAACTAATACCAACAGAAAAGGAAATGGGGACCATCTAAAGGTCTTATCTTGTTCAAGTAGCACTCACTTTGACATTCAAGTTCATTCTTCATTGAAAATTATAATTGCTTCTAATCCCCTTAGAAGAGGAAAACAGAACGAAATGTAGAAATGTATAGGTAGGTGATTCTTTAGCCTTCAGTGGATCCACATTTTTGGCTGCAAAAAACTACATCAACCCCTGAGCCTTTTGTTTTATTCTGGCTATGATCACATCACCTGTTCAAAACTAAAAATTGTCCTTGAATATTATCCTTTCTTTCACCACAAAAGAATTGACCAGCACCTTTCACAATGAATACACATCATATATATATATATATATATATATATGTATACATACATATATATATATGTACACACAGACACATACATGGAGAATGAGACAAAACATTTATAACCTCTGAACTTTTTAGGTCGACATATACATCTCCGTTCCTAGTTCTAAAATTGTAGGTCTCTAGATAAGTTCTGGAATCTCTCTGTTTACTGAGTTAGTTCATGGCAGTGTTTTGCAAGGTCTGTAACTTCCCTCACCCTTTTCCTAGGACCCCTATAAGCTAGTTAGTCCAGGGTTAATTTTCACTTCAGCTTCTTCCATTTAAAATTTTATATCATGAGGTTCTATTATGTTTAAAAAGGATTGATCCAACAACTCAAACACCCACACACAGAGAAGAAAAGTTTCCATCTCATAAAGCGAACATTCATCACTCAGTCTTTTAATATGCCATAGAGCATTCCATTTAGAATTTCCCTTAAAATATATATTCTTCACATGAAGCTGTCATAAAAAAGGAGAGAATATCTTCTCTGATTTCAAAGCTATCAAAGTAGATTTAAAAAAAACCCACAAAACTACTTCCCAAACCCCAGGGGTAGTTTACTTGAAGGGCAAGTACATTCAATTGGGAAAAGTCAAATTTGATTTATATTTGAATGTTTATCAGTAGTACCAATAAATCCAACTGACTGATGATGTGAACAACTACTATGAGCGCTAATTATAGCACTGTAACTCAGTAAAGTAAAGCTGCAGCCCATTGTCTCAATTACTGAGATCACATGGGCAAGTTGTTTAATTTGTTTTGTCCCACTATCTAGCCAACAGCTTTCCAGGACACATATTTTCAAGAATGATTCAGAATCTGTTGCTGTCTTGAAGCCATATACTAGAAAAGGTAGCCAAGAAGTAATTGCATGTTATACTGAACAGAAAATAATTTGGGGCTTCAAAATATGTTTATGAAATGAAGCCTGCCTGCCCATTGTAGAAAACTTAGTCAGTTCATGTGAAAATATCTATTACCTGAAATCATAGATAGATAAAATCAGTGTGTGTGTATGTTATGCAACATTATGTCAGTAATGCACTTGTTACAGTTTAGAACCTTCTTCTGGTCTCTGCTGTTCTTGTATATTATTATTATTATTATGCTAGAGCAAGTGATTGCTATAAGGAATTCGTAATTGCAACCATAATGTTCCTGGAAATGCTAAATAATGTCTTAATTTTAATTCATGAACTTTTATTTTAAAGCAATTAAACTTATTGTTGATTGATATTTTCCATTCCATGTTCCTGGAATTGTTAAAGAATATGCTTTATATATATTCTTCCATTGCTTGAAAATGGTTATTTGTTATTACAGCATTCAGTTGAGTTTTCAAACCAAAGGACTGAAATTACAGCAATTTCACTTGAAATCCATAAATCCATGCAGAGGAGTGTGTTGAACAGAATCACTAGATGCTATTTGTTATGCAAAGATGAGTGAATCAATAGAAAAATAGGAGGAATAGATCATTAGTACTTTAATGCAGAGTAGAGAGGAAAACTAATAAATCATGCATTCCAAGCACTAGTTTTCCTTAATGTGTGTTTGAACACATAAGACATGCAATGTTGAGAGGCAGGTCAATATGAATGAACAATATCCAAGTTTGCTCAAGGTTATTTTACTTTATACCACAGGCTTAATGAAATACTAAGAAAAGTAGAAATCTTATGATTTCTTTAAATAACCAGAGAATTCAACCATGCAATGAACCCTTTAGACAGTGATTGAAGTCATTGCATGTTTTCAAATAAACAACTGGAATGTCACAGGGATGGGATGGGTAGGTGAGTAGAAGAGGGCTAACTGCATGCATGATTTGCTTCAATGAGCTCAATGTTGTGATGTTGTTGCAGGGACCAATTTATACTAGAAGGCACCTGATACAATCATTTACTTTCTTCAAGTGCACTGAACTGATCAATTAAAAGTGATATATACCAATATTTGTAAAGGATCTAATAACCAAAGGGTTGTTAATCCTAACAAATGGTTTACTCACTCAATCTTCTAGTATTTAAATTGTCATAAAATTAATCACATGAATCATAAATTCACTCCACAATGCTGATTTGATTATGCGGTAACTCATTTCTCTCAAACATCTTTCCTCGAATCTTTTGGTGGGAAACACATTAACTAGGTACATGATTTAAAAGACCTATTTGTTTACTGGTACAATTGTGAGTTTTCTTCTGGATTTTCGTACACAAAAGAATAAATCTTGTCCTATTACCATAATTTACTGCCAAATAACATATTTTTATTCAGCTTTTTGAATTAGTAACTAAGCCTAACAAAATTAAAAAACAAAAAAGCTTTTCTGTTTTTCTGTACAAGAAAACCCTATGCTGGCTTATTTTAATTTCTACTCAGAGAATTAAGATGCTGAAGGAAAAGTATTCAGGTATAGTAAGGTATTACAGTCAACTAATTAATAAAAGAAAATCTTTAAAGTTTTAAGTCATAGGTCAATGGTCATTGATACTCTGATTCTAAAAAGAAGTCTAGCAATTGGCACATGTGATCATTGTAGGATTATTGATAAGTACTTATTAATGATTGGAGCCACATTGAGAAACATGATTCCTACGGTATTTCCTTTTTATGTTTCACAGGTTGGGAAGTGAAGATGTAGTAAGATGGGTGGGAGACATAAAAATCTATGGGAATGCATGCAACCAAAATATGCAGTATCACTTCATGTGCACTTCTGCTGACTTCATGCAATGATGCCTATAAAAGTAGAGACAATAAAATTTTTAAGAGCTGGATTTCATATTAGCTCAGTAACAAAATGGTTAAACCAATTCCAAGATTTTGCATGAGCAGGAGACACAAAATGGTTTAAAGAATCCCAGCATAAATGTTCCATGGACCCAATTGTACTCATTGGTTTCCTACAAATGGAGTGCTAGAGAATCATTCTTTGCTTCGGTTTCTTGTTCTTTTAACCAGGGAGCAGAATAACCCGGTTTTTGGAGGAGGGCCCATTAACATTGGAGCTTGGTTCTTGTGTGTTATTTTTATCTAGGAAAAAAGAGAGAGAGAGAAAGAAGTAAAGCAAAGCAATTTACAATGCAATATCTGAGAATCTCTATTAAAGTCAAAAGTTATTTCATAAATTACCAAATATTTCATTAATGCCAGAAGTTCAAAATGAAGTTTCAGAATTTTATTAATGAACATTTTAAAAGGAAATAACATTGTGCATTTAAATAATATTTCCATGCCAAAGGTACTACTAAGAGAAAATAAAGCCTAGCAGAAGCAAAAGTCTAAATATCACATTATCTCTAACCTCATATATAATAGTATCATACTCCAAACTCCATATTCAGGCTATTTGCTTATCCAGTATAATTTATTGCCAATTAGTTATATATTATTTATTGAAAGCAGGAAAAGATGCACCATTACTCATATATACTTAGTATCAAGCAAGTCTTATTTATCTTGCTAATCAGATTGTTTCTCTCTTTCAACACGAACTACACAGCTTAACTTCAAAACAATCATTAAGAATGAAAGTCAAAAGTTAACATGCATGAAAGGTCAGAAATGATGAACTAGCTTTCTAATTCGTTAATTAATTGGTAATAGAATACGATCAAATATTGAAAAGCCTGCTTAAGACTCTTGGAGAGACTGTTATAAAGCTACTCGTTTTGATTTCTTTGATATAAAACTACGAATCACCTTAAATGAGACAACCTTAAAGTAGATTATGTCTGCAATTTTCTCTAATTCAACTCTAAATTAGGGAAGACATTTTATGAATATATGCTATGCTCAAAGCTAATTGAAAGCAATTATGAAAGTGGCATTTTGTCTGTGACTTTAAGATACATTGTAAGATAATAAATGATTCTCATTATGTAATAAAAAGGTCATATCTTGCCTTTGGGCTAGTGTCACTAAGAGTTTTTCAAAAGCAATCAGAGACATTTTCTTTAGTGAACTGCAAGTAATCCAAGAACCATCGCTTATTAAATATCAGTTGTCACCTGCACAGCCTTCGAAACAGAGATGAGTATTTCTTTCAGAAAGAAACACCATCTCATTAAAAGCTGCAAAGAATATATCTCTTAAAGTGCATGCCTGACATTTTCAAGTTAAAATGAATATCCTTCACTTGTCATTCACTAATAGCGATAAAACAAAAAAAAAGTTTGTCACAAGGACAAGATCATTAAAATCAGTAGCTAGGGCTTTTGGGAAAAGGAAATTCACCTCATAGTCTAGAAAGAGAGAAGTATGTAACAAAAAAAACCCCTTGAAATAATGAACAACTTTATTTAAGTCTGTTGGAAACTGATTATACTGGAGATTCCGTGTTCTTCTTTTGACTGTAAAAAATCAATTGTACTTGTAAAGGCCACAAAGCTAAGCCAGGCTCAAATTCTCTGGATAGCCGACTTTACTTCTGACATCTCATGAACTGGGAATTAATAGCCAGACAGTGAAGATGTCCAAATGACCCCATCTATGTAGACTGAAAATGGTCTCTCCCAGATTTTCTATCTTAATTATTCACTATTACGGTACACTAACCCTAAATTGTAAACCACTGGTTTTTAAACTTCTCTCCATTCTTATTTTAAATAGATTCAAATATAGTGGTATTCATTACTCATCCATTTCACAAAGTTTATTCAGCTCCTATTACACTTCAAAAATTATACCAGAAACTGAGAATCAAATAGATAGCACATCCTCTCTTCTCCCCAGAAATGATTGTCCTATAGAAAAGAGAAACTGAAGAAGTATATTCAATACTGTAAGTTGAAATAGGAGGCTGAGCACAAAGGTACACTTTTAAATTCTATAAATGAAAATGAATTGTTTTACACAAAGTATTTTAAATGAGTACTTGGGGAAGCAGCTTTCCTATATTACTTGTACAATAACTTCAGGTTCAAAAAACTAGTGAATAAAATCAGAAGAGTGTTCTGATTTACAGGTGCTGGATTATTTTGGAATGTAGATAGTATTAGGATATTTTGGAAAATGAGATGATTAGTACCAAATAAGATTTTCAAAAGTATTCACCTTTGCTACTCATTTATATGAAATATGAATCAGTTTGTGACAAAGTAAAATATTTCACTCAATTGCTGCATATGAGATTTAGTTTTTTTTTCTTTTTTTGTAGGTATTTGGATTTTATATGATTATGACTATTCTTATGTTGGCCATCTTTTTATTTTTTTGAAGAAATCATTTGTTCTTATTCCTTTGAAAAATAGCACTTTCTGGGCTGGGAAGTTGGCTCAGTGGTAGAGCGCTTGCCTTGCATGCCTGAGGCCCGGGGTTCAATTCCTCAGCAACACATAAGCAAAAAGCAAAAAGCCGGAAGTGGCGCTGTGGCTCAAGTGGTAGAGTGCTAGCCTTTAGCTGAAGAGCTGAGGGACAGCTCTCAGGCACAGAGTTCAGGCCCCATGACCGCCCCCCCCAAAAAAAAAGAAAAATAGCACTTTCGCACTTAGTGATTATTATATAATAGGGACTTTAACTCATATATGGTCTAGTTTCTGGTTCCAAAGTAGTTTAACAATGGCCTGTCCAATTTGCGATTAGTTATAACCTAATTTTGAATGTGTGTATGCTGCTATTGGGGCTTGAATTGAGGCCCAGATAACTGCCTTGGCTTTTTCATTCACAATTGGCACACTTGAGCCATAATGCCAGCTAACTTTTTTGTTGGTCAATTGAAGATAAGTCTCTTGAATATATCTGCCTAAGCTAGCTTCAAACCTTGATCTTGAGATGATCTCAGCTTCCTGAGCAGCTAGGACAACAGGCATAAATCACTGGAGCCTAGTTTAGACATAAACTATTATTTTGAGTGTTTAAACTCTCCTACCATCAACATGCAATATTCCTTTTTAGTCTAAATTTATTTCTGTAGAGACTAAATTCATACCCCTTTTGTCTGTTGCTTATGGAAATGAAAAACAATAGATTATATTTTCCTCATGATCAAGGAGAATATATGAAAGAAACTAAAATACACAACATGTCTAGTATATGTGAAAATTCCTTTGAAACTTTATTGTATGTGAGATAATTGCATGTCTTTCTATACTTGGGTGGAAGTAACTACTCCATTAAGAATGAAGTTAAAATGTCTGCATAAAAGTGAAGGGCATTATTTTAAAATACAAAAGAAATGTTGTCATCATCAGAAAGATGTTCTTCTAAGGACACAGTTCATTTCTTCTAATCACCTACTCTTCTGGAAGGCCTCCATTGCAAAGAAAGATGTTTTTATTGCTATGACTCTCCCTGTTTTTGTTTTCCTATCTCAAATGGATTGGCCATATCTATAACTAGAAAGCTGAAAAAAATTGATAATTGTTCTATACGAACTAAGGATATACATAAAAAACCAGTAACCAATGTGATTTTCCTGTTTCTATTGCATTGTTAAGGTGGAGTAGTGTAATAGTTTTATCTCATAATTTCAATATTATAAATAATACATCCTATGATGATGTGTCAGTTAAAGTATCAATAGTAAAACAACTTTTATTCGGCTTTTATGGTACCAAGTTTCATTCTAAATGCTGTATGCATGTTTACCAGGATGCTAACCATTTCATCCAACTCCTTGAGTCATTCTCAGGAAAAAGCTACTTGCAGGAGGAACTATTACTAAAAAGTGTAGACTTGAAGGATGATTTCATAAATATCACATATTTCATAAAAATTATATAGAGGTTGCATACATTTTTTGTAGGGGGCTATGGTAAACGGCTTTAGGCTTTATGGATTATGGAGTCTCCATTATTCCAATCAACACAGTCATTATAGACTAATGTCAGGCTTGGATTACTAGTAAAATAACTGAGGATAACCACGTTCCCATAAAAATTATTTGTGAAAACTAAAAGTTAAAGTTTACATAACTTTTACACCATGGGATATTACTCTTCTTTGGAGATTTTTCAAGCATCTAAAGAAAGTGAGCTATTGTGATCCTCTTCTAGGACTATCCTAGCCATATACATATGACCATATAAGATGATGCTAAGCAAAATGGTCTCCAAGATATGGAAACAAGAGGTTTTTCTTTGTTGTTGTTGTTTTTAATGCACTGTGTGAAGTTATTTCTTTTTTCTTTCATTTTTCCCCTATTGTAACTGTATTTTATTTTGGTACCCTGTGTCTTGTCTATACATTTATCTGAATTGGGGAAGGGGAGGGGAACAACAAAATGGTGAGACAAAAGACAAAGGGAGAACCAATGTGACAGTGATACTCACAAGACACTATGTTGCAAATGAACTTTACAACCTGGAGGGCAAGGGAATGGGGGAGGAGGGAAAGTGGGAAAAAAATGATGGAGGTGGTAACAATGTTTGACAAGAAATGTACTTATTACCTTATGTATGTAACCTCTCTGTATATCACCTTGACAATAAAATTAAATTAAAAAAAATGAAAACAAAGATAAAGTGAGAAGGATTCTTAACAAAAATACGAATCTAAACAGATTTGGCATTCAGGTTATAATTTGCTGAGCTTCGATGTAATTAAGTAAATTATTGAGTATTAAGTCTACAGAGCCATGAGTAATAAAACAATAGAAATTTTATTTTTAAAATCACGCTTTATTGGAACAACAGGTGAAAGATGAATGTATGTGGAGATAATTTCTGTGGTATATATTTTACTCTAGTGCTACCATTAGAATTTATTCAGTAAAAGAATCTGGATTGGAATACATAAAAACAGTCCCCAATGGGGCTGGGAAGGTGGCTCAGTGGTAGAGCACTTGCCTTGCATGCTCGAGGCCCTGGGTTCGATTCCTCAGCACCACATAAGCAAAAAGAAAAAAAGCCGGAAGTGGCGCTGTGGCTCAAGTGGTAGAGCACTAGCCTTCAGCTGGAGAACTGAGGGACAGCACCCAGGCCCAGAGTTTAGGCCCCATGACTGACAAAAAAAAAAAAAAGTCCCCAATTTTAGTGATGTAGTAACTGATCAAATTTGGCTTCAGTGGATGATCTCTTTAACTGATTTTCCTTCCACTGAATTTGAGTGAGCTGAATAATACCATGGTTCCTACAAACTACCACATCAGGTAGCATTTTCCCTAATAAAGATTCTTCCCATGTCTAGCTAAATTTTTCTCCCTGCTTCATCTCTTCAAGAATTTGTCATCACAGGCTTTTCTTTTGGCTTCCTTAAGAATAGGGTTTTCAGGACAAAAAAGAAATACTATAAAAAATGTCTGTGGGAAAAAAATTAATTTAGTAGTTATCTAGAACACTCAGAGTTACCTAGCATGAGTCTAGAATGAGACTATATCCTTCCACAATGCCTGCAGCTCAGCCATATGACATGAGGGATAAAGTACATGCTAGATTTTTCAGTTCCATAACTGCCAAAGAAAACCCAAAGCAATAGAATTTATCAATTTTCTAAAGTAACTTCCCAGGTTTTTATGATTCTAGCCATCATTTTCTGGATTGGCAGTAATTTCTCAATTTAATGTTAAAGTCTGATTCAATATCAAATCAGAAAAATTATTGTGAAAATTTAAAATGAAATCTTTAAAAATTTTATATTGAGAAGTGTCTTTGCTGAAGAAATTCACAGGAATTTTAACTATGTGTAGAAAAGGAGTGATGTGTTATTTGGCCTTGTTATGAGAAAAATAGCTCTACCTGGACTAAAAATCTCTTTTAAGATATAAAGTTTGTCCTTTTTTAAAAAATTTTATTCCAAAATATTTTTATGGCTCTGTGTCAGTTTCCAGGGAAGGTCAAAGATGTTTTAAAAGTGTGTTTTTAATCATTATTATTGTGATGATTATTATGATTATGATTATGGTTATTATGATGTTTCTATATTGTAGGCACAATTTAACTCCAGTTATTATTTATATTGTTGTGGGGCATTTTCAAATCTTTGGTCATACGAAAAAACAAAAGAACAGAATAACAGAAAAAAATAGAACAATTTCCTCCCTGACTGTAACTGAATTATATTCAAATTGGAGGATTTCTTTTTTACTGAGTTGTATTTCATGTAGAATTTCTACATGATCATTTTCTTCTAACACAAGGGTCAAGGACATGTACTTGGAGCATGAGGCATGGGTTTGGTCCCTCCCTTGGTCATTGCCACTGGGCAGCTATAAGAGCCAAAGGAGTCTGTTAATCCTCAGTTTCTATTTTCTACAAGAATGCAAAAAATTTGCTGCAAGCACCAATCAATGTAATGATTATAATCCATATACTTGAGGCTGAGAAGGTGGCTCAGTGGTAGAGTGCTTGCCTTGCATGCATGAGGCCCTGGGTTCGATTCCTCAGCACCATGTAAGAGAAAAGCCAGAAGTGGTGCTGTAGCTCAAGTCGTAGAGTGCTAGCCTTGAGCTGAAGGGCTGAGGGACAGCACCCAGGCCCAGAGTTCAGGCCCCACGACCAGACCCAAAAACAAAATCGATATACTTTTTTTGTTGTTGTTGGTCATGGGGCTTGAACTCTGGGCCTGGATGCTGTCCCTTAGCTCTTCAGCTCAAGGCAAGCACTTTACCACTTGAACCACAGCACCACTTCCGGTTTTCTGAGCGGTTGATTGGAGAGGAGGTAAGAGTTTCACTGACTTTGACTTTCGTGCCCTGGCTGGCTTTGAATCGCAATCCTTTGATCTCATCCTTCTGAGTAGCTAGGATTACAGGCGTGAGCCACTGGAGCCTGGCTATAATTCATATTATGTAATTTTTAATGTAATGGTGCATAGTTTAGTGAAAAACACCTTACTAGTGGTTCTTTAGATAGTAAAGCTTTCTGCTAACCTGGGTAGCATTCGGAAATTGCATTATTATTCATTTTCCCATTGAAGTACCCAAAGTGGAAAAAAAATGGTGCATTTACTGGACATAAGAAAATATTTTTTTCTTTTAACCAAATTCTATTTCTAGACTAAGCCTCATATCCTGGTCTATGTGAAGGATTGTAGCAATGATCTGAAAGAATGTCTCCTCAACATGAAAGTATTTTATGGTAATTCAATTGAATGTTCAATTTTGGCATTCTATCTGTAAACATTTCCACTGCATGGTGTAATGAGAATTGGCATTCTCTACAAGGTGTCTAGGACATAGAGTAGGAAAGGTGATTTAGTCAGACTACTACCAAAGGAGAGAAGATAATACTCGATTGTTTCCCACTGTTTCAAGGAATTCATCCAACAGCTCAAGAAAATCCAGAAGTCGGCATCATCCTTGGTGCTATCTTTTCCTTACTTCCCTTAACCAGTCTACTAACAAATCTGCTGGATTTTGCCATTCCAATACTTTATCTTGAGTATTTTTTTCTCTTACCACCACACTCTAAAGCATGAACAATTACTGTTGTTCTCAACTACTCACTGCCAGTCCCTTTCTCACTTAAAATGATCTTGTTATCTCGTAAAACATCCCAATTTTGAACAAGTTTACACTCCCACCAACAATGTAGTAAGATTCCCTTCTGTCCACATCCCCTCCAGCATCTGTTGTTATTTTTGCCATTCTAACTGGGATGAGGTGGTATCTCAATGTTGTTTTGATTTGCATTTCTTTTATGGCTAGAGAGGTTGAGCATTTTTTCCTGTGTCTATTGGCCATCCTTCTTTCCTATTCAGAGAAGTTTCTATGTAAGTCTTTAGCCCACTTATTTATTGGGCAGTTGTTTCTTTGAGGATTTGTTGTTGGGGGATTTAATTTTTTGAGTTCCAGGTATATTTTAGATATGAGACCCTTGTCCCTTGTATAACCCCTGCTTTCACTGTATTTGACCTTGGTATAATTTGGTGGAGGTGGGGGTAGGGGAGGTGGAGGTGGGGGGAGATGGGAGGAGATGGGAAGGGGAAACAAAGGAGAAGGCATCAATGCTTGATAAGAAATGTAAAAAAAAAAAAAGAACAAAGAAAAGAAAAGCAATGTACTCATTACCTTGCTCATGTAACTATAAATCCTCTGTACAACATTTTTACAATAAAAACATACAAAAATAACAAAAAAATCCCAATTTTAATGCTTAAATCTTCCTTTAGTTCTACAGGACTCTGAACCCAAACCTCAATGTTCTTCCTGAAGATTCCAAAGTCCTCCTGCCCTGATTTCTATTTAATTGCTCACTCCAAAACCTCACATTTCCCTTCCTCTGATACAAATCTATGTCTTTTTCAGATCATGTATGACACCTTCCTTTTCATAATGTAACTGATTCTTTCCATAAGGCACTCTTCCTTCCGTTCGGGTTTGGTTATTTTATCTTTATCTTTTACTTTTCATTCCATTTTGAGACTCTGCAAAAGGATGATATAATGTAATGTGAAAACTTTGAATTTTTAAGTAACCTTCAGTGAAATGTATACAACTGTTCTGAGTATTTAAGGAGATGGAAACACCAAATTGTGAAATTCCATTCAGTTCATTTTCATTGTGAGTATTTAAGTAGATATTTTTATTTGAGATGGGTATGATCCTTATCTCATGAAGCCCGGGACTCCTTGTTTCTTGTGGATAAGAAAGTTATCTTTTAAAAACTTGTAGCAGTACAGAATTGTCCCCTGGTAGTAACAAGCTTAGAATAGATTTGCCTTGTCTTCTAATTTGAACACATACAAAGAAAATGAAGAGTGTGAGAAAGGATGGACAAAGATAAATTCAAAAAAGAAGGCAGGTTTAAGTTTGGGAGCATTTAGTTTGTATCCACCAGAAGCTGATTTCTAACTGTGGAAAGAAATCAAGCCTGTGCATTCATCTGAGTATGTCCATTAACTAGAGGACTATACCTAACCTTACCCATTCTAGAGGAATTGGTAATTCAATTTTGAACTAGATTTGGTCCTCTTGATGATCTAAAGCTTAAAATTCTGTAAGGGAGTTGTAATTTCATCCCCTTAATACTTACAGTCTTGGAATATACCTACATTAGATACAATAGTCTTAAATATGTAAGGGAAAATAATTAAATGAGAACTAAATCCAATATGGGATATTTTGTGAATTTGTCTAATTGCATTCAGATGAATGTGAGAGACTGCATCTTGCCTCCAGAATCAAATCACTTTTTAAAAATGGAATTACCTATTTTTGAAATGAAGAACAAAAGAACAATGTAGACTTGTTCATAATATTTAAACTGAATGTACTAAAAAAACTATAGAAAAGTTAGTCTAATTATGAACACAACAGTTGGCATTACTTTAAATATAGTGGAGCAAAGAAAAAAATCTTTAAATTGTTTTTTGTGCAATCAAATGTTATCAGTTTGGCATTAATTAAGCAGTAATAATGTACTTCAGTACATTTCCTAAGCAGTGTGATCCATTTCTCCTTCATGCAGGTCGATTTGTTCACATTACAGTGTCATCATAATTTTAAAACATACTGAGAAAATGACAGAGCTGTAAAATTAAAATAAATGATTAATGGTATTTTTTTACATGTTTTGTGCTAATAGGTGTTACAGAACCTTTAAATTAATAGAGCTGTCAAGCTCATGGGTGCTACAAATCCTGCAATGATCCAAAATGAAAATTATATATTCCAAAGACACCTAAAGATGACACCTTGGAAAATTTTAAATTTTAATTAGTAGGTGCAACTGTTTTGTTCTCTTGTAACCACTGCAAATTAATTGGAAATTAGTTACAACCAATTCTCCCTCCCCATTTTTTAACAACCTGAAGTGAATAGATTGGTGCTTTATACCATACTATTCTTGTTTGGGAACCTGAAAGCACACATGCAGTAAATTGCATTGTCAATTTCAAAAAAAAAAACTACAACAAAAACAACAACTGTTGTGAAATTAGGAAAAATTATGCACAGATAAACAGAACTAATTAATGAGTAAGTAACATGGGAGCACATAAAATAATACGCAACTAAACGCTAACTTGTCAGACTCTGAACAAAATGACGATTTAGAAATGTAAATTTATGTGAAAGCACTTACAAGTAAGACTAAGGTAAATGGATGCTGTCACTTCAAAAAATTTCTTTTTTTTATTGTGAAAATACTGTACAGAGGGGTTACAATTACTTCAAAAAATTTCTTAAACTACTTGGGGGCATTACTACCATTCACACCTAAAAACATATGAGAACACAAGAACAGCACTCTTGTTTATTCAAGTGTACTTCAAGATGGTATACGATAGTTAACTAATATTTTATTATTACATCAATGATAATTGTGGTTCATGAAATAACAAATTGTGGCATGCCCTCTTTAAGTTATCAGCATTCTGTCTTGGAATATTCAGCCCAATACTATTTTTTTGGCATACCAAAAATATTCACCATGTGCACCTACTTGCTAAGCATTTCCATGGGTAATCTGTGGGGTACTCTTCTTCTTTCATAACTAAAAATACATGTGTTTCCTTGTTGGATTTTTTCCCCTCTTTTTCTAAAGTAAGTCATTAGAGCAGCTTTAAGATGTTTTAAAAATAGTTTGTCTACCAAGTCAGCAAGTGTTACATTACAATAGCTAACTAAGGTTTAATAAGAAAGCAATATTCTTAGCAAATTTTCAAAGCAAGAAGTCAAACAGATGCACTAAACATTAATACTATTTCATCAGCTTGCTTGGGATAATAAAGTTAGGTAAATAAATTTGCAGGTATCTTTCACAGCACTATTCCTTTCTGGATAAATTTAATCACACATTTTCTTTTTAGATAGTTATTTAAGATTTGATACAGTGAAATGCTATCCTTTGCAAATATTTTTATCTATAAAATATAATAAATGATAAAAGTCACAGCTCTATTTTCTGTAAATCTTGAAACAATGTGAAATGTTGTATCATCATAAAATCTCACGTGACTACGTTTTTTCTGCATAATTCTGGGTTACATAGAAGTTAGTCAAAATTATAAAATGAAAAAATTCAGATGTGTTATTAAATTTAACAGTACATAGTATACACTCTAAAATAACTAATGCCTTCTTTGTATTATTAAATGTGACCTGTCATGCTTTTTTTTTTAAACAACCTTTCAGTACTCCTTTGTGGTTTGCAGTAATTGGTTTTAGGAATAAGGAAACAGTTTTGAGAAGATAAAATAATTCTCTGAAATCAGTGGACACTGATACAACAGAACCTAAGATTTTGGTCTTTATCCCTCCTTTATGTTTTCTGTGAATTGTATATACTTACTTGACCTAATTATCTTCCTAAGTAGTTTCTTTCCTTCCTTTCTTATAGAAATTCCATAAAACATTACTTTCAAGGAGTGAAGATTATTTTTAACTTCTGACTACATTTAATTTCTGCTAAAGTGCAAGAAGAGTTGACTATTTCAGTTGCAGAAGCCAGCTTGTTCAAACTGATGTTTAAAATAGTAAAACCTAGAATGAGTTTTAAATAAAAAGCTGACAAATAAGAGTTTTAACAAAATGGTTGAGATTTTATAAAAGAGAGCCATAATGGATATTGTTTGTTTTTAGTTAAGCCCCAAGGTCAGTTAAAATAGGTAGGAAGTATAGGGTCCCACCTTGCATAGAACAGAAATAAGGCAAATTCTAGTTTTTTTCTGTTTCTCAATTTATGCCATTGCCCTACAAGACTTTCTCCCATCTACTGGTTACAAGTGATAGTAAATTCTTGGCAGAAATGGTACAGTCTTCATACTGACCTTAGGAATGATTATTATAGCTTTAATAATCTAAAGAAATATTAATTGGGTGCTGGTGCCTCACACCTGCAATCCTAGCTACTCTGGAGGCTGAGATTTGAGGATCATGGTTTGAGGCTAACCCTAGAGATTCTTTCCTCAAATTAACCAGAAAAACAAACAAACAAAAAAAAACAATAAAAGCAGCTGGAAGCAGAGCTGTGGCTCAAGTGATAAAGCGCTAGTCCTGAGCAAAATATCTCAGGGGCAATGTGTAGGTCCCAGGACTGGCAGGGAAAAAAATTAACAAAGGAAGTATAAACACATAAAGTATGGCAAAACCAGTGAAAAAGATCACTAGATCATTATATTTTCTAATATAATATTACTTGAAGTGTTATTTTAAGTAATATTCCCGAGTGGAGTTTTATGATACTCATTTTGAATGGACTCTTGAAAAGTTGTCAAAAACACTGCCCTCTTAAAATGGCATATTTTGCTGCTGAGGCATCCCTGCCCTCTGTGGAGGCGGTTGAAGGTTGGATCTGCTAGAGAAAACCAATGTGCACAGGAATCTTCTTGGCTTGGAAGCTGGTTCTGCACCCAGGGTCCTTTCCTCATCACTGAACTTCACACAGCATCTGAAGCATGGTATTTCCTCCTCTGAACTGTTTTTTATCCTTAGGCAAACAAGCTTAATAAACTGATGACAAATTTAGAAGTTGAAAAACAGGTTAGAAGGAGTGTCTATCATATAACTCTCTACTTCTTGACCTTGGACATCACCTAACATTACATCCGTAGCCTAAAAGTTCCAACCATCTTAATATGCTCCTGCTTGTGAAACAATCTAAAAAACAAAATCCCATGTGGCCATCTACACCATTATTGAGATAGACAAATATCCCAAACCTTAATTTAAACATTGTAGGTAGCTAAAAGAGTTGCACAAGTTGCTCGGATATTTTATTTCAGATAGACATCTCAAATTGTCTACAGGTAAGAGACCGAGGTAGGAAAAAAAGTTACATGAAGTTTTTGCAAAATGAATCAGATTTTAACATTCAAGTTTTAGGGCACTGACTATCATTTTTGTAAGAGCTAAGAAGTGGGAGATACATTGTAAAATCTCAAGTGAACAGATGAACACATGCTGGGGAAGCAAATCTCAAAAGAGCTGAACAATAGTCTCTAAGGGATGAGGGCTGTAGTAACACTGTCAGTAAGAAGGGAGTAACCATACTCCATTCTCTCTTTTCCATAGAAAGCATACAAAGTGTGTACAGAATACAGAGCACCCATCAAAAATATTGGAAAGTAGCCATGTGCTGGTGGCTCATGCCTGCCATCCAAGCTACTCAGGAGGCTAAGACCTGAGGATCATTGTTTGAAGCCAGCTTGAGCCATTTGTGGATCTGTGTCTGTGGCTCAAGTGGTAGAGCACTAGCCCTGAGCATAAATACACACACACACACACACACACACATACACACACCATTAAAAATAGCTGTAATAAGTAGAGTAGAGAAGAAATTAGGAATATGAGGTACTACTGAATTATTGAATAGTTTCATATTTGCTTGTTCTTTCTTGTATCTCTGAGCTTGGATTTAAAGGTAGCTCTTTTATTTATACTGGAGATGCCTATCAGCTATGGCAGAAAATTACAAGAAAAACTTGATGTCTCTGGCTTATGGAATAAGAAAGGAAATCCAACCAAAGAAGGAAGGGGAAATTAGAAGTTTTGTATTTCCACCTTGATCTCTCCTCTTATCCCAGCGTCTTGGCAAAGCCAAAGGAATAGTGGGACCTAAAACATTAATGGGGGAGAAATCTGTCAGAACACAAAGCTTCCTAAAACATGGAGGAGAGCCCTGCTACTTTTTCTCTCCTTCCTACCTTGCTACATTGTGTTGGACCAAGATGCTATTTTGGGAAATGCATGGCTGAGCAGGGAAATTAAAGCCCTGTATTTCAATTTAGATGAAAAATGTAAGGGCTCTAGGATGTAGAAATGTCAAAAAGATCATGGGGATGAGGGACCTTGAGCAGTTATTTCATAATGTTGTTTAGGATTTCCTTAGTTTACCCTTGAGCTTGAGTAAGTATGAGTTTCATTTTAAAAGGCATAATCATGATTTTGAGAACTGAATTAGAGAATGGTTGATCACAAGGTCTCCAGATAAGCCTATGGACCTTTTACATGTCAAAAAACCCAGAATAATATTACAAAGATTTTGATAACTGAGCTAAGGAAATGAAGGTGTGATTCTACATCCAGCCTTGATTGAAAAAGGCTGAGAGAGGGAGGCCTTTAGTTCAAGCCTCAGTACTGGCAGAAAAACAATGGAAATTGAGCTAGGGCAGGAAGTACAGCTCACAGAAGACAGATAGTATTTATGACTTACACCAAATCAAGCCAGTTACCTGACAAAATGAATCTGCAATACCAAGTCAATATTTCTCATAGGTATTAAACAGCTGCCAAGGTCTTGTAGCCTGATATTCAAACTATTCAGGATATAACTTAAAATTTCTCAACATTAAAAAAAGAAATCTTGAAAAATAATCTCATAAATTCTCATGGGGAAAAAATAACCAACAAGGCAAAACCTGAGATAATATAAAAAATGAAAATGAAATGAACAAATATGGATTAAGTTCCCATCATAACCATGTTCTAAGAAATAATGGCAAACACCCTTGAATTGAAGAGACTGTCATGTAAGTAGAGGATGTTGAAATAGGAATCAATTGAACATTTACAAAAACTCAATCAACAAAAAAATTAAGTATGTGGACTCTAGAAGAGAATGGAAAAAATCAGTGAACTTGAATATGATAAATCATTTTTATCAATCAAAATAATAGGGAGAATAAAGGGGAAAGAAAAAGTGAACAAAAAATCTATGACAAAAACATAAATAATGTATGAGGTATCTAGTATGTATGTGTGTGTACATATATATATATATATATATAATTAAAGATTTAGAATAAGAAAAAGAGTTCTCTATAAGGCAATATCCGAAGCAATAATGTAATGGCTGAAAACGTCCTGATTTAGCAAAACATAAATCTACAGATTTGTAAAACTCTATGATACTAAAACAGGATAAGCTCAAAGAAATCCATGCTGACACTTATCAACCTCAAATTGCTGGCTACTAAAGACAAAGAAAAAGATCTTGAAAACAGCTGTGAAACTGCCACATCACATGTTGGAAACACTGATTCAAATGACTGGATTTCTCATCAGAAACCATAGCATGTCAATGACCCTGTGCCAAGCATGAAGAGGAATAAAAGAGGAATCTTAAAATGCTTCCAGTTAAGCCACATGGCTGGATATGCACATGTGAACTGAGGAACCAGTTCTAGATTGCAAGGCCAGTAAGACATCACCAGAGTCTCAGGAGCACAGAGGACCCTGTGGATATTTCAGACAGATGGGGAGTAAAAATGGCTTTTTGAGGAAATGGCTTTTAATCTTGGAACTAAAAGAGAAATTTTTAATTTTTTAAAGCAGGTATGTATTTATATATTTTCTTAATGTAGAAACATTTTGAAGTAACATATATGTATGTATACTGACAAGATAGAATAAATAAATTCACACAATCTGAGTAAAAGGGAAGATGAAGTGGAATTTTCTGAGAATAATAAAGCATAGGTAAGATTAGATGAAAGAAATACAAAACAAATGCTTTGGAGACCTGCTGGAAAAAACACTGGTTTCTCGGGGAAGAGAGAATGGATCTGTTTCTAAAACACAAAACAAAGATTGAGAATTTTAGGTGCAGCATAGAGGGAAGTGGTATCAGGTAGAATCCTCTGGGACTTGGTCCTAGTGGAGCATGTCAGGCTGGTGCCATTTGTGAGAGTAACACTGCATGTCAGGACCAGGATTCTGAATTGTGTTATAGGAGATGAAGCATTACACCTGCAGGTGAAGAGGGTATGCTCATCCTAATGGTGCTGTTCTCTAATAATTCTGGCAGCAAGATGATGGGCTGACTTTGGCTACTCCAAAATGTGTAACATGCCAGATCAAATAACGATGAAATGTATAAATGAGTGGGTAAATGACTGAATTCTTTTTATAAATGCCAGACTTCAATTCATCTCTAACATTAGAGATACATTAAGTCTGAGTGACTAAGTATGGCAACAAAGCCATTTCAGGGAGCCCAATATCCTGCTTCTACCACTTTGTAACTTTGGCAAAGTTACTTGACTTCTCTGGCCAGCTTTTTTTTTTTTAACTTTTTAATGTATGATATCTAGAGTCTAATGATTCTTTTTTTTTTTTACTTTTTAAGGTTTTGTGTGTTTACAAATATAATGAATGGGAACACATTGAAAAGATACCTTTAATAAATATTTACTTAATAAATATTAGGTATTATTATCTTGATTTCTGCCAACATGTTCAAGCATTTCAAGTGTCCTTTATCCATTGTCCTTTATCTACTTTACATTCAATTGCTAAATATGGAAAAGCTTAAATTAGAGAATATTTCATACTAAATCTTTTTTTTTTTTTCTGTCGGTTGTGGGGCATGAACTCTGGGCCTGAGCGCTGTCCCTCAGCTCTTCAGCTCAAGGCTAGCACTCTACCACCTGAGCCACAGTGCCACTTCTGGCTTTCTGATGGTTTATCAGAGATAAGAGTTTCACAGAGTTTCCTGCACGGGCTGGCTTTGAACCATGATCCTCATATCTCAGCCCCCTGAGTAGCTGGGATTACAGGCATGAGCCACCAGCGCCCTGCTCATACTAAATCTTAATAGCCTAAGATGGAGTGATTAAAAATTAAATAACACTTTGAAATGATTTAGTTGTTGTTGTTGGTCATGGGGCCTGAATTCTGGGCCTGGATGTTGTCCCTTGGCTCTTAAGCTCAAGGCTAGTGCTCTACCACTTGAGCCACAGCGCCACTTCCAACTTTTTCTGCTTTATGTGGTGCTGAGGAATTGAACCCAGGGCTTCATGCATGAAAGGCAAGCACTTTACCACTGAACCACCTTCCAGCCCCTGAAATTATATATATATATAAACATATATATGGGCAAGTACTCTGCCACTTGAACTATATCCTCAGTCCTTTTGCATTTAGTTTGATTTTTCAAATAGGGTTTAAAAATTTTGCCAGACCAGCCTTCAACCATGATCTTTCTACCCTTGACTTCAGAGTAGTTGAACTTACAGACATACATATGATATTCAACAAAAATTATAGTTTTAAAAATAATTGAAACACAAAATCTACAAAATTTAATAGGTCCCACTTTTCCTTGTATGAGAAGAATTTGCATATTAAAGTTGTGGTAGAATTTCTGAAAACAAGAATAATGAATAGAAGGAGAAAATATGACAAAGTACCTTTTATGAATGTATGGAAATGTCATCATGAGAGCCTCTTTAATGATTGATATATGCTCACAATATACAAAAAGTAGATAAAATTCAGTATCAGTAAAGGCTAGGGAAAAATAAACAGATGCATTCTTACTGGTGGAGGATGTAAGCAGTGGTTTACCTCCTTTACTCTGTGTCCTAATAAAGTGGATGTGAGTATCAGCAAGGAAAATGTCATTCAAGTGGTACAGTGGAAATGGGGGCAAGCAGGAGGCCTGGCCCCGTAGATGACAGAGGGTTTGCCCCAAGAACACCAGGGATCAATTACCAATACTTGGGTAGCAAGACTACTAGGCTTGGAAGGGATTGGTAGGGCTTTAGGGTCTGTTGAAGGTATTGAACACTGAGTAAGCAAGCTCAGGGTCTAAAGGTATTATGGCAAGAAAGGAGTTTAACAAGGGAAATAATATGCCTGATTTAATGCTTTACTGAAGGAAGTTACCTTGCCTTAATTATCACCATGATGATGAGTCTGCATATTTTGCCTGTAGTCGTCTCACTATTTAGCTTACGAAAAGTTCATGACTTCTTTCCTATGTTCGTGGAAGGAATTTTCCAGAGTTCTTTCTACTTCTCCCCCCCACCGCCCCCCCACACCAGTACTGAGACTTGAACTCAGGGCCTTACGTTCTTGTTTGTCTGTTTTGCTCAAAGCTGATGTTTTACCACTTGAGCCACACCTCCACTTCTGGCTTTTTGGTGGTTAATTAGAGATAAGACTCTCATGGACTTTCCTACTGGGTCTGGCTTCAAACCATTCTCCTCATATCTCAACTTTTGATTAGATAGGAGTACTGGTGTGAGCCACCAATACCCAGCTATTCCTCCCCCACTTAAAAGTAGACAAAAGTACCAGTGATTTGTACTTTAGCATAATTGGCATTACTTTTCATCAATATTTCACAGGTAATAACTAATACATAGGTAGTAATATTTCAAAGAAGTTACAGAACACAACCTATAGAATGTCAAATAAATATGTAATTGACAATGCAAAAGGAAGTAGCCCTCAGAAGTTTAGTTGTACAGAATGATTAGATCTTTGGAGGTTGTGGAAGTATATCTTCCCTGATACATTCAAATTCTCTGCTTTGAGAATATAATGAATAAAGATAACTCGAAATAACGTTTCCATGTATTTATATATAAAAATATGTGAATGAATTGCTAGCCAAACTACATTATGTTCAGTGAAGGAAGATTTAGTAGAAAGCGTTTTTCAAAATGTTATACTACCCCAAGAAGTATTTAACAAATTCATAAATTCAAAATGAACTTAGTATTGGCAAAAATCAAAATATGTGTGAGGCACAGTTCTATGTATCTTCTGAGGCAGAATTCTATATATAACCAGAATCATAGTTCATGACCTTTGTAAACTTAGAGATACAAGCAACAAAATATATAAAACATGCAATATATTCAGAGCTTTGAGAAAGCTGCAGGAAACTGGGACTAAGCCAGCAAGTTGCTTGCATATGGAAAATGGTGGAACAATAGAGGGGCAATGCTCAGAGATTTTATGGTCAACAAGCAGTAGGGGCTGACACTCAAGGGGTGATTTAGGCTACTCCACACAAGAAGAGGTGAACATTGTTTGGATGAAAAACACAAGTAGATGAAAGAAAAGTAAGAGCAGAAGTTGGGAAAATAAGGTGGAAAACTTGACTCATCTTAAAGTAATGAGAAGATTTTACGTGGAAAGTTTCTGGGTGAAATAGTTTTTATAGTGGAAATATGCAAGATAGATTTAGCCAGAGTAGAATTGGAGTTAGGAAAGTAGTTGTGTGTGTGTGTGTGTGTGCGTGTATGCTTTTATTGGGGCTTGAACTCAGAGTCTTGGTGTTATCCTGTAGCTTTTCTGTTCAAAGTTGGCACTCTACCACTGGGGCCACAGCACCAGCTCTGCTTTTTTGCTGGTTAACTGGAGATAATGGACTTTCCTGCTCAGGCTGGCCTTGAGCCACAATGCTCAGGTCTCAGCCTCCTTAGTAGTTAGGATTATTGGTCGGAGCCATTGGTACCAGGCTTGAGGCAGCTTTTGTAGAAGTGAGAGAGAAACATAATGGATCAAGCCTAGGGTAGTTGCAATGGGAAAGCAAAAGACATGACAAAAGATTGCAGAAATGGGTGGTATCAGTAAGTAGATATTATTCATTGGATTTGGGGTTATAAAAAGTGGATAGCTTAGGAAACACTGGGTGTGAAATGAGTCAAACAATGCTACAGAGGGAAGAAGCAGATTTGGCATGTAAAAATAGGTTATTATTTGAAAGAGAGCAGGGAACAAGCCAGATGATAAATCTTCTATGGCTATATTGGATTCGAGATCCATGAAGCTTTGTGTAGTCATTTATTATTTAACAGAACTTTACTGAGCACCCATCAGCTGGAGGAAATAGGGGAAAGTGGGTGCTGGGATGCAGACACAAGTTAAATGTGACTTAGTCTAGGTCCTCTCTTGTCACTCTATTCTCTCTACTCCTTATCCCTGCAAGCTGCCCTCTTTCTCATTAGATGAACACATGGATAATAACCAGGATGTTCCATGTGCTCAGGAGAAAGAATTGGAAAGGAAAAAGTTAGAAAGGAAACATAGGCTCTAGAGTTCAGCCTCAACATAAGCTTTTCCAGAACCATTTTAATCTACATTTCTCTAGACATAACACTCTCCTAAAAATACCTATTAAAATGTTGTTGCATGGCTAAACTTATGTTTTTATTAACTCAGTAACTGTTGCAAAACTGTGAATAAAGAACGATTCAACTACTTTCTATTGATTGTACAATTGGATGAGTCTTACATTCTTCAGTTGCCTCCTTTTGCACTTAAAATCAAATTCAAATGCATTGTCAGAAATTTCTGTTTTATTTTAAAATAAATATCTATATTAAATTGTAAATATTTAACAGATAACTTGTATTTATTCTTTAAGTTTTTAATTTTAAACTATTTTTAAATCCTTATATAAAGGGATTTCAATTCAATGTCCCAGTTTATGAGTAAAATGCATCTCAATCAATGTTGTCCCTTTCATCATTTTCTCCCATCTCTCCCAATCTGCTTTTGATTTTTGTACATGATCTGTGCCCCATCCACCGTGTCTACATTATGTGTTACTCACTTCCCATAATGACAAGATTCACCTGCACCATCCTTTCTGTTCTGTGACACACTGAGCTTTTGACTGTCTCCTTAAAAAAAGCCTCTTAGGTCACTTATCTAAAGTAATATCCTTCATTCTCAATCTAGTTCCTCTTCATCCTGTCCCCTGATATTTGCTGTAATGCTCACAATTTTCAGTTACGTTTATCACATGTTTGCTTATTATTCATTTAGTCACCTGGTATCAAAATATAAGGTCTTACCACTCCTTTTCATGCTTCAATCCCCAATACCAAGAGTAATACATAGTTTGTTTTTGAAATGTGAAAAGATATCCATTGTATGAATGAAAAATTATATAGGGGATAATCTTTAAAATGAATAATATCTAATTATGGAGAAAATCAACAGGGGATTTTTATCCTGTGGAGGAGGTACCAAATATTATATTGACTGAGAAGACTTGATGAGCAAGTAATAAAATTACGGTGGCATATGCCTGAAAGACTTGTAAATAATTTTCATGTAAGGCCTTGTGGAATAAACAAGAGACTTACTAGTGTGCTTAGCCACAGAGTCTATAACTGACCTATGGCATTCAAAGTTTGGCTAACACACATATTCAAAAGTTAAATCACAATCAAGAACATAGAAGGTATATGGGTGCCAGTGGCTCTTGCCTATAATCCTAGCTACTCAAGAGGCTAAGATCTGAGGATCGTGGTTCAAAGCCAACTTAGATGGAAATGTTTGTGAAACTCTTATCTCCAAAAAACCACCAGAAAACTGGAGTGTTTCTGTGGCTCAAGTGCTAGCCTTGAGCTGAAGAGGTAAGGGACAGTGCCCAAGCCCCAGGACTGACCAAAAAATAAAAAAAAAAGAGAGAGAGAAAGAACATAGAATATCTAACATGTAAATGCAGTGGCTTTAACACACAAATAAGGGAAGGAATAAAAGTCTGGAAAAAGTCAAGGCAAAGGATTAGATAATACGGTCACTTAGTTGTAGGGTATTTGACATTTGGAAAGCAAAAGCTAAATGGCCTACTATCCAACGACTGCACTCACCGTGCATGGTGTCTGCATCCATGGCTCACCATCAATCTGCATGGGCAGGGACTTGCTCGTCCTAGGGGAAAACAGTTCACGTTAGCTCTAATACTAAACTATGTAATCTACCAGACTTACATACAAAAAGAGGACATCAGGCAAAACAAATGTGTGGTTTTGCTAAGCTCACTGTTAATGAATATCCTGAAAGGTAACTTGGTCACAAGAAATGCTAACAAAAATTCAGAAAACCAAAAAAAAATGTCAGGCTTTATATTCAAGGCTTTATAGACTAGAATTCCTACAGCCGAAGGATACCCTTGTATGCTTGTTGTGTTACAAATTTGGAGACAAGAGCTGGGCACCCATGGCTCAAGCCTGTAATCCTAGCTACTGAGGGGGCTGAGATCTGAGCATCCCAGTTTGAAGCCAGCCTTGGCAGGAAAGTCCATGAAATTTTTTTTTTTTTGGTTGTTGTTCAAGGCTAGTGCTCTACCACTTGAGTCACAGCGCCACTTTCGATTTTCTGAGTGGTTTATTGGAGATAAGAGTCTCATGGACTTTCTTGTCTGGGCTGGCTTTGAACAGCAATACTCAGATCTCAGTTTCCTGGGTAGCAGGGATTATAGGCATGAGCCACCGGCACCCAGCTTCCATGAAATTCTACCACCGAAAAGTAGGAAGTGGGGCTGGGAAGGTGGCTCAGTGGTAGAGTGCTTGCCTTGCATGCCTGAGGCCCTGGGTTCGATTCCTCAGCACCACATAAGCAAAAAGAAAAAAGCCGGAAGTGGCGCTGTGGCTCAAGTGGTAGAGCGCTAACCTTGAGCTGAAGAGCTGAGGGACAGCGCCCAGGCCCAGAATCCAGGCCCCACGACTGGACCCAAAAATAAATAAAAAAAAAAAAGAAAAGAAAAGTAGGAAGTGAAGGTAAGGCTTAAGTGGTAGAACACTAGCCTTGAGCAAAAAAGGCTAAGGAACAGAACCCTGGCCAGAGGTAAAACCTTAGTATTGATACACAAACTCACAAAACAAATCTGAATTAAAGAAGCCAATGTTTCAGATTTCCAGGACCCAGTACTTTACAATAAGTAACATCTATTATGTGTGCCCTACAGTATGCAGTTTTACCTCAGATTCAGCATGGACTTTTAAATTTCTTCCTTAAAGATAAACTATTGGGTGGGGGGGGGAGGGAAATATATGGAAAGTTTCAAATATAATGTTCAAAAAGATTTACCAAACAATAATTCAAACAATTCACCAAAACATTATGCTGTACTTTAGTTCATGTGAGAAATTAAATTCATTGCATCAATAAATTTTTACTTTAGAGAATTTGCCCATATACTTTGGCGCTTCAGGAGACAAAATGACTGAATAAAGATAGAAGGGATTAAAATGCATGGTAGTTTTGGTGTATCACCATAGCTGTGGTAGTCAACAAGAGAGAATCATACTCCACACAGCCTGATGGAGAAATGGCTAACCAATACTTGGCATTGCCATGTCCATGGTTTTGGAATATATATTGATTATTGGTTATGTGAAGCAAAAATAGGATAAGTGTCCCTACCAGAGTTCTACAGTGTTTAAAGTAGTTTGTAGGTGAGTCAGAGTATTGCTCCTCACTCCTTGTCAAAAACAGAGAAAGAATTACCTGATGACTACAGAAGAACACTGAGCCAGCCTCCGGCCAGCACTTTTCAGTCCTGTGTAGATTTGACCCATCTCCATGGCTCCTTCCAAACCAACCACTTCCAGAAGCTGGTCACTCAAGTCTGAAAGAAAACAGATGCGGGGTCAGTTACAGTGAGGTGCTTATGCCCTCATGTGATTGCCATCTGATATTACAGAAATAATGAAAACCTCATCATAAGCAAAGCCTCTGTCTCTTTGTTTTTCCTCCCCCAAGTTTTAGGGTTTAAACTCAGTGTCTCATGCTCGCTCAGCTTGCTCACAACTGGTGATCTACCACTTCATCTGTGTCACCAGCCTGGCTTTTTGCTGATTAATTGGAGATTAGTCAGTCAATTAATTAGTTGGAGATTAAAGTCTGAGTCTCACAGATAATTTTATGGTCTGACTTTGAATCTGGTTCCAAATCTCAGCTTTTTGAATAGCTAGGTTTACAGAAATGAGCCACCAATACCTGGCTTAGAAAACTTCTGTCTTGAAAGCTGAAAGTAATGTAAAGATGGCATACCCCTGTAGCTTCCATTTTAACTAAACCTATGCTACTCTGGAAAATGATTTGCTGTCAGCTTATTCTAAAACAAGTGGGAAGAACAAATTCTGAGCCAATAATGCCAAAAAACATATCAATAGCTTTTTAACATCAACACACTTAAATGTTATTCCACATGTATATATGGAACATTTATACATCCCACATCAGACATTTGGCAGCAAATATACATCTCATCACTATAGATAACCGTCTGAGGAGACACTGTCAAACAGGATTTTGTGAAATTACCCGAGAATGAGAAAGCTTGGAGATCACAGAGTTGATGCTTCTTATTCTATATGTTAGATAAACAATCAAGTGGCTTATCCATAATCAGAGAAAACTTTGTATAGAAGTTTAAAAGACAATAATTGTTTCTTGAAATGCTTTCCTGATATTAATTAATAATTTTCTTGCTGGGCGCTGGTGGCTGGTGCCTGTAATCTTACTACTCAGGAGGCTGAAATCTGAGGCCCTCGGTTAGAAGCCAGTCCAGGCAGGAGAGTTCATGAGACTCTTACCTTCAATTAATCACATAAAGCCAGAAATGGAGATGTGGCTCAAGTGGTAGAGTGCCAGCCTTGAGCACAAATGCCCAGAGTTCAAGCTCCAGGACTGACAAAAAAAAAAGAAGGAAAGAAAAGAAATATATTTCTAACATAGTAACATTTAGGAATGAGTTAGAAAATTAACACCATACAATTAGTAGTAGTAATAAAAGATTCTAGAAAGGGGCCAGTGAAATGGGCATCATTTGTTAAGAGTTTATTAAGTACTTGTCACAGGGTTAATTATTTCCTACTTATCAGTTCCTCTCACCCCAAGATCAAACTGAGAAAGACAGGATTATCCCTAATAGCAAATTAGTGACTTCTTTTTTATGTCCACATACCAAACAAGTGATAGCTTCAGAATTTGAACCTGACCATCGTCAAACATAATGCTGTTAGCCTTCCATTACCCAGTGGGATTTTAAAAAGATATACTAAAATTTAAAGAGATGTTTTTACATAGAGATAGAAGTTGGATTGTGCGAGTTTCAAGATCCCTTTCCAACCTAAAGATTTTTTACTCAGTCAGCAGAGGTTGAACTGGCATTAGTACTAACAATCCCAGAGAACCTTGTCTCAAGACACAGTGAAGACCTGCTTGCTCACAAACGTGATTCAGAATCCTGACATCATGATTTGAAGGCTGAAATCTGAGTGATCACATAGAATACCTTTGTCTTTTATATATCTATATACTCCCAGTGTTCTTTCAAATGTAAATAAGATCTTGTTGATTTTTTTAATGTTTTTAGTGATACTGAGATTTGAACTCCATTCATGATTGAACCATATAGTTCAATGGTAGAAGCACATTCTAAAACCTCAAAACTCATAGATCATAACCACTGGAAATATTTACTATAAACACAAAACCAGAATGCATATGGAATGTCTGAACAGGCCTTCAGAGACTTAAGTGAATGATAGAAAACATGATTGAAAAAAATTTTTTTAGCTATAGCAGCAACATGAGGTTGATCCAACTAAACATCTTTCAGTTACAAGATCAAATGTCACCAAGTGGTAGCTTAGAGCATACACCTTGGTACACTAGCCCTTATTAAGACTTATTTTACATGAAGCTTATTCTGTGTTTCTACTTTAAATTTATGTTGCCAAGAACAGATGGACATGGAATAGAAACATATTCTTTCAGCTGTAGCCGGCACTAAAATGTGCTTGGCTCTGCAGCCTGGGTGTTAATATACTCATTTCTTAGGTATATGTCAACCAGAAAACGACATTGTGACAAGTACTAAATCCCCAGATGTGTGCCTGGTAATATTTATAAAACAACATCCACACCAGCACAACTACAGAATTGAAGTACACATATGCTGTTGTGGGGTTTGTACTGCCAGATTTCTAAATAGGTGAGATTTCAATGTAGTTTTTGTAATGGTCTGAGGCTGGTTGCTGGGATCTGTTTTGTAAGAAATGAAACACTTTCTCTGAACAGAGTTAATCTGTGAGCCCTAACTTCTCCATGATTCACAGGAATTTGTCTACACCCACACCATATTGCTACTGTCTACCACCCTCCTTCTGACTCTTTTTTCTTTCTTTCTTTTAATTGATCTTTGTTTTTCTCCCTTTAAAAATAACCTAAAAAATCAAGTCAATTATTAATAATCAAAAAAGAGTTTAGAAGACTTAGACCTTCAAACTTTTGTTTTCTTGCTGAGACAAATAAAAGTTTTGGAATGATGGAAAGTTTACAAATACTGAAAAAGATAAATACCAGTCCAGTGTATAGAAGGAAATAAAAGCAAAACAAAAACCAAAGCTCTAAATTTGTGCTGTGCAAATTTGTTCCTGTAGCATATAAACAACCAATGCCTCCTTTGTCCTATTTTTTTGCAACCTTGATTGATTTCAGACAAAGAATTTCTATTTGTATCACTATCTATGTTTCTACCTATCTTGTGTGTGTGTGTGTGTGTGTGTTCATACAGGAGCCTGAACTCATTATTGGGGCATTGTCCCTTAGGTTTTTTACTCAAGGCTGGTATTCTATCACTTGAGCCATACCTTCACTTACACATTTTTGGTGGTTAATGGGATGTAAGGGGTCTCACAGACATTTTTGTTCAGGCTGGCTTCAAATCATGACCCTTAGATATCAACTTCCCAGGTAAGCTAAACACGAACCATTGTACCTGGCTTATCTATATATTTCTGAACACTTGTTTTTGAATATAGTATTCTCTGAAAATATCAAAGACTTCTTTATTTCACATTTTAGCTACATTTTTGCTTAAGTGCATCTTTCCTAGCAATATCTTAACCAAATATATGTATACACTTTATCAATTTGTGACATGCCTGTTGGTAATATACTTAAGAACAGGCGTAACGAGTAGGCATCAGTGGTTTCAGTCTATAATCCTTGCTACTAGAAGGCTGAGACTTGGAGGATGGAGGTTCATAGTGAGCCTGGGCACAAAAGTCTGTGAAACTCTACCTTCAATTAACCTATAAAATGCAAGAGTCAAAGTGTAGCCTTAGTGGTTGTAAGTGAGCAAATGGAACAAGAGTATGAGGCCTGAGTTCAATTCCTGGTATTGGTGCATGTACACACACACACACACACACTAAGAATAGCAAACTATAGCTCTATGGACCAAATACACACTGCTGTGTATTTTGTGTAGCTTATGAACTGAGAAGGCTTTTTTATTTTTATTTTTGTCAGTCATGGGACTTGAACTCTAGGCCTGGGTGCTGTCTCTGAGCTTTTCAGCTCAAAGAGAGCACTCTACTACTTGTGCCACAGTACCACTTCCGGTTTTCTGATGGTTAATTGGAGATAAAAATCTCATGGACTTTGCTGCCCGGGATGGCTTTGAACTGAGATCTTCAGATCTCAGCCTCATGAGTAGCTAGGATTATAGGTGTGAGCCACCAGCACCAGGCTGGGAAGGCTTTTTATAAACTTAAAGAGTAAAAAAAATATAAGCATTATGACATAAAAATTACCTGAAATTCAAATTAAGTCTAAACTGATACACAGAAACATTCATTTATAAAAGTTTAGTCTATGTGTGCTTTGGCATTATGGTGGCAGAATGGAGGACTTGTGATCTCAATCATATGTATCTCAAACTCCACTATCTTGTTTTAGAAACAACAAACAAGCAAACAAAAAACTAGGCTTTATTGGCTCTTGCCTGTAATCCAAGCTACTCAGGAACTTGAAATCCTCAGTTCATGGTTTCAGGCCAGCCCAGGCAGACAAACCCAGGAGACTCTTATCTCTAATTAATCAATAAAAAGTTGAAAGTGGAAGTATGGCTCAAATGGTAGAGTGCTAGCCAATGGAAAAATAGCTGAATGGGAGCATGATTCTTGGAGTTTAAGTTGTACGCATGCGTGAGAATGCGCGCGCGCGCGCGCGCGCGCGCGCACACACACACACACACACAGACTTTATTTTAATTCTGCTGTGGTAAGTATTCAATGGCATCACAATGTCCAAGTTCTCATTTCACAATGCTTGTGTCCATGTGATAGAGCAGTTGTTTTTCAGCCATCACACAGTCAAGACCTCTCACCATCCATTCGTTAAAACGGTGAAGTTTCCAAATGACTTCATTTCCAAATGATTAAGAATGGTTTAAATTCTGGGCTGGGAAGATGGCTCAGTGGTAGAGCGTTTGCCTTGCAAACATGAGGCCCTGGGTTCGATTCCTCAGCACCACATAAGCAAAAAGAAAAAAAAAAGCCGGAAGTGGCGCTGTGGCTCAAGTGGTAGAACGCTAGCCTTGAGCTGAAGAGCTGAGGGACAGCGCCCAGGTCCAGAGTTCAGGCCCACAACCCAACCCCCGCCCCCTAAAAAAAAGAATGGTTTAAATTCAGTCTTTGATCATTGTTACATTCACATTGAATTTCTTAAGCATGAGGAAGCACAGTAGAGATAAGGAAGTGAGTTTCAGTGAGACCTGAGGTCTGGATGTGAGACACCTCTATCTTCCAGAGTCATCTGTGATGCATTGAGAAGTCCTGTCCACATGATATAATGGTGTGCATGCGTGTGTGTGTGTGTGTGTGTGTGTATTCTAAGGCACACCTCATTTAGGTCAATTGAAGGAGAAAAGAACAGGCACCAAAAGGCCTAACATCCTTTCAAAAGCCTCCATGGGGGTAATAGAGAGAAGAGAAAATTTCAAGCTAGGTATTTTTGTGTTTAAATAAAAATCTGCCAGGAGATGCTTCCAAAGGGGAGAAAAATTGCGTCGTCAATGTTGGGTCATATAAGAATAGGAGTTTTTATGATAGTGCCAATAAATCTAAATAGGAGGAAACAGAGCTTCATTATTACTAATGTGATTGAAACTAAGTGTTACCCTCAAATATAAATTCAGTCAAAGTAGAAGCAATACCTAGGATTGATATTGATACCTAGGATTGACTTTTTTGATTTTGCATTGGATTCAACAAAAAATAGCACTTTTCACTATTTTTCCATCTTAAAATATCTTCATTAATTGCTACATTATAATGATTAAAATTTTATTTTATTTAAATTTACAAATTTTTATTTTATGTAGTATTTAACATGTTATATATGTTTATTATTATTTACTTATTTATCTTTTTGTTGGTTATGGGGCCTGAACTCTGGGCCTAGGAATTGTCCCTCAGCTCTTCAGCTTAAGTCTAACACTCTACCACTTGAGCCACAGTGCCACTTCCGCTTTTTCTGTTTATGTGGTACTGAGGAATTGAACCCAGGGTTTCATGCATATAAGGCAATCACTCTACCACTGAGCCACCTTCCCCTCCCTGCTTATTGTTATTTTGAAATTTTAATAGTTACTGGTTCTTTTTTTTCTTTTTTTTGGGGGGGAGTCTGGTCATGGGGCCTGAACTCTGGGCCTGGGCTCTGTCCCTCATCTCTTCAGCTCAAGGCTAGTGCTCTACCACTTGAGCCACAGCACCACTTCCGGCTTTTTTCTTTTTGCTTTATGTGGTACTGAGGAATTGAACTCAGGGCCTCATGCATGCAAGGCAAGTGCTCTACCACTGAACCACCTTCCCAGCCCCAATACTTACTGGTTCTTAAATATATTTTTAAATTTTATTAATGTGGAAATACATATATCAGTATCTATATATCTGTATCTATATCTGTATCAGTAGTACCTATTGATTTTATTAGAATGGCTAAAGGAACATTTAACTAAGATGGTGAGGAGCCCTTCTTTAGAGTATAATTTGCAGTTGATTTTTTAAATTTGTTGTTGTTCTTATTTTGCAGGGCTGGGATTGCAAACAAAGGCCTGATGTTAGGAAAGTGCTCTGCCATGAACCACTCTACTAACCCTGCCTTTGATTTTGCAAATCTTTTTGGTGCCACATTATTTTGTTACACAGAGAATCAGGGTTAGGAATGTAGGATTGGAAAGTCAGGGGCACAGACAAATGAGAAAACCTAGGAGCAGCCCAGCTAATAAGTGGGTAATATTTATTCATAGCTTAGTCTCTTCATTTTGACAGTTTTGCCCTGATAACATGTCTTATTATGTAATTGTTTCAGACTGCCATATGTGAGGGAACAGAAGAAAATGCGTTGCAAACACAGACTGAGTGTGGGTTGTAGCATTTCATGGAAGAGTGTGTCCCCAGGCAGGGAGGGAGAGCTGGAGAGGAGCAGGACAAATCCTTTCTGTATAGTGTCCAGCAATTTGCTGTCCCTCCATAGGAGAATATGTGGAGGACTATCTTCCACTCAACAGAGCATTCTGTAAACATGTAAGTTTGTAACTGCATCCTCATTTATTAAAATCTTCTTGGCCATGATAATAACAGGCTAGCTAGGGAATTGTACCTTGCTAGGGAATAAGTTGACATATGTCTTCTGATCCAGAATAAACGTTGTGTGTGCTGTTGGAGATTAAACTAGAGCCTGGTGCATGGTGGCAAGTGCTGTAATCTTTGAGTGATGTCCCCAAACCTTTTTGTTTTAATATTTTTTTTTAGTTTTGCCTGGGCTGGTCTTGAACTTAAGATCCTTCTACCTCTACCTCCATGACCCATCATGGCCATCTCACTGAATATACAAACATAAAATCAAGCTTTGTAACTCCTTAAGGAACATGCCATGCAAAAGAAAAGGAATAAAAAGGATTAATACATATTTTTCATACTTACTAAGGGTTTTAAAGGTACTTTCTTGTTTAAGACAACTTCAGTCATCTCAGGCTGACATTATTCTCATTGAATTAATGAGGAACTTATAATTGAAAATGCTTTCATATATAATTGAAATTCAACTAGATATGATTGACACCAAATTCCATGTTATTGTACATACTGACAATAAAAACTATAATTATCTACCTATCTCTATTTATAAGTATCCACCTTCAATTAATGCTGCTAAAAATACTGTCACTAATTGTTTCAGATGTGAAAAGAAAATTTACAATACTATTCCTATTTATAATGACAACTCCAGGTCATATATAAATCATCCTCTGATGAAATGCCATAAGAAGGCTCAAAGAATAGAAATACTATTTGGAAAGACTTCTACACCAAATGGCTAAAATGTTATATAAATATAAAAGGGCTAACTAATGTTATTTGGAAAATCAACTTGCATGGAATATCCTATTTCATATTGAAATCTGAAAAAATGAATGGTTAAGTTTTGTGTGTGTGTGTGTGTGTGTGTGTGTGTGTGTGTTGCGTAATCCCATGTCTGATTTTCAAAAAGAATTTTAAAAGAAAGGATTTGATCATATCTTTGAAAGCCATCTGGTTTTTTTGAAAATAGTCAGCCAGAGCTGGCTATAACTTTTTTTTTTTGTTTTCATTCTAAAATCCTGAACTTCCCTAAATGTATCCAAAATGAAGACCAGAAATCACAATACAGCATACTGCCAACAACCTCTCCTTTGCGATGAGAACAGATCGGAACCTGAAAATCACTTTATTATAAGTGTGGTTGAAAAGCTGACCCTCACCACGGATCATAAAACCAAAAGGCATCATTCACAAGGCCCATAGAGAACTAGCGGAAAGATTTCTCACACACCCCTGCCCCCTCTTCAATGCTGAGTCGGGCAGAGCATATTTGAAAGACATAAACCTAAGAGAAGAAATTCTGGGCAGAAGCAAATGGCAAATTTGAACACTGCTGCTTCTAGGTCCTTGAGTCAACTTACTGTCTCCAGGCTTTGTGGAGGCACTGAAGGCCCTCACTTGTTTTCTGTGTGAATGAGCCGTTAGTGTGTGTGGGAATGTTTTCCCTGCACATTGCCTCCCCTGCCCTCTTCTATAAACCCAGCTACTTCTCATGTCTCCTCCTATTAGTGCCATCACTGAACAAAAAAAGTGCTCATGAATGAGAGCTGATGTCAGCAAACTGTGAATAGCTCCTGGGAGGGAGGGGATCTGAACCCTAATACTGATGCCAGTGGTGGTTGAAGTGATCAAGGAGAGCATAACCCTTCCCCTCCTTAGAATCAAGTAGTTCCAGCAAGTCCAACTTAAAAATCTAACTATAAAGGGATAGTGCCAATAATCCTTTTACTCCATTTCCAGAATCACAGAAAAAAATTGTTGAAATGTAGAATAAAATGAGCTATTTTTTTTGTATTTTTGCCATTCCTTTAGTTTAGTTCCAATGGGATATGAAAAAATGAAAACACCATATTCTTGAATTCATGAACTGAATACTAAAAATTAAAAATGATGAGGAATGGTGTCTTATGCTAGATATTTCCCTGTATGGCAGAGCTGTGTTGATATTCAATCTATTTTACTGGTATAGAAATATTACACACCAAGTATGAAATTGAAAGACTCTATGATACTTCAGGTTAGTATACAAAGAAACATTGTTGGTGAGAAGTAAATCTTACTCTCCTAGCAGTTTTTCTTCAGAGAAAAGTGCTCATGAAGAAGTAGAATGAAATTCCCACAGTCTTCATTTGGAACTCTTGGTATTGGCAAAATAAAGGGTCATGGGACTAAAGTCTGGGGTCTTGCCAAAGCAGCCTTGAAAACCTGTGCAATCAAGGCTTTGCCCAATGGATTTGTAGTAGTTTCAGTTGTGAAAGTTTGTGTGCAAGCAGAGTGTTGTTATTGTAGGAGTGAGATGGGAGCTGGTATAGGCTCAAACACCAAGTTCACTTCATATGATCGATCTTTCAAAATTTAAAGGCCAGCATTAATGCCTCTAGGTAAGAATTATTGTGGTCAGAGGTAACAATGCTCGATAGGAAATGTATTCATTATCTTACTCATGTAACTGTAACCACTTTGTATACTATTTTTACAGTAACAAAACATAAAAAAGAATTATAGTGATCAGGTAAGACTCTACTGAATTTGTTATTTATTGTTTTTCATTTGTTTGAAAGCTTTTAACAGATTGTAGACAGATGGATCCTCTGATCTGATAGGCTGCTTGTTAGCAAGGTAATATAGCTTAGAAGATACCCAAATTCTTCTCTTTTGTAGATAGTCTTTTCCCTTTTTCCCTTCTTTCTGGTGCAGTCAGGTAAGTTAATTTCATGGTCTGTGCCTACAGTCAAAGAATTGTACTCATGTTCTGGATTACTATCAATGTTGACATAAATAGTTTTATTTAAATGGAATGTGAGAATTTATTCCACTTGTAAATTGTTTTAAAAACCCCCACAGAATCCTTGGTTATGTCAATTAGAAAGTTAGCAGAAAATCTGTTCCCCATCTGAAATCACTGAGAAGAAGGAACTAGTACCCTATTGCTGTACAGACTTTCAGTACCCCTCACCTTATGTATATCAATCACATTCTGTAAGTTTCCAAAGGGATAGACTTTTAAAAATAATCTAGAATAAGCTTCTGTACATAGACATGTTGAGAGGATCAGTGAAGCCCAAAAAAGTCTCTGGGAGAAAGTTTACCTTTACATTTTACAAGGCATGTTGCTCTATCCTTGCAAAAACAATTGCACTGAAATATGAACCCAGCTTCTAGAAAATAAACCAATATCCATGGCTATTAATATTGTTAAAAGCAAAACCACAGTACTAAAAGTCTCTTCACTCTGAGCAACACAGAGAAACATAAGATAAATTCAAATGCAAGCATTCACATTTCTAAAACTTTATCTTTCTTTTCCAGGAGTTGCTTTTGGGCTGCATTGTGGGAAACACAAATCTTTTTGTCTATTAGGAATGTTGCCTAGTGCATCTAATTCTTCTACCTCCTCATATAAAAGATCTATCCCTTAAAAAATATTTTAAAAATACTATAGCATGGATATCCTTGGTGCAAAATAAAATCATTCTATTTAGTCATATTCATTGAAAAGTTACTTGTTTAAAAGGGCTTTGCTGTATTGGTCTTGTAGCCTTCATACAACAGAACAAAAGCACTTCTATGAGAGAAGACTAAACTTGGACAAACCATTAAAAAAAAGAAGCAAAGTTCCTCTCTGTTTTTATCAAATTTGGTTGCTGCAGCTGTTCCCAGTTTCTGTATTTTAAAAATAGCCTTATTCAGTGCCTTGTTGGCTAAAGGCCAGAGTGCCATTAGAACATGCTGTACGGAAAACCTCTATTCAGTTACAGATACAGAAATATATTTAAGATCAGCGGGGGTCATCTGCAGCAAACACTTGTAAAGGAAAATAGAATTTTAATGTGTTTGGACAGATCACCACTTTTATTAGCTAGTTTAAAGCCCTTGTGCAGAACCTTCCTATTATTCTCTTTTAACTCTGAGATAAAAATGGAGAACGAGTATCGATTTCATTGGGAAAATGTTATTAGAATGGTCTGTTTTTCAAACAGGAATTGTATAGCTAAGACACACACTAGAAAGAATACTTTCTAGTGATTTCTTTTTGACCTACTCTTAGGTATCCATCCCATAAAAGGTTACTGAGAAAATATTATAGGTCATAATTGATCTCTCATAATGCCACCAAGTCTCAATAGACCAATCCAACTCCCCAAAATGAGACTGGACTCATATTGAACTGATAAATTCATCTCTTTGGGCTCAAAGTACATTCAGTTCAGGTCAAAGAATTTAATTATTCAGGAGAGTTTCAGAGCTGATCTCCAAATCTATTCTCTCCATTTTCTTCTAATAAAGGAATAAAACTAACATTTAGGACTAAACAGATTAATACAAGAGTGTCAATTTGAGTTGTAAGTGAAAAGAATCAGCTCTTCATGAGTCATCAATAAAATGAAGGAGTTTTCTGATTCCAGGAAATGACAGTGGCAAGAAAGTATTAGAAAGCAGATCACAGGAGAACTGAGGCAAGAAGAAAATTTTCATTAGGGAAATGTACACCAGCTGTCAAGGTGTGAAGTGCTCAGAAAATTACCTTTCTCAAAAGCTAACATGTTAGACTACCACAATTCTGTAGGGGTTGGTTAAAGGCACCAGCCTCTTGGTTTAAAGATGAAAAGACTTTATATTCATATGAACAGTTGAAGTCAAAATGTCAACATTTCTATCACTCTCCTGCCCCCCTCCAATTTGAAGCAAGATCCACAAGACACCTAACACACACACACACACACACACACACACACACACACACACACACACACACACAGAGTGGCATTTATTATAGAAGAAGTAACCTTAGTTTAGGGCAATCTTTTAAAATAGGCATAAGCCTATCTGACCTTCAACCAGCTGTAATACTGGTTACAAAATGAAAGCGTTAACACTTCCCTATTCAGATATGAATGGCTAACATGATGGTACTCACTGATAATAAGGGTGATATAATATTTTACAATTAGTAAGTGCAGCTGGTTAGTCAGAGTGGATATTAGCTATTAAAGAAAAGGGATTTTATTGTTGTATTGTGAAGTCTGGAAGATCATAGCAAGGGACAGGGTAAACTTCTAAGAGCACAGTATATTTGGTCCAAATACTGAGTAACAGATACAAGTGGAAAGGTACTAAGCTGAAATACATCCCTGAAGTTCAGATTTGAAGTCCCAACTTTTACTTTAGCTACAAGGGTAATCTCAGGCAAGTCATTTCATATTTCTGGGACCAACTTATCTTATCTCCAAAAGAGGAATGGGACTAACTTTACCTTGTGATTAAATCTCTTGTTTCAATCAATCCCACAGTAATTTTCTTGCTTATTCTCTTTCTTTATTCCCTAGACTAAATATACTCTATGCATAAGTGATGCAATTATGAATTCTGTGAATGCTACACTTTTGATGGATCAACATTTCCTTGAGAGTAGTTTGGGAAAGTATTGGAGGTAAACTAATTAAGGGTGGTGTGACTCACATGCAAGACATGTGACTACAAATATTGAAGTGGCAAAGGGATGCAGAATGAATAGAACAAAAGAACAAAACATTAAAAATGGCATGCTCTCTTAAGTCACACCTCTAGCCCTTAATGAGGACTAGGAGGAGAACACAGTTATACTATCCAATGTGTATCCTATGAAATAAAGAAAAATGAGGGGAGGGATTGGTTTGAGGAGGATGGGGGAGAATGCAAAGTGGATGGCATGGATCAAGATGCATTGTAAACTGACTTGTGAAATGGTAGCTACTTTGTACAATTACTTACAGCTAATAAAATACAATTTCAAATAAATGAGATGGTCTAAGAAGTCATTTGGGTTAGATAAATATGAAATGCTATTAAGCTGGATGCCCCACAAAGGATCAAACAATGAATATCCTCCTTATGAAAGCAAAGGGGATACATTAAGTAGGCTAGTCCTCTGCAGGAGGTACAGAATGGGATTAGGCTAACTGTGAACCTGGGATCTCCCTAGTTGACACAACCTACACGGTTAGGTGCAGACTTGTGTCCTCATGGCTGGCTTATTAGTTGAGATGGCATCTCTCTAACTTTTCGCTCTAGCTAGCTGTGAGCTACTATCCTCCTGGACATCTTTATGTCTGAAGTAGCTGAGATAAAAGGCGTGGGTAGCTGTGCCCAGGGTCTGTTACATATATACCAAGATGTGAGTGAAATAAGAAGTATAATTCCTATAAAAACAGAGTATTAATCACCCATAAGATAAAAGTTAATGTAGAGCTGCCAAAGATGGAGGATATTTAACTCTATAAGAGGTGGTTTGTAGTGAGTAGAGTAGGGATGACCGGCATTTAGGGAAAGACAAGAGGTAGGAATAACGAGTTGTCAATACTCAGAAAAGCTTTACCAAACTTGTCTGGAGGCTTGGACTGTCCCTGTAGTTTCCAAACATTGCTGTGTGGCAGTTAATATTTTTAAGTTAAATATGGAAATCATTAGATTACATATCAAAACCATATTTAAGGAAGTCTTGGAAGATTCTATCTTAGTCCATTTGATCAAGGACAACAAAAATGCCATCAACTGGGCAATTTTGAAGAACACAGATTTATTTCCCACAGCTCTGGAGGTTGATAAGTGATAGGGGTCTGCTTTCTAAACAAGTGTCTTTTTTACTGTAATCCCACAGGGTGGAGTGGGTTAGAGAGATGTCTGGAATCTTTTATAGGGGATGGACCTCATGTCTGATGGCTCTGTCCTCATGATCCAGGGCTCCACTTTCAATACCATCACCCTGTGGGTATGGTACCAACATATGAACTTGGAGGTGGGCACAGAATAGACTGCAAAGAAATGAAGAAACAGGGTGGTCAATCAGAGATTGGCCTGATGAGAAATGACAAGGAGATAAAGCCAGGCTGGGAACAGAGCTGACAGTGTCATGTGTGCCAAGATTCAAGTTTGTGAGGCACCAAAGAGGGAAAAGCTGGGTGGAAAGTAAGTGGAAAAGGCAAAAACAGGGCACGTGTGGATGTGCTTATATAATAGACTGTGCAGTCTAATCTTCGATAAGGGAGCTAAAACAATAGAATGGAAGAAAGACAACCTCTTTAGTAAATGGTGCTGGCAAAATTGGTTAACTACATGTAGAAAACTTAAGCTAGATCCTTATATATCACCCTGCACCAGAATCAACTCCAAATGGATCAAAGACCTGGAACTCAAAGCAGAC
>NW_012267288.1:7225197-7234039 GCF_000151885.1 Dipodomys ordii | reverse complement strand
GGAGGCTGCAATGCTTGGTAAGAAATGTACGCATTATCCTGCCCATGTAATTGTAACTCCTCTGTACAGTATGTTCACAAATAAAATAAAAAAAAATAGACTGTGCAGGATGTTCAGATAGAGCTCTCCTCTAGAGGACTGTTTGAAGAATCAACCTGTCTGTGTGGTATTATAATAATAGGGATATAATATCAATATAGATATGATTTCCAAATTAACATAATCATTAAGGGTGACAATCATGTACTGTGTTGCTCTGGGGCTTGTGTTGTTTTTAGATCCCTAAATGGACAACTTGGCACAGAGTAGACAATCAATAAGCATATGTTGAATTAGTAATAATGCATTGAATTAAGTACACTTGAAGCTTTACTGATAGTCTTTTGTAAGTGTCTCTAAAAGAAAGGTTTGCCTTTAAACTTAGTTTACAATGAATACTAGTTAGGGAAAAATAGCTGAAGATTTAAGAAAAAATTCATTGAGTGGCAAATGTGTTCTTTTTAGTGAAATGTAAACATTGATAGTGGTAAACATTTTGTGTGGTAATCATTTTTTCCTAGCTTTATTTAGTTTCTTCTACTTTTCTATGTTTAATATAAGGGTGCAGTACTTATATACTATGCTTAAGTCACTGTTACCTGAATTTTATTTTTAAATTTGTAACCCACTCCTTAATGATACAATTTTGTAAATAGAGAAAAATGTCAGAGAAGATTATTTATTCACAGTTTTACAGCACACAAGTCAGGGTTCTTCCTATGATAATAGAAATACTCCTTACATCTTAATTATATGGATGGAAAGATTCTTTGGATATTTGCCATTCATTAATAAAATCTTATCAAGAGATCCGACTCAGGCCTGTAATCTTAGCTTCTTAGGAGTTGGAGAATGAGAGGATTGAAGTTCTAGGCCAGCTCTGGCACAGAGATTCTTATCTCAGGGGAAAAAATCTAGGGTTGATGATACACACTTGTCACCCTAGTTATGCAAGGAAGTGTGAACAGGAATGTAACAGCCCAGACTAGTCTGAAAAGGACTGTATCTGCTAAATACAAAGTTCTGAGTTCAAACATCAGTACCATAAAAACAATCTTGAAATATGTAGCCATTCTATTTGTTTCTTGCCTCTACTAATTCTTTCTATTTTTGATGCTTTAAGAGTAATGATGACATTATTATTTTTATTGAGTAAAGATTAATATCAACTTTCCATATTCTTGGTTATCTTAAATTAGTAGCAACTTTGAAACAATAAATGAAGCCTCCCCCTCATCCCCAGGTGGCTCACGCCTGTAATCCTAGTTACTCAGGAGGCTGAGATTTAAGGATCGAGGTTCAAAGCCAGCCTGGGCAGGAATGTCTGCGAAACTCTTATCTCCAATAAACCACCAGAAAACAGGAAGTGGCACTGTGGCTCAAATGGTAGAGTGCTAGCCTTAGCTGAAGAGCTGAGGGACAATGCCCAGGCTCAGAGTTCAAGACCTATGACTGACAAAAAAAAAAAAAAAAAAAAAAAAGCTCAAATGACTGACCTGTATACATTTTGCATTTTCAGATATTTCAAAAAATGATGAAATTTTGGTATTGTTTTTACATCCTAGAGGTTCCAGTCATAAAATGCAGTGCATATTCTACATTAATATGAAAATTGAGGGAAGGAGTGGGAAGGGGAGGGGAGGAAGAGAATAATGAAATAGTTGACATTGATCAAGATTCAAAATTCACTGTTTTGTTGAATAGCAACTCCTTTGTACAATTAATTAAAATATAATAAATTTTTAAAAAGTTAAAAAAAACAAAATACCTTAAAGGTTCTTTCTTTGAAGCAGAAATAGCCAGGTACTTATTTGTTGATAAAAGACTCTAATTATATCATCACATGGCCACATGTATTTTATGGATTTGGAGTTCTATTAAATGATTTTTTTTCAGATAAGTCACCATGCAAGAGGCACTTACTTATTACCCGTGTTTTCAGCATATGTTGCAAGTTTATTTTAATGCTGAAGAGGCACATTATGATCACAGCAGAATTTTGCCCAATTTAAACTGTTCCAAGCTATTTTCATACATTCACTCATGTAATACTGTAAGATTTACATTAAAATGAATGCTTGTCTACAATTAAGCGATTCAGTAAAAAAAAAAAAAGGTGCAAATGTGTGCAACGTGAAAAAAAATCAACAGATGTGCGAATAATCTCTGCTTGGGGGCCAGTATCAAAAAGAACAGCATCCAAAATTCATAAAAGGGCTCCATCATCTATTATTCTTTCCCTCTAAAGTTTTCCTATACCTAACTTAAAAACACACACACACACAATTGCTGAAATTTTTCTTATGATAATTCGATTAGCCAATAAAAATTTGATATACAGTAAATAATAGGCAACAAAACCAACAGTACAATAAGAAACATTTTGTTTCTTCTCATTCTCATATTCCATTATTTGAAAGTATTAAAGTATCATATACATATGTATAAAGTATTAAAGTAGCATATACATATGTATACATATATATGTGTATAAATATACCTACTTAGATATATCAGAGTAGTTAACATTAAAATGTTTAAATAGAAGCTGGCCAGCTAGAACACAGAAGAGTTTCAGATCATCATAGTCCATGTCTGGAGGCCTATGTATGCATACAGTTGTGCAGTTTTTATATTGCATAACTAGACATCCCCATTGGTATCCTAGTCCAAATGAATCCCACCTTCTCAGACTTTACAGAGCATGTGCTGCTCAGTCCTATGTGCAGAGATGCTGGAAATCATCAGGATTCTGTAGGAAATATGAAGAAGTTACTTTGGATGGCTAATTGAGTTCAAAGTGCTTTAAAATGCTTCAAGTGTATTTCTGTGAATGTGTCTTGGTGACTATTGGAAGGGTGTGGTTGGGTCTTCATCCAAGTCAATAGGTGTGGGACAGAGAAATACTTGAGTCTGATTTACAGTCTGTAATACTTAGACAATCTGAAGTTTCTTGTCAAATTGCATCCACAAAATTTACTCCTTCTGACAGTATTTATTGCTTATTGTGGTAACTGAGCTTCTTAGTGTAATCTCTCAGACACAGATGACTGAAATTACAATGACTGACAGTCACAAAAATGACTGGGAAGAATGAATGGATGAGACTGTACTCTAATTTTTAAAATATAATTAACATTTCTGGAAGTTAATAAACTATATTTTATTAAAACACATACTTTAAAGGAGGCAAGCCAATATATGTCTGTTTCTGTTTTTGTTTTGGTTCATTGTGGGGCTTGAACTCAGGGCCTAGTTTCTGTCCCTAAGTTTTTTTTCTCTCAAGGTTAGTGCTCTATCACTTTGAGCCACAACATCATTTAGGTTTTCTGGTTGATAGTTGTAGATAAGAGTCTCATAGACTTTCTTGCCCTGCTAGCTCTGAACCATGATCCTTACATCTGAGCCTCCAGAATAGGATTACAGGCATAAGCCAGTAGTGCTTGGCAAAGGACAGTGCTCTGTGAGCATAGTTTGAATATTAGCATGTGGGAACTTGTATGCTGAAGTGCCTTATGTATGCAGCCCTGTTCAGCTCTCATGGGATTCAAGTTTTCAACTTAATTTGATATATTGCATCTTTCCTACAAAAGTCTACAAATAGCTTAAATGAATTGAATCTTTTTTTTTTTTTTTTTTGGTTGTGGGGCCTGAACTCTGGGCCTGGGCGCTGTCCCTCAGCTCTTCAGCTCAAGGCTAGCGCTCTACCACTTGAACCACAGCACTACTTCCAGTTTTTTTTCTGCTTATATGGTGCTGAGGAATTGAACCCAGGGCCTCATGCATGCAAGGCAAGCACTCTACCTCTGAGCCACCTTCCCAGTCCTGAATTGAATCTTTTAAGTGTGTCTGTATAGATAAATATGATTTTTTAAAAGGTTTATCCTGAGATCTCTGATTAATTCACTGGCGTACTTCAATCCTACTTCAATTTATTAGAATCATATCCACACACCTTTTCCATTGCAGGATATGAAATTGCTGAGAAAATACAGGGCTTACGATTTGGTGAGGAGTTAATATGGACTAAATTGGGTCTCAAAAATCCTCACTGGCTATTTGCTCATGAAAAAGAAAAGAGTCAAGCTCTTAATAAACGGATTAAGAGGAAGCTTTGACTCGCTGTGTGTGTACATGTATAGGTGAGTGTGAGAGTGGGGATATGTGTGTCCACCATTCTGGGTCTTGAATTCAGGGCCTAGGCTCTGTCCTTGAACTTTCTTGCTCAAGGCTAGCAATCTACTGCTTCTGACTAGTTGGTAGTTAACTGGAGATAAACTCAAGGCTAAAAGAGTGAAAAAGTGTAGCAGTGGAACTCATTGGACCATGATGAAAGTGAACTCTGCAACTTGTGGGTGGAGATGGGAGGGAGGGACTGGGAGAGAGTCAGGGAGCAGAAGACACTGTATGAAATGAAATGCACTTATTACCTGATTCATGTAATTGGAATCTTCCTGTATATCACCTCTATAATAATAATATAGTTAATTTAATAAAAAGAGTGTCACAATTTTTTTCTCCCAGGATGGCTTTGATCTGAGATCAGATCTCAGATCTCAGCCTCCTGAGTAGCTAGGATTACAGGCTTGAGTCACTAACACCCAACACTCAGAAAAAAAACAAATACATAATTTGACTAAGATAATTTTTGACATATAACACTAATAATTTAGTAATAATAGTAATAATAATAATTCACATAACATATCCTAGCTATGAAATGTTATTTAAAGAGTTGGTATTATTGACATGAATTAGGCATATGCAATATATCCTTTTAGGGATTATAATCTAACAAAGAGAGGTGATAATACATAGAACCCATATAGGCAAAAACATAATTAAAACACAAATTGAAAATTCTGGCAGGGTTTGTGACAAGGATAGAGAAAGATGTTAGATAATTTGTAGGGAGGAAATTGACCAGTCCCAAAAGATGATTTCTTCAAAGAAGGCACATGTAAGGCTCAACTTGAAGAATCTGAGACTCACTCCAATGAATAAGCATATGCAAATACACAAGCCTGTAGCTTCAAATGTCCTAGAAGTCATTCAATATGGCTGTCGCAAAAATTGCCAGGAACATGGGGATAAAGGTATTATAGATACAATAATGCAAGCAACTATGAACATAAGATTTTATAAACCACACCTAGGTGTATGGATTTTGGTGAAGGATTGTTGGCCCCTAGTTAAATATTTTACTTGATGTCATCTTGTGGCAATATATTTTTGGTTAAATTTAACTTCACTATTGTTTTTGAGAACCATAAAATGCAAACTTGTCTTCACAGTGAACTAGAATATATGTATTAAAAATGGTAATACTTCAATATAATATAGCAACCATGTGATTTCTAGTATGATCTTGTATATTTGTATCCTTTTATTTGTTTGTTAAGCCCTGTGGTCTGAACTTTAAATGGTATTATCCATGTAGAATTTATGGCACATGTTCTAGTCCAAATTATGGCCTGCTAGCATATTACTTGCGAGATATTGCAAGCACCTATCCTTCCACCTGTAAAATGAAATAAAATGTCTAGTAAGAGTGTATATTGAACACAAATCATAGCTGACACAGGACTAACCTTCAGCAGTTACAATCATTAGTGGAACTTGAAAACTATTCCAAGGATGGAACATGAGACTAGTACTCAGGATTCTTGAACTGCTGGTGTGCTCTATTAGAAAACCTTAGAAACCCAAAGAGAACAGAGGCTACTCAAAGATACAGATGTATATTCTATTTAATCTTTGTGTTTGAAGTAAGAGTCAAGAAGGATTAATGGAAGTTCAAGTTCTACTTCAAACAAATCCCCTCTCTTTTAGTGGATGTAAGAGATTGTCAAATAGTCTCAGTTTCCTCCTATTTTTGCCTCTCTCCTTCTCTCTTTCTGTTCAGCTATGAAGTAATATTTCCTTGCGCCCGTGTGCACACTTATGCTGTATTCACAATTTCTGTATTGAATAAAGGCGCTCAAAATAAAGATATTTGCATGAATTGTAGAATATTTGAAGAAACCAACTGCTGTCGGCTCCTTCCTTAACTTTTTAATTTTGGAGAACGAGAGCACTAGGTAGCCTCTACAGCTAGCCTGATCCTCTACCTTCTTACTGCATTTACTGCCGGCTAGTTGTTTGTCTCATCTTACCTAGTGCTCCAAGAGTCATCAGAATAAGCAAAAGGCTAGTCACAGCTTCCTGGGCACAGCTGCTTTAATTTTTTATTCATTCTTTGTGCTTCTCCATTCTTCCTTTTGGGTTTTCATCTTCTTTCCATTGTGTCTCTTAATTAGCTGGCTTCTCGGTAGCCTATATCTTCTACACAATGATGCACTATATTACTAAAGTAATATTGTTACCCTGGTATATATTGCTTCTTTTTTCTCTGTAGGGTGCCTATCTCAAACAAAATACAGTTACAGTTTGCTATATGCTGAGTGAGAAATAAAGAACACTTACGAATTGAGGATATGAGTATAAACCTGAGTAACTTATTACTACTGACAAAACACCCCACAAACTTAAAAACCATCACGACTCATCAATTTTTAAAGTGAAACTCTTGTTTAAACATTTATTTGCTTCAAATGAATAATGAAAGGCAGTCCCATCTCCAACACACCCTAAACCAAAATTAAATAGCATTGAAGTTTCTTTTCAAAGGAGAGATAGATGACAACATTAGGTTTTTGGAAAGATACAGATAGTGCTTGCAACTATAAAAACAAGATCAAAACATTTGGGTGCCCTTTCTTACTTCAGCAGGGCAACCACAGCACAAGGCTGTTCTCTGGAGTAATGATCTGGTCTCTCTCCAAAGGTTTTTTTTTTTTTTATTTCTATATTCAGGAGGTCATAGTCAGTCTTGAGCTGCACAGAGCTCCACTCCTATTAATTTAAAACTGGGGTTTCAGAGGTTCACGTTCAGCAAAAACTGACAGTTTAAGTTGAGGTAAACTCTACCAATCTCTCATTCGAAGGAATGAGAATTTATTTTTAGAAAAAAAGAAACTTTTTGTCTAGTCTTTCTCTTCCCTAGGAACAAATCCAGAACAAAAAAGCTTGTAAGAAAAGTTAATAAAATTCCCTTTTTCACTTCAACCAAGTTTGCTCAAATTCCTTGTTTTAATAACATCAATTTAGAAATTGTTGTACAATTGGTGTTTTGATCCCAATTTTGTTTAGCTCTTTAGCATACTTTAAAAGTTATTCACCTCAGTGGCCCTTTAAAGATATTGAACATTGATCGCAAAACAGGAAAGAATGTAACTGAAGACACAGGTGCACTGATAAATGGGTGGTCTTTGGATTATAGTATTTATGTGTACTATGGCAAAGCTGAGCAGAAACCTAAATGTTATACATACAGATTGCTACAACAAGAACATCTGTGTTGGGGAGATTGAACTGGCATGGCTAACACCTCCAGTGCCAGGTGCAAAGGAAGTTTCAATACAGCTTGAGTAATCTTGACTACTAGCATCTGTCTGCATCAGATTATCTCCTATGTTCGAGTCCACCACTATCCGCTCCAGTATTTATATGATACATCTGGTGGTGCAGTGGCCAAGCAAGAAGGAGGGATGCTTTTGTGGCTGAGGGCAAATGCCTGACTCTTCAACTCCACACAAAAGCGAATAGGAATTCTTTTCAGTCCAGTGGGCAGCCAGCCAGCCCGACCAGGCTGATTAGCAGCTAGCACTCAGCGTGATGGCTGCTTTGTCTTTTCAGTTTACTCAGTTTAGTATCCATGTGCATAATCTGGAGACATGTTATGCTTCAGTTTAAAATTCTGTTTCTAGATATTATTGCCAGGAAAATAACAGGGTTTTAGAGTGTTGCCAGAACCATAACAGAGCTTTGATGTGACTTGGCTCAATCCAAAGTCTCAACATACATCTAATTTTCAGAATGAACAAGTGTGGACGAGTGGGTGAATGGCGGAATTCCTACTTCAATTAGTTTCCACAGCATAAAGCCTCAAATGTCCCACAACTCCTTCTGCACAAGATTATGTCTCTCTGCTCATCAAGTCTGCCTCCCTCTCAAGAGACAATTGTGTCACCTACAGCAGAGAAAGTCCAATTCACCAGGGGACAATTGCTTCAGCATGTGGGAACTACACAAAACAGAAACCACAGTTTCCCTCTGCTTCCTGTCACAGTAGAGTGGGACCCCTATGTCTTACAAAGCAATCTTATATCCACCTACATTATATGCCTTAATTTCCCCATCTCAGGCTTCTTCTCTCCTTCCAAGAAAACCTCTTCAAAATCTCCCACTCACTATATTTGTGTGTGTGTGTGTGTTGTTGTTATTGTTGTGCCATTCCAAGGACTTGAACTCAGAGGCCAGGTGCTGTCCCTTAGCTTTATCTCGTAAGCTGAACAGTATTTCTGGCTTTTTTGGTAGTTAATTGGAGATAAGAGTCTCATAGGCTTTCCTGCCCAAGCTGGCTTTGGACTCTAATTCTCAGATCTCAGCTTCCTGAGTAGATAAGCTTACAGGGAGGAGTCATTTGTGCCCAGCCCCTACTCATTTCTTAAACTATCAAATCTACTTCCTTTGTCTATGTGAGATTTGAGGGAAAGTAGTGTTTCTTGGATAAATTTGGGTGCTTTGTTGTTGGATGAACAGATATTTAGAATTGTAATATCCTCCTGAAGGAAACTTTTTTAAAAATCTTACTTTTACATTATGCCTTTGCATGCTACTAAAACCCAATGATTTCATCATCATAGTAGATAGTTCACCAGCATATGACAAATGTGATCATTGATCCTTTTTCTTCTATTTA
>NW_012267288.1:7178121-7223632 GCF_000151885.1 Dipodomys ordii | reverse complement strand
TCAGCTCTTCAGCTCAAGGCTAGCGCTCTACCACTTGAGCCACAGCGCCACTTCTGGCTTTTTTCTTTTTGCTTATGTGGTACTGAGGAATCAAACCCAGGGCCTCAGGCATTCAAGGCAAGCGCTCTACCATTGAACCACCTTCCCAGCCCACCAGGCAGATTTTAAATACAGTAATTTTGTATGTCAGTTTTTATAAGAAAAAATATAGTAACATATTCTGTACTCTGGTTTATTGAGAGCTATGTTGTGTATGTATAGGTTGGGCTCATTTTAATTAATGCCCCCAGTTTTTGATAGTATAAACACTACACAGTTACATTTCTTCTATTTAAAGTTAGGTCTTCTCCTTCTTCTGTTAGTGTTCAATGTGTGTATTCATGCATGAATCTTCATGGAAAAGTGTGAACTTAGAAGATATTGCCAGATCAAGTGGTATTTGGAGAAAATTCTCCATGAATTTGTTACATTCTTGCATTTTTGGCAAGTATGGCATGCTTTGTTCCTCATAATCTTTTCAAAGATACATAGCAAATAGCCTAGAAAGATATCTCCTTCCACAACAAAGAGAAGATATGCTTACTCCTCAACGTAATGCTACATCTTTTAAGCTCAAAGTTCCTCCTAAAGTCATTCATTGCTCAGACAAGTGGTAATCAATTTCTCTGCATCCTTCATCTTGTGTGCATAGGATCTTAGCGAACCAATGCAAAAATGCTGCTACATCATCCTGGTCATTGCTACTTCTACAAGTAATAAATTGTACTTAAATTGACCCAGGGATTTTTGCCTTTCACCAGCATTCACAATACTATGGGACAATAACAATATAGTTTATATTTTCATCATGAAAGTATAGTATTCCTTGAATTATAGCCAATAATTGATAGTAACAAATGTTTTCATTCTCTTTCCTTTAAAGAGGAAACAAAATGCTACTGTAATGATTTAGTCTGTGTTTCCTGGGTTTTTATTTAGTAAAGTTATGTTTTCCATTCTTTTCTCCCTCAGCCATCTGCAAGATTTCTCCGGACTTCTGAAAGCCAAATAATATATTGTTATATGTCACAACTAATAAATTTGTTTTAAATATTACTGTAAATAATAGCTATGAAAAAATATGTAGTAAGTTATCACTTCTGTCAATGCACTTATGTATCAGTGGTAAGATAATTGTGTGTGTGAGCAGAATACAAGCTAAAAGATTTGACCAATGTGCTGATAATGAGTATTTCTAGAGTATGAAATTATGAATGATTTTTTTTACTGTTAAAGTCTAAAATCTTTATTTTATTAGTAGTTACACATTATGTTTAATAAAAAGATCATGAAAAAGCTGGGCAACAGTGGCTCGTGCCTGTAATGCTAGCTAAGTGTATGACAGAAGTGATCACTTACTACATAGTTTTCATAACTATTGTTTATAGTAATATTTAAAACAAATTTATTAGTTGTGGCATATAACAATATCTTATTTGGCCTTCAGACGTCCGGAGAAATCTTGCAGATGGCTGAGAAAGAAAAGAATGGAGAACACAGACTTTACTAAATAAAAACCCCAGAAATAAAGACTAAAACATTACAATGGCATTTTGTTTCCTTTTTAAAGAGAGAAAATGAAAGAAAGAAACCTCTTTCATATATAGGCCTGGATGACTATGCTGTACACAGAGCCCCGACTACCTATTCTCTCTTTCTCTTTCCCTTTGCTTGTGATGTGGCTGTTGGATGGACTGGTCCAACAAAGAAACATTTTTTTGCATTTCTCAAGGAAAGTGACTCTACTATGTCCTTTATACCTTTTCTTGCTTTGGTTCTTTGAGTTCTAATTCCACACTCCAGCCCATATATTTGTAAAATAAGTTTCTTTGTAAACAATTCTTCTTTATTTACCCTAACACCACCAATTTATTCTATTGGCCTTTAAGACTTCTATGACTAAGCTAAGGTTAAAGTTTATTCATTTAAAAATAAGCTAAATATTATTATATAAACACTGACACGCCTGCCTACCAGACAGAATTCTATGTTCCTAAGACAATAGTCTTCAAAATTTCAGATCATGTGGGATTTAAGAAAAAAAAATAATCATTTTAAGTATGAGCTATTTCAACACCACTGTGTGCAAAACACAGAACAGTAAAAAATAAATGTAGTTGTTTATTCAGAGGAAATGGAGAAAGAATTTAAAATCTTTTCCAAGTAGATAACAATTTGAGCACTAGACTAAGCAATGACATCTGAAATCACATCTACAAGGTCATAGCTGAAAAGTTATAAATCTTGACCCAGATTACTGTATAAGTCTCGATAGTGGAAGCATTTTATAAACATCACTGAATAATTAAATGAATTATTACTATAATAATAAAAAACTTGTGAAAAGCCACAACAATATTTGCTAAACTTCATAGGTGAACATGTTGGTAATCTAAGATATCTGCCAATACAAGCTCTCTTTGTGCTGTAAATTGACTGAAGGCCAAATGCTAATGGAAATGAAGGCCTAGTCTGTTTTGGAAGTGGTTCTTGCCCATGATGAATAAGAAATGGCTGTGAGAAAAATAATGAGAAACTGCTCATCTTTCTATCCATTTATGGACTTTTTACACTAAAATATTACTTCTTTCTATCCTTTAAGAAAGAAGCCTAACCACCATTCCTAGGACAGAGATTTTATTTTTTTAATGACTTTACTAGAACAGAGTTTGCATATTGTAAAATTCACTCATTTAAAATATGAAATTCAATATTTTGAGTACAATCACCACAGGAACTTTGAGAATATATATATATATATATATATATTTTAACCTCATACAGAAACCCTGTACTTGAGGCATGGCTCCAAGTCTTTTACCTCCATCAGGATCACCATATATTCACGTATTTCATATTATTTGATGCTAGTGATATTGTACAATATTTGGTCTTTTGTAGCTTGGTTTTTTTTTTAATCACTTAACGTATTATAGCTCAGAGTATATCCTTCCTTCCCTGAATGAATAAAATTCCACTGAATGCATTTGCGATGTTTTGTTTATCCTCTCTTTCACTGATGGACATTTTTTTTTCATTTTAAAACATTTCATTTTTCATTCATCTCCTTAAGTTTGTGGTTGTTCTGTCTCAGCCTTCTTTGTGGATCCCTTCATTCATTCCTGTGGTTCAAGTTACCACCTGCAGTCACAGTTCCTAAGTCAGTATCTTTTTGTTTTCAACCTTCTTTTTGCCACCATGAGCAGATGTGCTGTATTTCTATTTTATAGGCCTAATAACAGTGTGTGTATGACAATGTTTTCTCAAATAAGCTATTAAATAAGTAAATAAACAAAAAGGAAACGTCCATCTGTAAAATGGCATAGTTATCTGTATTTGTATTTCATTTTGCATTCACTGTACTACTTGACTTCCATTGTTTTCATCTAGAACTTTTACCTTATTTCATAAAAAGTGGATTTGGGAAAACATATTTATTTTGCCTCTATTTATGAAAGCTATTTATATTTAATATGGAATTCTTGATTGAGTTTAGGGTTTCTGAGCTGTGTCTCCCCAGCTTTTGCTAGCTTAATTGTTTCTGATGAGAAGGTGCTTGTTAAATTTATTAGAATTAATTTGTAAATTATCAGAACTTTTCCTCCTCCTACCTTACTTGTTTTGGCTTACAATGTTTTCCTATGATACATGTATTGGGATTTCTTTGTGTTTATGGTATTTTGGGTTTGTCGAGTCTATTAGATATGTAGATTAATAGTTTACAATCAGTTGGATTAGCCATTATATGTGTTTTTGAATACCTTTATCTGCTCTTTTTTGTCTCTTCCTTCTGATAATTCATTACACATATATTTTCATGCTTGATGTGTCCTATAGTTCTCTGACTTACATTTCATTTGTTTTCTTTGTTGTTTGAATCATAATTTTTTGATCCATTTAAAAGCCACTACTAGTTTTTCTTGTGAAAATTTTCAATCTTATATCATTTTGTTTTGTACTTTTAAAACCCTAGATTTGTTTTTTAATACATTCCCTTTAGAAACTGTATTAATATTGCCCATCCGATGGGTTGTTTCTATCATGCTTTACTTCTATGGATATATTTATGATGACTACTTCGAAGAACTTGTCTACTAATTCCAAAATGTAATTTAAATCCCAGTTTCTACAGTTTCTCTATTCTATCCCTCTGCTTACAAATTAAACTTTTTTTGCTTCTTTTCAGGTCTGGTACATTTTTATTGACACTGTAGATAATACATTGCAGCTATTTTGAATATCTCCCAATTCCCAGGACATGTGATTTGCTTATTTGTTTGGTGACTAGCTGGGATATTAGTGAGGTCTATTCTAGCATACCATCACCAAATCCTGACTCTTGCCTCTCTGTCCTGTGAAGGCTTTGCCATTATTCCTCATGAAATGTAGCCTATTGAAATCATAATCACACTGCTATTATAGAGATACTTGCAGGACTGATTAACTATATCCTGGCTTGGCCATACCAGCTGCATTACTTTCTAGCCTAATATACACCAATTTTAACAACACTCTAGCACATAACTTTCTCATTCTATCAAATTCAAGATCATTTGAAGAGCTAGTTCCTGTGGCCAGTACGTGAGATTTTCTCTAAGTTCAGATAAACACTTTCCAGCTATTTCTTTTATTGTATATATTTTTATCATAAAAATATTGTACAGAGGGTTACAGTTACATGAGTAAGGTAATGAGTACATTTCCTATAGTGCATTGTTACCTCCTGCTTTGTTTTTTCCCTACTATTCCTTCCCTCCCTACCTCTTCAACTCCTTCCTTCTCCCTTCCCCCCAGAAGTTGTAAAGTTCAGTTTCAACATAGTGTCTTGTACATGTCATTGTTACATTATTTCAACATTTTATTTTATTTTGGTCCAGTTGTGGGGCCTGAACTCTAGGCCTGGGCGCTGTCCCTGAGCTCTTCAGTTCAAGGCTAGCGCTCTACCACTTGAGCCACAGCGTCACTTCTGGCTTTTTGCTTATGTGGTCCTGGGGAATCGAACCCAGGGCCTCAGGCATGCAAGGCAAGCGCTCTACCACTGAGCCACCTTCCCAGCCCCTTCAACATTTTATTATTTCCTTTTCCCTCCCCAAATTAGAAAAATGTATATACAAGATGCAGGGTACCAGAATCAAATGCAGTGAAAACAGGGGTTATACCATGGGGGAAGAACGTACAAAAGAAACAAAAAAATTAATCTATTATAAATACATTAAAAACAAGGTTACACATTGAGCTCCCCTATGACCCAGCAATCCCACTGTTGGGCATTTACCCAAATGATTACAAACAAGACCATACTAAAGCTACCAGCACAACTATGTATATTGCAGTATTATTTACCATAGCTAAGATATGGAACCAACCCAGATGCCCCTCAGTAGATGAATGGATCAAGAAAATGTGGTATATATACACAATGGAATTCTATGCCTCCATCAGAAAGAATGACATTGCCCCATTTGTTAGGAAATGGAAAAACTTGGAAAAAATTATATTAAGTGAAGTAAGCCAGGCCCAAAGAAACAGAGGTCCCATTGTTTCCCTTATCTGCAATAACTAGTATATGTCTAGGAAAAGCAGAAAAGGTCAAAAGCTAAGTACATATGATCATATAAGATGATGCTAAGTGAAATGTACCCCAACATAGGGACACAAGTGGTTTGTAGCTTTCTTTCCAGCTATTTCTATTTCTAGTTCTAGTCAGTAAAATGCAAGTCTATATCCACAGTGATTCTTCCAATTTCCTTCCAAAGTGCTCGTTACCATTACCTCTACTCTTCTTACCAGCACCCTTAAGTTTGAACTTTTCAGCATACTATTATTGCAAATGAAATAAGTTATTTCTCTTTATTTTACAGCCTCAGTTATCTTATGCCCCAAAGTGGAATTGCTGGGTCATAGGGGAGCTCTATGTGTAGTCTTTTGAGGAACCTCCATACTGCTTTCCAAAGTGGTTAAACAAGTTTACACTCCCATCAACAATGCAGTAGGTTCCCTTCTGTCCACGTCCCCTCCAGCATCTGTTGTTATTAGAGTTCTTGATGATAACCATTCTAACTAGGGTGAGGTGGAATCTCAATGTTGTTTTTATTTGCATTTCTTTTATGGCTAGGAAGGTTGAGTATTTTTTTCATATGTCTATTGGTCATTCTTATCTCCTCTTCATAGAAGTTTCTTTTAAGTCTTTAGTCCACTTGTTTATTGTGTAGTTGTTTCTTTGATGATTTGTTGTTAGGGGATTTAATTTTTTGAGTTCCAAGTATATTTTAGAGATGAGACCCTTATCTGTTGTATGGCTAGTGAAGATCTTCTCCCAATCCTTGAAATAGAAGGAACAATCCAAAAATTCAAATGGAACAACAAAAGCAAAAATGATCCTTAACAAAGAATAGTGCTAGAGGAATATCGTTACCAAATTTCAAACTCTATACAAAGCCATAGTAATCAAAACAGCTTGGTACTGGCACAAGAACAGAACTGAGCACGAATGGAATAGAATTGAAAACCCAGAAATGAACCCACAGACCTATAGCCACCTAGTCTTTGATAAGGGAGCTAAAAAAATAGAAAGACAGCCTCTTCATTAAATGGTGCTGGCAAAATTGGTTAAATACCGGTAGAAAACAAAAGTTAGATCCTTATATGTCACCCTGCACCAGAATCAACTCCAAATGAATCAAAGACCTCAAAGTCAAAGCAGACACTTGGAAAACATTACAGGATGGAATAGGAGAAACCCTGGGTCTCCTTGGCACAGACTGAAATTTTCTCAATAGAGACCCAGAATCACAACGAATCAAAGAAGTTTGAACAAATGGGATTGCATGAAGTTGCAGAGCTTCTGCATGGCAAAGGACATAGCTAGCAAGATCAGTCATGGTTTTTGAACTCTGGGTCTGGGCACTGTCCCTCAGGTCTTTAAACAATTGCCTCTTCAAGACAAACACTCTACCACTTGAGCCAAGGCACTACTTCTGTCAATTTAATTTTATAATTAGTTCATCTGCAATGAATTAGAAAAATATTACTCTATACTAGATAGATTTCTATTTATTTTTAACATATCATGAGTCACTGATATTTTAGTTTCTAAACGAGTACAATTTCAGTTTAAAATATCTGAGGGTCAGTTTATTTCTTATTCATAGAGATCCAAAGAATTGAGAAAATTCGCCGTCACAACCTGTATCATCTTTCAGAATCCCACAATGGTATAATAGATTTAGACAGGTAGAACTAAATCCGCAGACACAGAAGCATATAAAAGTGTTACAAATGGTTGCATTTCAGAGGAAATGCTATTATAAATATGTAATCTCTAGTTACTCATTTCCCCCATGATTCTTAGACTTAAAGCCAGAATCCTTCATTATTTCTGACCTGATATGAAACACCATCTGGCATGTTCATGTTAAGAAGATTATATGTAAGCAAAATAGCTATTTCTCTTCTTCTAGCTCTAATACTCTTGAAAGGCATGTGCATTATTTAGGTGTGAGATATGAAAACCAAATTGATGAGGAAAAAGTGGAATTTACTCTCCAGTTTTAAAATCTAAAGCAATTATACAGTACTCAAACAATTAACTATCTTAATTGGCATTCTGTAACTTCCCTTTAAAAAGTTTAGCCTCTTGATTATTTTTTGTGAAGGATTACAAATTGAGACTTTTTTATAGAGGAAGTGTTAATGTTAAGATTTTATAATTATGATACATACACATGTCAAACTAGATAGTATAACTCACTTGAAATATGTTGCCAAAATTTTACAGATAATGATCAACTGTTTTATCAATTTCTAGTCCCATTTTACTTATAACACATGAAAGGAGTCAATTATGCAGCAAATATAGTAGTGTTGAGATCCATATTTGTGATAACTTTTGAGGACAAGGATTTTCTGCTTTTTTCACATTACTTAGAATCATAATTTTTTAAAGTTGGTAGCTGATACTATTATGTAGTGAAGAAAGAGTTTCATTTCAAAAATAAGAAAGCTAAGTCCATATAGCTTATGTAATTTATCTAAAAGTCCAGGGTTATTTGTTCAGAATTAAACTACAGTTTTCCTCAGTCATGGCCTGTTATATTTTGAAATCTGCTCTGATACTGCTATAACTTGATGGATTTCTGTCCTCAAAATTTTACTGTACATTCGCACAGTGGTGTCCCACCTACATTACTATACTGGAAACTAAACTAAATTTAGATTTTGAATGTTTTTTTTTCCTCTCTCATGTGTGTGTGTGTGTGTGTGTGTGTGTGTGTGTGTGTGTGTGTGCATGAATATGATAGTCCTGAATCTTGAACTCAGTCCCTAAGCTTTTTGTGCAAAGCTAGTTCTCTATCACTTGAGCCACAGCTCTTCTAGCAGTTTGGAGGTTAATCAGAGATAAGAGTTTCATTGACTTTCCTACCTAGGCTACCTTTGAATTGCAAACCTTAGATCTCAGCCTAATGAGTTGCTAGGATTACAGGCATTAGCCACAGGTGTTTGGCTTAATTTCTTATTGAAGCTTATCATAGTGACTACATTTACAAGTTTCATAAATTTCTAAACTATACCAACTTCTACAGGGTAGAAACTTGGGTAAAAGCTAAAGAAGCAAAACTAACCAATGTAAATGAAAGTAACCAAAAAAGACCAGGTAAAGTCATTTTACCAGCGATGAGCCAACTAAATTTCTGCTTAATATAGGATAACTAAGGTTCATTTGGTTCTATATTGATAAAGTTATATAATAAGAAAGAGAAAGGTGTCAGGCAGAGGAGAAAGAGTGGTAATGATCTTAGTTATTGGTGCAATGATTTTGGTTTTTGTTTTTTGGTTCTTTTGGTTGTGGGGCTTGAACTCTGGACCTGAGCATTGTCCCTCAGCTCTTCAGTTCAAGGCTGGTGCTCTATCACTTGAGCTACAGCACCACTTCCAGTTTTCTGGTGGTTTATTGGAGATAAGAGTCTCCTCAACTTTCTTGCCCAGGCTGGCTTTGAACTGAATCCTCAGATCTCAGCTTCCTTAGTAGCTAGGATTACAGATATGGGTTACCAACACCCAACTATTGGTGTAATCTTTAAGCCAAATCATTATGAAAAATAAATTAAATTACTAATATCGTAACACAAGGGTTTATAACTGTTTATGCATGTCATACACAACTGTGTAACAGTTATTCATAATTTTATTATGAAAAGCATCAGGAAACATAAAAAGTGCACTTAAAAATTTAAATTTATATTCATTTTTATCCTATTTGCTTGAAGTCAGGGCCTTGCTCTCTCAGCTGGCTTTTTCTTTTTCTTTCTTTTCTTTTTTTTTTTTCCCATAAAAGCTCAGCTGCCTTTTTCATTCACAGCTGGTACTCTAACACTTGAGCCATGTTTCTACTCCCAACTTTTTGCTAGTTAATTGGAGATAAGAGTCACATAGATTTGTTTGCCTGGGCTGGGTCTGAACCTCAACTCGCACATCTCAGCCTCCTGATTAGCTAAAATTAGGGATGTGAGCCACCAGTGACCAACTCTTTTTTTTTTTAATCTTTGCATATGAGACTGTATCTTTCTCAGATTCTGGTTGACCATCAGAAAATATGGAAGGAAAATAGAATACCATGTTTTTGATTTTGTTATTAGGTTTTTCTCACAAGAATATCAATTAAGACAGCATTTGTTAAGTCATTGTTTATGCTGATCTATCTAGTATAAAGTGGTTTAGCTATCCTTATTCTATAGCATCAGGATTTTACTATCATAGGGAATTTCAGGTTTTAACAGAAGGGTTAGTTAACTATCAACTTCTGTGTCTCACTAATTCCAGCAACAACAGAGTTCTTTGTAATTTATTTTTATTTTTACAGGTGATGCCCATTGAGCTTGTCAGCCACAGGATAGAAACAGCTGCAGTTAGTGTTATCGTTTCTTCACTTTAAAGGAAAAAAATGAAGATGGCAATCCTGAAGAACAAAGACTAAGTTGCTCTTGGATACATTCTGGTACACAGCCACTTACCACTTCAACAAGCTCTAAATGAGCACAGAAAAAATACTCACCATTATTTAAATACTGTAACCTCCTGAGGTAGACTGTCTATGGTGAAGAGAAGAGAAGGTTCACTTCTCCTGTGTACAAAGACTCATGTCTGTCTATCTGTCTGTCTGCCTATCATCTTTGTGCCAGTATTGGACACTGAATTCAAGCTCTTGCACTCTGGCTTAGCTTTTTTAAGGTTGACACTCTATCACTTTGGATTTTTGGTGGTTAATTGGAGATGAGTGCCTTGGCTTTGTCTGTTTGAGCTGTATCTCAGTCCTCAAATCTCATACTCTGAATAGTTAGGATTATAGGCATGAGCCACCAGCAAAGACTGGCTCAAAGACTTTATTTTCAAAAGGCACTACATTCAGTCTGTGTAACCAATGTGCGCACAGGTTAATGTGCACCAGAAACACACAGAATCTGCACTGCAGGCATCATGATGATGGAGAGTGGACAGTGCCATTTGCAGAGCCAAGTAGCTCCTTCTGTAATGTGCATGAGGGCACATGTTAAAATTGACAAATGATTTTGTACTTTGTGGCAGAGCATTCAGAAAGGAAAAATGAGCAAAAGTGTTTCAAGAAACGAACTTTACAACTTTGGTGGTGGGGGGGGAGGATTGGGTGGTGGGGTAGGGGGAGGATGGGAAGGGATGGGAAGGGGAAACAAAGGAGGAGGCTACAAAGCTTGATAAGAAATGCACTCATTACCTTGCCCATGGAACTGTAACCTCTCTGTACAGTATTTTCACAATAAAAAAAGAAAAAAATTCTATAAAGTAAAAAAAAAGAAAAAAAGAATCAAATGAATGCTTAACTTCTGCTATTGCACTAACTATATTCGACATTAAAAAATTCTACCTTAAAACTGAAAAAGTCTATCACAGAGAAGTAAAACTTAAACTACTAGCACCAGTTTTTCTCTGGTGTGTGTATGTACAAATTTAAAAATGTGTTTCAATAAATAAAAAATATAATAAAAGATGAATTTAGGATTACTATAGTAAAGTTGAATATATAAATTTCATAAACAAAAGGTAAAACTAAAATCATACACATATACAAATATATAACATTTAACATTTATATATGTGTGAGTATGTATGTTTAAAAGCGTATTGCACACTCACACCAATAGTTTTAGCTACTCAGGAGGCTGAGAGAGGAGGATTGTAGTTTGAAGCCAGTCTGGTAGAAAAAATTTCCAGGCTCTTATGTCCAATTAGTCAGCAGAAAGCTGGGAAGTAGAAGCATGCCTCAAATGATAGAGCATCAAACTGTAATCCAAAAAGACAAGTGAGAAGCCCTGAGTTTAAGCGTCACTATCATTGTGTGTGTGTGTGTGCGTGTGTGTGTACACAGGCACATGCACATGCATGCATACACACACAGTGTATGCCACAAAACAAGAACAAAACAAATTTTAAATTAAGCAACATATTTACTTATCTTATATATGCAAATCAGCAGATGTTTTCTTCCTCGCAGATGTTTTCCAATTTTAAACATTCTATATTATTTTACTTGTTTTTTTAAGTTTTATCATTACTACTGACAAACATATAGATTGGTGAATTTATATTTATGTGTGCATCATTTATCTATTTTTCTAACAAAATTTATATCACAATGGAAATGCACGATAAGGAAATACAAGATAATGCAGGAAAGAAAATTTTTTGGGGGGGTCAATCTTTTTTTTGGAGGGGTCCGGTTTGGCCTGAACTCTGGGCTCTGGGCGCTGTCCCTCAGCTCTTCAGCTCAAGGCTAGCGCTCTACAACTGGAGCCACAGAACCACTTCTGGCTTTTTCTGCTTATGTGGTGCTGAGGAATCCACCCCAGGGCCTCATGCATGTAAGGCAAGCACTCTACCACTGAGCCACCTTCCCAGCCCCTGGGGTGGGGGGGGGGGTTTGTGGTGGTGGTGGTGGTGGTCAATCTTTAGAGAGCTTGCAATGATTACAAAATAAACCTCTTATTCCATGACTGTCAAGTGTCATTCATTCCTGAGAAATCTGTCTCTACAGGAAAAGTTGCTTAATTAAAAAAATTAATTATAGTAGGAAAAAACTAGGATGTATTCTATGTCATGTCCAGGTAGTCAAATAATTTGCACTGATAGGAAAAAATCAGAAATGAATGTTAGAAAAGAATTTACATGTAACAAATGGGAATTCAAAAGCAAGAAAATATAGCTTTTATATAAGTGCAATGCAATGGGATTATATTTTCTCTGCCACAAAACAAAATGAAACAAAAATATTTCATTGGAAGAGAGGGATGGTGGAGGAGGTGTGAGAAAGGGGTGGCCATTGTGCCACATTTTTCTATCCCTTTTACATCCTTTGGATTCAGATTTACCTCATGCTGAACATGAACTTAGTATTATTAGAGCAAAACACATGACTGTTTCAAAGTAGGAGGAATAGTTTTTGTGTGTCATATACTACACAGCCATATAGAATGTTCGGTCTTCAATAACCTACCTAAAACATACTTTAAAATTTGTTCCACATGATTTCTCCTACTAGAAAACATAGTTTCACATAAATTGGTAAATATATTTTTACCTAAAACTGTAATGTCGGTTATACAATGGCTTAGTCAACTTGGTGTGTTTTTTGGGAAAAAGTCATTAGCATGTGGGAAAAAGAAATCTTGCCTGAAAATAAATGAAAGAAAAAAAAGAGGTACCTTCCTAAAAGCTTCTCATCCAAAAGCTCTCTGTGGCGAAATGTCATTAATTGAAAAGTTATTAAGTGATGTAACCTCTAAAGGCAGAAATCATCCACAATTTAAGAAAAAGGAGTGGGAATTAATTACATCAAGGCAAGATAGAGAAATAACTTCAGTTTCAAGTTCAAAACTGATCCCACTAGAGAAATACTGTCACATTAACACCACCATATTTTACCATAGCTCTATAGATTCAAAAGTATTAAAAAATCACAACAAATATTATTAGCTTAAACTTGAGAACGAACTTTTGTGACAAGTAGATCACCCTCACTAGTCTTAACTTTCACATCTTTTATGTATAATCCATTTATTTCAGTTTCCCTAAAGAAAGCTACTTTTGTATGCAGCACAGACTTTATACACGTTACAACCTTCATTGTATTCTCTACTTGGTGTAAATATATCAGGAAAATCTTCCGTTGTGTTTCAAACATACACATTTATCACCGATATTTTCAGAGCATTTAACATTTACTAAGTTACTTGTATTTTGACAATTCTGCTGTAGCATGCAGGAAGATGAGGGCTAAAACTCTGTGGTTCACTGTTCTTGACTGATTGGTATGGTGAGAATACATTTTTTAATGATAGTTATGTTCTCAGAGACTATTCTATGAAAAAAATACTAAAATAAATCTATTAGCATTTTGAAGAAATGACATTAGAAAAATACTTATTCTTTGTAAGAATAAATGTCACATCTCAAAGTAAGGGTTGTTATATATTCTGTACATACTTGTTTTGCATAAATTAAGCAAGTTTTGGTAAATATATGTATTATTGCACATAAATGTATGTGGTTACATGCATTCATATGTGTGCATTACTTAGTGTGGAACAGATAGTAATTTTCTGTTGCTTATTTATTTTATTTTTTTAATAAGTTTTTTTTATTGTGAAAATGCTGTACAAAAGGGTTACTATCACATGAGCAAGGTAATGAGTACATTTCCTATCAAGCATTGTTGCCTCCTCCTTTGTTTCCCTTTCCCATCCCTGCCCTCCCATCTCCCACCTCCCCACACGTCCCCTCCCCGCCAAAGTTGTAAAGTTCATTTTTCGACATAACATCTTGTACATCTCATTGTTGCAATGGGTCCACCTGTATCCCTATATAAACAATTTGTTTTTTCCCTTCTCCTCCACAAATTATACAACATCAAATACAGTGAAAACAGGGGTTATACTGTTGGGGAGGGACATACAATGTAAAAAAGAAATCATTTTATAAATATGTTAGAAAGAATAGCAAGAAAGAAAAACCATTTGAGTCCTCATCAACTTGTCTGACTGTTTCTGCTTGTCTCAGACATATACTAGTTATTGCAAATAAAGGAAACCATGGGACCTATGTTTCTTTGGGCCTGGCTTACTTCACTTAATATAATTTTTTCCAAGTCTTTCCATTTCCTAACAAATGGGGAAATGTCATTCTTTCTGATGGAGGCATAGAATTCCATTGTGTATATATACCACATTTTCTTGATCCATTCATTTACTGAGGGGCATCTATGTTGGCTCCATATCTTAGCTATGGTAAATAATGCTGCTATAAACATAGTTGTGCTGGTAGCTGTAGTATGGTTTTGTTTGTGATCATTCAGGTAAATGCCCGAAAGTGGGATTGCTAGATCATAGGGGAGCTCTATGTGGAGTCTTTTGAGGAACCTCCATCCTACTTTCCAAAGTGGTTGAACAAGTTTACACTCCCACCAATAATGCAGTAGGGTTCCCTTCTGTCCACATCCCTTCCAGCATCTGTTGTTATTAGAGTTCTTGATTATAGCCATTCTAACTGCGGTGAGGTGGTATCTCAATGTTGTTTTTATTTGCATTTCTTTTATGGCTAGGGAGGTTGAGCATTTCTTCATGTGTCTGTTGGCCTTCCTTCTTTTCTCTTCAGAGAAGTTTCTCTTTAAGTCTTTAGTCCACTTATTTATTGGGCAGTTGTTTCTTTGAGGATTTGTTGTTGGGGGATTTAATTTTTTGAGTTCCAGGTATATTTTAGATATGAGACCCTTGTCTGTTGTATGGTTAGTGAAGATCTTCTCCCAATCTGTGGGCTTTCTATTGATCTCGCTAGCTATGTCCTTTGCCATGCAGAAGCTCTGCAACTTCATGCAATCCCATTTGTCCAACCTTTCTTTGATTTGTTGTGTTTCTGGGTCTAAGATGGCTCAGTTGTAAAGTGCTTGCCTTGCATGCATGAGGCTCAGGGTTCAATTCCTCAGCACCACGTAAGCAGAAAAAGCCAGAAGTGGTGCTGTGGCTCCAGTGGTAGAGTCCTAGCTTTGAGCTGAAGAGCTAAGGGACAGCACCCAGGCCAGAGTTCAGGCCCCATGACCAGCAAAAACAAAACTAAACAAAAAAAAACAACAACAAAATAAAACAAAAAACAACTGACTTAGGGAACTAATCAAGCCACAGGAAAACCTTTTCTGTTACTTATTAAAAATTCTGAAAACTAGTTATTGTGTTCTATTTTCTGATAATCTGTGAAGGTTTACCTTTATTTGTTTCTGATTAAATATGATCACGTGTATTAGTTTTTACAAAGAAGAGAAAACAAATCAAGTAGATGTGTAATTTTAATGTTTCTTCAAGAACAGACCACATCGTGCTTGAAGTCAATAACATTATTCAAGTACACTGAAGTTATTATGCCTTTTTTTATAATATCCAGCATTGCCTAAGTCATATTCTATGGTATGTTTTTTATTAAGTATTACTTTTAGTCTTTTTGAGAATTCTTAGGAATATTCTCATGCCACTCAAATCTTCCATGTGACCAGGCTCAGGATTTTCTTCCAGCTCATCATTTTGTGTTTAGTATCTCTTCTTCAGTTTACTGTTCTTCTGCATCAGGTTTTCCTTCTCTTAATTTCTCCTCTTGGGTTGAATACAATTAAAATCTAAGAGTGGTGTAAGAAAATCAAATGACCAAAAATGAAAGGCTGGAAAGAAAGGTTAGCTATCGCCTTCTCTTGAATCCATCAGCCTGATCTCTTGGCTTAAAATCTAGGGTAAGGTCAAAAGAAAAAAACGACAATAGTTTAATTCCTTCAAAAATTAAGGACAGTTTAGCTTCTTGATTTTACATATTTGCTTCAGGAGAAAAAAATCTCATCTCTCTATACAGGCTGATCTGGATCTGGGAACCAAAGGCAAAGGAATCACTAGATTGAAATGTGTGTGATTATATCTTAGTGTACACATTATGGAGCACACAGTAAGATGGGACCAGTTCAAATTCCTTATTTGGCAGGCATAGAACCAACATTCTAATCGGTATGGTCTTGTTAGAAGAACCTCAAATACATTTAAAAATTAATAAACCATTTAGTGTAAATAATTTGATTATTCAATTAATTTAGGATTTCATTCTTCTCAAGGCTATGAATAAGTATTCAGAAGACTAAAAAGTACTCAATAAAAAATGGCAACTCCAAGAACAACGGGAGTGCTGTGAGAACAAATTCCAGGCTCCACCCTACCAGCCAATATTCTTCACAAGCCAGTTTCTAAACTTTAATACTTTTAAGATCTCAACTCCATCCAGAGCAACAGGAAGAATCTGCTGGCCACAGTCAAACAGCATTTTGTTTTCGCCACACAAAGACAATCCAAGCGCATTATCCATGCTTGTTATTTTGCCCTAATATCTGAAGAAAGGAAGAATCCTCTGTTGAGGTGACTTGGCTAGAGTTAGGCAAAAGGGAATCTATGACAATGTGCTGAAGATAATGCAATCTTATGTATGAAAACAGGCTTGCTTTGAGCTATATGTAGGCTAAAATAGGGGAAGGGTTACAAGAAGGAAGTGCTTGGGTAGGGGGAAAAAGCTTTCTAGTCTTGTTAGTCAGTGACCAGTGGGACTGTCTGAAACAGCTCTGAGTAAAGAGCACTGTGGAAGTTTTTTTGTCTCTCTTTTTTGTCTCTCTTTTCCTTTGTACTTTATACATTAGCCAAGGGAGGATGTTCGTATTTGCTCTTTTGTAGAGCAAGATTTCATGCCTACCCCTTTCTTCTTGCCCTTAAATTGAGTTCCAGAATTTCCTTTTTGATGTTTCAGCAAGTCTGAGGAGGGTTAGGTTGAAAAAAAACTTTGATTACGCAGTAATAACTCTTATTTTAGATGACTTGCTATGACGGGATGCTGGAGGTGATGCATTTGTAATGTATTGAAATGAATGGTCTATGCTTCTCTACAAATTGATCAAGGATAATTATCAACTAAGAATGTTAGGCATAATTTGTGTTTATAAGGAGTGTGTGTATGGAAGAGGGGAGTTCCAGAGTAAAATTATATGCTTCATTAAGAATCAAGTGTCAAGGCATATAACTGGAGTCCAAGGAGCATGTGGGCTGCATCCATGGGCAGATGGACAGAAGAGACCCTCCACTCTCCACTTCCCTCAAAATTTCACCGCATAACCACTCTTTTCCTCTCCCAGGGAAGGAAAGAAAGCTGGAAGTAAACCTCTTCTCACTCTACTTCATAGTTCTATTAGCAGAGAAAGGCTAACAAAGGCAATTTAAATGATGGACTTCAAGATGAGAAGTGCACCTGTTTGGGGTAAAAACAAAATAAGAAACAAAAAGAGAAGAAAAGAAAAGAACCCAAATAACTAGAAGGCATTGTTCTTCATTCTTCATTGCTAGGTAAGTTAAGAGTCCTGTGAACTACAAACCACACACTGTGAGTTCTACATTTCTTTGCAATGAAACTGTCCAATGTGAAGGGAAAGTAAGAGATCTCAGACTTTGAAATTTAACACAATGGTATTTTGTCCCAACAGGAAAGAATTCTTTAATTTTGTTCCACAAATATAGTAAGATGCACATACCCTTAGCCTTGCTCATTAACTGAAAATGATGGATAAAGAAAATATTCCAGATTTTAAAGGAAAAGAGCTTGACTACACAGTTTTAAAAAGTACAGATGCACATCAATAGATGAATGGATCAAGATAATTATATATATGTGTATATATATATATATATATATATATATATATATACATTCTATGATTCCATCAGAAAGAATGACATTGCCCAACTTGTAAGGAAATGGAAGGACTTGGAAAAATCATATTAAGTGAAGTTAGTCAGACCCAAAGAAACATGGGTCTCATGGTTTCCCTTATTTGTAATAATTAGTATACATCTTGGATAATCTTAGCAATGAGAGAATAGCTCAATAGCTACGTACATATCACCATATAAGGTAATGCTAAGTGAAATGAACTCCAAGACATGGACACAAGGGATTTTTCTTTGTTGTTGTTGTTCTTAATATACTACCTGGTTTCTTTTTTCTTTTGTGTTTTCCCCCCTATGGTTTATCCCCCGTTGTCATTGTACTCGATTTTGGTACCCTGTGTATTGTATATACGTTTATCTGGACTAAGGAAGGGAAGGGGAACAACAAAATGGTGAGACAAGGGACAAAGGGACAACCTATACAACAGGGGTACACACAAGACAATTTGTTGGAAATGACCTGTACAACTTGGCAGGGAGGGGAGGGAGAGGGAAATGGGGAGGAAATGAGGAGGGGATAATAAATTATACAAGAAATGTACTCCCTACTTTATTTATATGATTGTAACCCCTCTGTATATCACTTTGGCAATAAAATGGAAATTTAAAAAAGATAAAAATTTTTAAAAAGTAAGTGTGCTATTTCTGAAAATATACATGATTCTTAAACCATTTAAACTTATCTCAGCAATGAAACACCTCCCCCCCCTCATTAAAATATTCCTAACCTGCTTGAACACATGAAGCTCAAAATGCTACGTAAAATAATAGCTACATTTTTCCCCCTGGTGGTTTAAACACTCCAAATGCCAAATAAATTAACTAGGAATGAATCTAACACTTTTGAAAATAAACTATGTACTTTGGCAAACATAGATTTAATAATTTGAATCCAAATATTAAAAAGCTGGTTTAAAATATTCTCATTATAGTTTGCAACCCCATGTAGTCTTTATTAACACCCATACATGCTGATACTTTTCCACTGGCAACATTAAAATCTTGAGAGACTTAGAAAAGGTGAGGGAGGCGGGTGTATTTCGTCTTGTATCATTGCAGTATTCACTTTAAAGCAATGTAATCCTTTTTCTGTTTCTGCCCCAACATTTCATAATTATATCATTTTACAAGAATTGTGTAATTTACATAACCACCTAAATTGTCATAATTGCTAGAAAGTGCTGAAAAAGCCTACGGTAGGCATTTCAGATTCATTTCTGCTCTCTGTTTTAAACTCCTTTGAAATGCCTTTTGCATAAAAAATTCTTTTGGTCAACAAAAAAGTAACTTGGGTTTGGTTTTTGCCGGAACCCTTTTTCATCTTACTTCTTCCAGAAAGCCTTTCCCCGATATTTCTTCTGCCTGAGTCCTAGAAGAAGTAGCAAGGGGGTCAACACACTTCTTGGTTTTACCCAAGAAGAAATCAATGGGACAGTGGTTAACTCTCTTAAACTGAGTCCCTGGCCATTGCTGCAGAATAAGCTTAGAAGTCACTTTGTTTTGTATTTTTGGCCTGTACTGTTATCTACTGCATTTTATAAAAAGAGGGGAAAAAATCAAAGGATGAATGGTATCCCAACAGTTTTCTCAGCATGCCATTTCCATTATAATTATCTTAACCATCTGTTTTGCTTGGAACAAGCAAACGAATTTGATATTAAGGAACTAAACTGTCATTTGATACAACACAGAATGGGCTTCAGAAATGGGACCTTATTCATGATGTAAGAGTGGATACTGGAGGTTTTGTCAACAAAGTAGAATGCCAATATTGTATCATTATGCCTTTAAAAAATCAGTGACTCACATGGTTTTATAAATAAAATGTTATAACTAAAAGTCATAACAGCATATTGTATATGGTATTTGCTAAAAGTGTCATCAGGAAACATGATGTAAAACATCACTAAATAATTAAGGGTATTTGAAAATGGCAACTGATTTTCTTTATCTAATTCTGCTTTAATTCCCCTAACGGGTAATCTATTCTTACATACTTAAAAGACAGTGTATTATCATGTAGCTTTCTCAAGCTAATTTGGCTGATAGCAGAAGCTATACAATTTTGTGGACACATAGAGATATGAATAAATAGCAAGCCACTATTCTGTTTGCCTTCTTCCTGGATCAACCTTTATGGCCATAACTTGTACATAATACACACACACACACACACACACACACACACACCAATTTATGCTACTAAAAATAAAAATGAGCCTTGCATTTTTTGATTATGGTTAGCTATTACACTTGAATCATGATTTGAAAATAAACTAAAGAGTGACATATCTATCATGATCAGGCAGCTATAAACTTTTCAAATTACAGATATAATTTGAAGTGAATTTTAATACTTGCCATTGAACCAAGCATCAGAATATGTAATTACCACCAGTGCTGGTGGCTCACACCTGTAATCCTAGCTACTCAGGAGGTTGAGATTTGAGGATTGTGGTTCAAAGCCAGCCTGGGCAAGGAAAGTACATCAGACTCTTATCTCCAATAAAACCAGAAAACTGGAAGTGGCTCTGTGGCTCAAGTGTAGAGCCCTGACTTTGAGCTGAAGAACTCAGGGACAGTACCCAGGACCACAGTTCAAGCCCCACAACCACCACCACCACCAACAAAAAGAATAGGTAATTACCAACAGAGAAATTACTTTGTTATTTCTAAATAGAAAGAAAAGGGAAAAAAAACAATTTTCATAAGAAAATGAAGAGATTTCTAAGTTCAATTAAGGAAAAAAAACTAAATTATTTTTCTACCAAAATTAGAAAAATAAAGCAAAGCTAAAATCTGGCCTTGGTGGCTCACACCTATAATCCTGGCTATTCAGGAGGCTGAAATCTGAGGAGTATGGATCAAAACCAGCCTGGGCAGAAAAATTCATGAAACTCTTATTTCCAATAAACCACCCAAAAGCCTGAAATGGTGCTAGACTCAAAGTGGTAGAGCACTAGCCTTGAGCACAAAAGCTCAGGGACAGTGTGCGTAAGGCCCTGAGTTCAAGCTCAGGATGTGCTATATATATATATATACATACATATATATATATATATATACATATATATAGATATAGATAGATAGATATGAGTGTGTGTGTGTATATATATATGTATATATATATATATATATATGTATATATATATATATGTAAAGTTAAGTCAAACCCAATATAAAGGTCTTTCAGAAAGTCAAGATTTTTTTTTTTGGATCCAGTCATGGGGCCTGAACTCTGGGCCTGGGCGCTGTCCCTCAGCAATTCAGCTCAAGGTTACCGCTCTACCGCTTGAGCCACAGTGCCATTTCCAGCTTTTTTCTTTTTGCTCATGTGGTGCTGAGGAATTGAACCCAGGGCCTCATGCATGCAAGGGAAGCGCTCTACCACTGAGCCACCTTCCCAGTCCCTCAAATTTTATTTAATTAATAAGTTTTTTTATTATGAAAATACTTTACAGAGGAGTTACAATTACATGAGCAAGGTAATGAGTACATTTCTTATCAAGCATTGCTGCCTCCTCCTTTGTTTCCCTGTACCATACCTGCCCTCCCATTTCCACCCCCACTAAAGTTGTAAAGTTCATTTTTCTACATAAAGTCTTATACATCTCATTGTTGCAATGGGTCCACCTGTATCCCTATTTAAACAATTTGTTTTTTCCCTTCCCCTCCACAAATTATACCAACATCAAATATAGTAAAAACAGGGGTTATACCGTTGGGGAGGGATATACAATGTAACAAAGAAATCATCTTACAAATATGTTAGAAACAACAGCAAGAAAGAAAAATAATTTGAGTCCTCATCTTGGGGTTCATTTCACCTAACAGGAACTTGTCTGACTGTTTCTGCTTGTCTCAGACATATACTAGTAAGCAAATAAGGGAAACCATGGGACCTATGTTTCTTTGGGCCTGGCTTACTTCACTTAATATAATTTTTTCCAAGTCTTTCCATTTCCTAACAAATGGGGAAATGTCATTCTTTCTGATGGAGGCATAGAATTCTATTGTGTATATATACCACATTTTCTTGATCCATTCATTTACTGAGGGGCATCTGGGTTGGTTCCATATCTTAGCTACGGTAAATAATGTTGCAACAAACATAGTTGTGCTGGTAGCTGTAGTATGGTCTTGTTTGTGATCATTCAGGTAAATGCCCAAAAGTGGGATTGCTGGGTCAAAGGGGAGCTCTATGTGTAGTCTTTTGAGGAACCTCCATACTACTTTCCAAAGTGGTTGAACAAGTTTACACTCCCACCAACAATGCAGTAGGGTTCCCTTCTGTCTATATCCCCTCCAGCATCTGTTGTTATTAGAGTTCTTGATTATAGCCATTCTAACTCTTCTCTGTAAATCCTTAGCCCACTTACTAATTGGGCAGTTGTTTCTTTGAGGATTTGTTGTTGGGGGATTTAATTTTTTGAGTTCCAGGTATATTTTAGATATGAGGTCCTTGTCTGTTGTATGGTTAGTGAAGATCTTCTCCCAATCTGTGGGCTTCCTATTGATCTTGCTAGCTATGTCCTTTGCCATGCAGAAACTCTGCAACTTCATGCAATCCCATTTGTCCAACCTTTCTTTGATTTGTGGTGTTTCTGGGTCTCTACTAAGAAAATTTCAGCCTGTGCCAAGGAGGCCTAGGGTTTCTCCTATTCCATCCTGTATTGTTTTCAGAGTGTCTGCTTCGCCTCCGAGGTCTCTGATCCATTTGGAGTTGATTCTGGTGCAAGGTGATATATAAGGATCTAGCTTTAGTTTTCTACAAGTGATTAACCAATTTTGCCAGCACCATTTACTGAAGAGGTTGTCTTTCTTCCATTCTATTTTTTAGCTCCCTTATCTAAGATTAGATGGCTATAGGTCTCTGGGTTAATTTCTGGATTTTCAATTTTATTCCATTGGTCCTGAGGTCTGTTCTTGGGCCAGTACCAAGCTGTTTTGATTACTATGCTTTGTAGTGGAGTTTGAAATTTGGTATTGATATTCCTCCAGCACTGTTCTTTCTGTTATAGATCGTTTTTGCCATTCGGGGTCTTTTACTGTTCCATATGGATTTTTGGATTGCCTCTTCTATTTCCTTGAAGAATGAGGTTGGAATATCAATAGGTAAAGTATTGCCATTTTCACCATGTTTATCCTTCCTTCCAATCCAGGAGAATGGGAGGTTTTTCTACTTTTAAAGTTGTGTTTTGATTTCATTTTTCAGGTTTTTAAGGTTTTCATCATAGAGGTCCTTCACTTTTTTTTTTTTTTTTTTGCCAGTCATGGGGCCTGAACTCTGGGTCTGGGCTTTGTCTCTTAGCTCTTCAGCTCAAGGCTAGCACTCTACCACTTGAGCCACAGCGCCACTCCCGGCTTTTTTCTTTTGGCTTATGTGGTGCTGAAGAATCGAACCCAGGGCCTCATACATGCAAGGCAAGCACTCTACCACTAAGCCACCTTCCCAATCACTTTTTTGATTAAGTTAATTCCTAGGGATGTTATTTTTTGTGGGGCTATTATGAATGGAGTTGCTTTCCTGATTTCAGCCAAGCATTTCTCATTGTTGGCACAGAAAAGCCATTGATTTTTGAGGGTTAATTTTATACTCTGCTACTTTGCCAACGTGAGAATCAAATTTTTATACAGCTGATAGATATAACCTAATCCTGTAATTTTAATCAAATGACATTAGAAATGGAGGGAAATCTTTATTTCAAAGTAACAAAATAAATGTAACAATACTTTCTAAAATTGCAAGGCAGTTATTTTTAAACTGTGAGCTATATATTAGGGAAAAGTAATTTAATTATGAATTTCTGTTTCTTGAGTTAATTATCAAAAATTACAAGCTAAAATGGCAAATATAGGCTAATGTCATTATTATACTAACATTAGTTGTAACTATTAAATCTCTAAAAGGCTATACATATGCACACATATATAATGAAAATTAGTAGGTCAACCCCCATTTTCAGAATTAATATTATTTTATCTTTTATTACTTTGATTTTTATCATTTTGTAAATCATAAGGCAATATTTACTGTTCATTTTCATAATATTTGAGGACTCTTTTAATATAAGGTAGTAATTTAGAGAAACTTCCTTTTGAGATTGCTTAAATTTCATCTCTTCAACAAATAAGGTTTATTTTGAACTATAACAGATCAGAAATCCACTTGCTTAACACATTTCTATGTAATAACACATAACATCCTATTTTCTGTACATATGATGTATATACATATGTTTATTTTCAAATATGTATTAGTTATGGATTAATATAAAAATGAAATTGTCTTGATTTGGATAAACAACATAAAACATGAATGTTGTGCTTAATTTGTTTAGGTTTTCTTTTTCTGTCTATTTTATCTTCCACCCTCCTATTCTTTCCTCCAGGACTTTTAACTTGTGACTTTTAACTTTTGATTTGTGTGCTGTCCTTTACTCTTTCTAGGCTATGAAATTGCTAATAAATGAATGAAGTTTTTAACTCTTTACAGTCATGTAATTAATCCCCTACAGTCCTAGGTAGTCACCAAATAGCAGTTAGTATAAGCCAATATTGTCTTGAGGACATGTAAATAATTTACATCTCAGTTCTTATATTTTACAGTTATTCAACATAATATTTTGAAAAATCACTTGAATTTCAAATCATTTGTAAAGAGGTTCATGCAAGTTGTTGCAAGACATTCTGAATACAAATCATATATAGATTTGATAGTAACAAAATAGATTATATGGGCAAACTACCAATGAGCTTGCCTAAATTACAATACAGTAAGTTAAAGCTTATAATTACTTTGAAAAGGAAGAATAAAAATGTTCATTTTGAATTTACCTCTGTATTATAAAGAACGTCTTTTTTCTTTTATATGTATACATACATATATATATATATATATCTTGATTATCTTGTTTACTAAATATTAATCATTCAATCAGCACTGATTTAAACACTAAAAGTAACAAGAATAGTGTTATTAGTAGAGAAGATTCTTAATAAAGGTTTTCTTAGTATTACATAGATTACTAAAGCATAACAAAACAACTTTTATGTGAATATATTTTGAATATATCTAGTAAATTTTTGTTATCCCCAATATGACAGCCATATGAAAAATGTCTCTCACAAACTGATGAAATTAAGTATTTCTTTAGTTTATAAACTAAATATTGTTTTATGTATGCCTCTTTTCCCCGCTAGGTTTTATTTTTGGGCCCAGGTTACTATACTTGAGATTATTCTAACTTGCTTAGCAGATAGTTTCTAATTTGATACAAATGATACTCAGCTATTACTAACAAGCACCATTTTCAAACAGCACAGAACAAAGTTAAAGTTTTTGTCTTCCAAGGGCAGAGAGAGGTGAAGGTACAGTTGAACCTACTGAGGATGTTTTGGGCGGTATTTTGCATGCTAAATGTTGAGTGTCAGATTCTCAAAAGACTCAAAGTGTCTGGGCTAAATATTCTGGTTTAGGTTTGCAAGTGTTTTCTCACTATGGCATCATTGCTGCTGGTGGGAAAGGTCCATACCCATTCAACTGTAAATGGCAGGAGATCTATCCTACATACTGAGTCATAGGAAGATGAAGATGGCATACCCATGGTTATGAATCAAACAGAAGGGTATACCAGCATTCAGTCATTTCAGGATAGGAATATAGCATCACATTTTATGGAACTGATTTTATTACAATATGGTGAGGATTTAAAGACAAAATTTCCATTCTCTTCCATCCGTTTTTGCCTTTCATTTTGGACTTCATCTTGTTTTAATGATTTTTCAATTGAATTATATATATATATATATATATATATAGGTATATTACACACAGACACACATATGTTTGTATGTCTGTGTGTAAATTTTTTCTTACTGCAAATATTAAAAATGTTATGGAAATTGGAATTCTCTAAATTCAAGTGTGATAAATTAAACAGCACTTGAACTATTATTCTAATCAAAGAACTTGTACTCTATGAAAAGCATGAAAATACATGTGAGATGCACTGTATACACTACACTCAGTAAATTATAGTTATCATAGCTATCATCACTCTAAAGCCAGAGGTACACATACTTATGAAGAAAATACACATAGATTGAATGAATTCCCTTAATCAAGATTAGTATCCTTAGCACACACACCCAAAACAGCAGCTGGACACTATTCCAAATATCCACTGGTATACTGCCTATGGTATTTGACTGTAATTAGTTAATAATTTTTAGATATCCCTTTGGAATATCAGAGGAAGATAGCCTGGAAAATTAGCATGCTTTATCTGAAATTTAACACTTAAATTTTAAAATTGTTAGATGTTAAAATGAGTTAGAAATGTCTATAGCAAAGAATCTATTACACAGAAGAATGATCTTGTTTCAGAAGTAATTGAGCAGCTTCCAAGGGAGATAGATGCATGCCCACACCCAATGTCTAACTTTATAACTGTTCTGTTTGTTTCCTTTCATTCATTTGTACCCATGTTAGTCTTGCATCTGTTTATGTACTTGTCTATTATTCATCTACAGGATAACTGCTCAGCAGTCGTTACTTCCTTTCATATCTTTGCTGCATCTTTTGTTTCCATGGGTTGTTCTGGCAATAAAATCATAGAAAAGGGTACAAAGCTTATAAAAGAAAAAAAGAATGCAGTTGGAACATCATGTTTTTACAGCTTGAAGAGGATTATAGCTTATTTCAAAGTTTCTTCAAACATTAAAATGTATTCAGCAAAGTTTAGAGCTCATAGGTATAATGAATTTGAAAATTTTGAGTGCGTGGAATTGAAGAAATGTTTTCTGGAACAGCTCGCTACTGTTTAATCTTGATATGGGAGTATCTTTTGCAATTTTTTTTTTGGTATACATTTTAATAACAGAATTTCATGCAAAGCAGTGAGAATGATGCTATACAATTATATAGCGCTTCGTGATTTTATTGTGTGTTTACTCATTCATTATATCCTCTAATCTTTCTAGGTAGAAAATTAGCATCTTCATTTTAAGGTTAAAAAAAAGAGAGAGCATCTCTGTGAAATGATATGAAAGGTCAAAAGGTCAATGAAATTCTGAGGTTAGATGAGGATCTGCATTTACCTGATACTTTTTGCTTGGTGGGGACTAGAAGAATCTTTACAATATAAAGGTGTATCAGATGTTCTGCCAGCCTAAGGAGTGAACTGTGGTTGGGGGAATCTTAGGTTATGTAGTCATAGTTTTATGAGTAAAATTCTATTTATAATTAACCAATATTTTTTTGTACCAGGACATGAAAATTTCCCTTTATATCCAGGGGCTCATGATTCTTTTTTTTCTTTCTATTTTTTTCTTTGTTGGTACCGGAGCTTGACCTTGGGGTCTCTGGGTCCTTTGGTCAACTTTTCCACTCCACTGTTGCCCTGCAACTTGAACCATGCCTCCAGTTCCAGTTAATTAGTTATATAAGTCTCCTGGATTTTTCTGCAGAGGAGGCTGTGAATGGCATTCTTCAGATTTCATCTTCCTAACTAGTTAAGATTATAGGCATGAGCTATGGCATCCTGTCTAGGAGTCTATGAAACCTTTTGTATGCCTTGGATTGTGTCATAATATACTCTTCTCAAACTTATTTTTTTATTTTTGTTGTTGTTGTTTGTTTTGTTTTTCTCAAGTATCTGATTTAGCACGCTAGGTTTGGCCTAAAATAATTCTTAATTTATTTTCAGCAAATGAATTAAAGATTATAAAACTAATTCCAGAAATATATATCTAAAAAAAGATATCTGTATAACTTCATGTATCACCAAACTAGTACTTGCGTTTGTGAAAACTTCATATATTGCATAAGATCACTTGTAGGTTAACAAGAATAGTATTTGCTTATTAGAACACTTTGTTTATTTGTTCAGTAAGCTTCATAAGTATAAAAACATAAAAATAATTCAAAGGTTATTTCAATTTTCCTTTTTTTCAAATTCAAGGCCCATTAATCTCCAAACATAAAATTCCTTAAATTTTGATAAGCATGATGAAAGAAACCAAAATAATCATTCTACCATCCTTGTTTGCTGTCTAGACTTGGTTCTTAGGACAGGGATCTCATTCTGAATGATAAAAAATACTCCTTTGCTTTGGAACATAAAGGATTTTTCAGATTTAGAAAATTATAAATTATTTCAGTAAGTGCCAAAGATCATCACTAAACCATTTAAGATAGGTTATGACTTTCAAAATAAGGCAGTATCAGAACCACAGTAATGGCGTTATCCCTCTGGTTAGCCTGATTATTATGATTGAAATGTAGTTAGTGAAGAAGATTATTAGAAGATTAGAATTTAAAATTCAATCTATATAGCAATGGGTTCTAGGTGTTGTCGTTTTTTGAGAATAAAAACCACTTTTTACATCAAAACAAAAGAAAACAGAAAAAAATCAAAAAACAATATTCCAAGTCTTTTTGTTGATACACAGAAATAATAAAACAGCCTGATCCTATAGTTTTACTATATATGTTTGTTCAAAATGTACAACCTAGGGAGGCTGACATCTGAAGATTGTGGTTCAAAGCCAGCCCTGGCAAAAGTCCATGAAACTCTTATCTCTAATTACCACTTTAAAAAAAAGTAAAAAACAAAAAACAGATGTGGAGCTGTGGCTCAAGTGATAGAGCACAAAAACCTTGAGCAGAAAAGTTCAGAACATCACATTGACCCTGCATGCAAGCCCCATGTCAGATACTAAAAACACAACAAAACAAAACCCCCAAAATCATTCCTGAAAAAGAAAGAGGGAAGAAGTTGAAAAAATATAACACAATAGAAACACACTTCTCCTGCCTTTCTTCATTATTAATATATTGCTAATACAAGCTCCTCTTCTCAGTAATCAGAAAACACTTCTCTACCAAATTGTTTTCATTATCTCTCCTTGTTAAGTTACTTCCACAACACTACAACCTACTGTTGTTAAAGAACTCCTAAATAATATCCCAATGGGAGGTTCCATGTAAAGGACATTTCTAAGGTAACTATGCAGTGTTTGTGAAAAAAATCACTGAATGTTAGCAACATAGTTGGTGTGCATCCCAAATAACTAAGAAGTGCTAATGTTTAACAATTGCATGTTTGCTTGAATGTTGTCTTTGGAGTTATTAAACTATCAGTAAGTGACTAGTAGCAAAATGATTTTTATTTTGGTTCTGGCGTCCAGAGTTCTACCAAGAAACCTAACCCCCTACTTCCTTATCAGACATCAGAGCTGTCACTATGGTAAAATGACTCCTGAGTAGAAACAAACTACTTTCTTCTTTCAAGCTTCTCAATGGGAAAATGTCAGAAAGTGCCCCCTTACCTTTTGTTCCTTCTCCTAAAGAAAGGCATTCTGTGAAAAGACCTAACTTCTGCCATTTGGGTCTCCTATTTAGTTGGCAGCAATAAAAAGAGAAAAAAGCAAGTGGCTGGAAGAAGCTACTTCCCTGCTATGAATTCCCTTTCTTATTGTCATCTTTTGGTTACCAAGTAATTAACTCTTAATAAGCTAAGTGTCAGGGAAGGGTAGAGTGATTAATGAAAGTTGATTGCTGGTTATATAACAAACTCAGTGGTCTGTGAATATTTTCTTATAGTCTCCTTAATGAATTTGTAGAACCTGGAGTTAATTACTTCATAGACCCTTCTGTCTTTGTCAAGTAGTTACAATCATACGTAAGGTCTTTTTGGCCATTCAGCTCTGTTTCTTGTTTGACTTTCACATATAAAAGCCTACTAGTGACTAGCTCAAGTATTATCAATAATTAATTAGCCTCCAGAATGTTAATTAAATATAAAGCTTTCTTCTAACTTAGCCTCATGGACATCTGGTAAATATAAGTGCTTTTTATTGTTATAAATGATAATATTTGGCCGGGCACCAGTGGCTCATGCTTATAATTAAAGCTATTCAGGAAGCTGAGATCTGAGGGTCAGAGATCGAAACCAGCATGGGCAGGAAAGTCCATGAGATTCTTAGTTCCAATTAATCACAGAAAAATCCAGAAGTGGCAATGTGGCTCAAGTGGTAGAGTGCTAGCCTTGAGCAAAAAATGCTCAGAGATAGTCCCCCAGGCCCAGAATTGAAGCCCCAGGGCCAGAAAAATAAATGATAACATTCATTTGTATGAATGGTATTTATAAAATAAAAATTCATAATGTAAAAAGCAATGATTGGCCAAATATTTCTCCCTTAGCAGTTCAAACCTAATTTCTCCTACCTAAGATTTTCACCTTATCAGTGGCTAACCATCATTCTATAAAGAATAGTTCAATATCCTGAGATATTTTGAGTATGTGAAGAAAGATTCTACATAAATCTTACCATATCACAATTAACTGTGAACATTTTCCTAAACTCCAATCAGAGCCACAATAAAATGACATATAAGTTATACCATACAGCATTTTTATTTGTCATAAAATTGTTTTCAAGAAATAAGCTGACTTTAGAATGGAAACTTAGCTAAGTGATAGTATTCTTGCTCAGCACAAACAAGACCTTGGTTTCAATCACAAATACGACAGAGACAGGGGGCTGGGATTTAGTTTTAGCCTCTTACAAACACAGAAAGAAATGTTAAAATCCATCTTTTTTTTCTGTTCTTTTTTGGTGCTGGTCCTGGAGCTTAAACTCAGGGCCTGGGTGCTATTCCTGAGCTTTGGTACTCAGGGCTGGTCCTCTACCACTTGAGCCCCAGATCTACTTCTGGCTCTTTGGTGGTTAATTGGAAGAATCTCATGGAATTTCCTGCCTGGGCTGGCTTTGAACTGTGATCCTAAGTCTTGGCCTCCTGAATATGTAGGAGTACATATGTAAAGCACTGGCACCCAGCTAAAATTATCTTTTTATTTAACTGAATTTGAAAATACTTACTGGTGATTTTTATTTGAAAGTAGGAAAATAATTTAAGTGAATACGTGAAATTTATTTGTCTGGATTCCAAGAAATTTATAAATATACCAGGATACCAGGAGAGAAAGGACAGCATTGCAGATATAGTATGCAATATACAATGAAAAACATTAAGAAAAATAAACAGTTAAAAATGACTACAAATGATTGATTAAGAGAATTTCTGGATGTAATAAATGACCTGCAGGAATTTATGTATTTCAATACATTTTATAAAAAGGCTAGTGTGGGGGGGAATTAACATTCTTTGCCCCATATTTATTAGGTGGACGAATGTGAAATTCTCAGCCAATTCTATTCTTGAAATTCCTGACCAGCCTACAGGCTGACAATTTTCCTTTACAGAAACCAGTCTCTGGTGCTACCAGTGCTGATCTCCTCCAGCATAGGATAAGCTCTCTTTGAATGATCAGAATGGGGCATGCACTAGGATGGATAGATCAGCCAAACCGAAAGCCCTATCAGGACAGGGCAGTGGTAGGCCGCTTGTCCTTACACAGTCCTAAAGGTGACCCCACATATGGTCTTATACCAGGTAAGAGGTAGCTCTGGTCCTGATTTGGTTTAGCTTCTCTTGCTCACAGGAAAGGTCACAACTCATGACAGGCTTTTTTGTGCTTGAGAATCAGCTTACTGTTTGTCTAAGAAGAAATGGAGACCTAGCTGTGAGCTTTGCTTCACTCAGGAATCTAGGTCAGAATCCATCCAGTAATGCCACCCAGGCCCTTCAAAGCAATATCTTACATTGTGGAAATACTTTGAGCAAATCCTGACAGTTGTTCATAAATTATATTACAACCTGAAGGGAGAAAAAGTTATTCAGTCCCCCATCCTTTTTTTTTTTTACTCCAGCTTTTCATAAAGTAAGTCATAAAATTTAATGGGTGACCTCAGAGCAAGGTCATAGTTCTTAAATTCAGACCTTTCATAACCTCCAAGTCAATAATAATAATGGAAGATGATGTTAGTGCTTCTCAATTCAATAGAAATGTCAGCAGCAGTTAATATACAGGAACCACATCCAAATATATGGAAGCTTTTCCTTAAAAAATATATGAAGTTTTCTGGGTGTCCCTGAAACACTGCAAATGTTTAGAATTTGAACTTTATGTAAGTTGTAAGCACGCATATATTTGATAACAGAGGTGAAGGAATGAAAATTACAGATGGAAAGGAAAACAATTGAGGGAACACATTTTTAAAGGTAGTTTCTGAAATTAAACATATATAATGAAGCAATTTAAGTGCAAATTTAATTTCCTTAGTTTTAGCTGATTTTCATTCTTTCTTTTTTGTTGGTGCTGACACTGGGGCTTGAACTTTCGGCCTTCTGTTCTCGGTTGGCTGCTTTGCCTCTCCCCTCACATAAGGACAGAGTAAAGATGGCCGACTACATACCAAGCAGGAAAAAATTGTGAGAAATATTTCTTATGTATTAGTAACTCAGTTTTCACCATTTTTAATGGTAGTCTGCATAGACTAGTATAATCCTAAATTTCAGCCATAATTATTACAGAATGACTCTCATTAACTTTACTACTTTTGATCTCTCGTGTATGGAGTAAATCTCCATAGGTTTGTTTTTTTTCAGTTGTTTCCCACCCCTCCCTCCAGGGGAATACACTGTATCGACATACTAGCACACACACACACACACACACACACACACACACATGCACACACACACACACATTCACACACACTGGGTTGATTTCAGGAATAAGAAAAGACTATATGTTAAAGGAAACATCCTGCTGAAAACTCTAATTATAGTTATTAAGCAGTAATGTCAGGTAAGGAAGATAGGGTTTTAAATGTAATTGGTTAAACAGAAATATAGCAATAGAAATGTAAAAGCATGTTTAATTACAATTTACTGTAATATTGAGAGAAGGGAATTGGACAAGCCAGGTGAACAGAGATAATGAATATCACAAACTGTGATTCTGAACAGGAAGTGAGGAGCTTGTCCCTCAATGGCTTTCAGCATTTAAACATTGAGATTTTGTTGGCAAGACAGATGATATAATGAGTTAAAGTAGCTCAGGCATACAAGCTTTAAACCATCATAACTAAAGGACAAATTTTATATAAATTTACTGATAAAATTATAATAAGTTCATCCATTTAACACAATTTCATGAAAAGAATATGTTGGCCAGATAGAAGGGAAAATGAAACATGGATAATTATTCTTAGTTGTAAATAAGAACTAGCACTCTGGTTATAAAATTGGCTTCTTTAAGGATATTTCTTGGCTGGTCTATCTGCCATGTTTAAACTTTGGTCAGCCCACGGGTCTCAATACAATACCACTGGAGTGGAGTTGTTACATTAGCACGTTTTAAAACAAACAAGATGTAAACGTGAAGCTCAGTATTTATTGATGTTGCTTTAAATCTTTCACATATAATCTTGACAATAACTTGAAACTACCATTTAAAAATGATTGGCCAAGGATTTACAGGTGCAGAAGTTTTAAATGCCTTATCCAATAGCACACAACTGGAAGAGCCCAAATAGAAATGGACATCATCTGTCATGTGCACCCATGTTTCCAGTCATCATGATGAACTGCTGGTCACATTGAGTTGAAAATGCTTGACCCTGACCCCACCCTCTGGGTTGAAAATAATATATAATTCACTAAAAACTGAGTAACGAGCTACAAAAAAACATTACTACATTTAAAAATTATTCTCAATATTTTGGTTTTGTTATTTTTTCCTTGTTTCTTTTTTTGGCTAAGAAACAGCATAAGTTTAGTAAATGTGGCTCAGAAATTAGACCTCTTAGAGTTTTTACTCCTCAACTTTATTGAGTTACAATGAGAAAATAATTAATGTGCATAACATGGTGTTCTGGTACATGTTTGTAAATTGTGAAATGATTACCATAATTACACTAATTAATATACACCTCTCATATTTATGTTTTGAGTGTGGATATATGGTGAGAATTGTGAGACTTATTTCTTTAAAAAAATTCAAGAAAGTAATACATTATTAATAATTATACTTCTGTACACTATTATTATTGTTATTGATTATTATTGATGGAACTGTAGTTTGAACTCAAGTCCTTGCATTTATTCTGTTTGCCTTCTTAGCTGGTGCTCTACCACTTAAACCATGCCCCAGCACAGATATTTTCTGGTTATTTTGGATGACAGGATGCTGAATCAGATTAACATTTTAGTTTCAACAAATTAGGAGCCAGGCTTACATTACTCAGCAACTCTAAGTCTTAGTTTGCTGATATCCATATTAATTAGTGTAATGATCACATATCATCTAAGTGATCATAATACCATATAAAGAACTGATTACCTGAGCAACCCCACACTTTGTATACAGTGTTCACTTATTGCTTCAAGCTACTTCTAAACATTTGAAAAGGGTTCTGAATATCCCAACTTGTGTTTCCACCATTGTTTCCCCTGTATTCCCTCCTAAGCAATTACTACAATGTGTGAACAAGTTTAACTTAAAAGTAAGAAAAATTAAAATCACAATTTCACAGAGGTTTTTCCTTTTCCGACTACATCTTAAGCCTTTCTCCAAGGCCCTATAAATAAGTCTCCTGATGGTGAATATTCTAAAAAAAACTGATGACTTCCTCAGAGTTAACAATGTCATGAAAACAACTGGGCTCAACTTTTATCTGTGGCCAGGCAGCCAGTTAGAAGCTGAAGGAAGTTCCACAATTAATCCATTATACTAACAATATTAAAAATACAGACATTCTTCAAGTAAAAGATTTTTCAGGCTGGGTGGGGGGACAAAAAGTCCCCAGGCCAGCTGGGCTACATAATGAGTTCAAAGCCAGTCTGAGCTACACAGTAAGACTTTGTGTGGACAAACTAAGGATTGGTGATCTAGCTCAGAGTGCTTGCCTAGCATGGGCAAGTCCCTTGGTTCAATATCAAGCAACACACACACACACACACACACACATACACACACACATGCACACACGCACCCAGCACACATACACATACAGCACACTGCTTTTGAAAGAAAAGAAGGTTATGAAAAAATAGTAAAGACTGATGTAAAATATAATACAATGAACTCCAAGAGTGATATCAACCTAAATAAATTAGGCTTCTCAATATTGCTCTTCATTTGTGGACTTAAGAATTATTTGTAAAAAAGATGAATAAACTTGAAAAGTCTCATTGAAAGGTAGATACAAAGTCGCAAACAATAATTAAAACAGTCTCAATTTTAAGACTTGAAAACATAAAATAATTTAATTAGGAGTATTTTAATGATTAAAATATTTTAACATTAATCACCCTCCTATTGCGACTACACATAATGCAATCAGCAGAGTCAAGTCAATAGTTGTATACCCTTATGATGATAAAGACCAAGACACAGAATTCAATTAAACACATTTCATCTACTCAAAGCACTTCCCTTGGCCCCTAATTAAGTGTGAAGAAAAAGAATAAAGAATTTTTGAAATCTTTTCAGAGAACCATAAAACATGAAGCATATCCAGAGATGACTGAGAAACTCTTAGGCTGTTGTAAAGATAAAAGTGAGCAATAAGATGAAAAGAATACTCCTGCCCAAGACTTTCACACTTACAATTATTAATCTCCATACATTCTAGCTTCTATTATCTTGTGACATCCTACTGCATGTGAGACACAGTGAACAAATTTCAGTCTCTATTTTCTTGACTTTTCTGGCTCTTGTGGAATAGCTGTTATATCCGAAATTTTTGCTTCTTTTTATTTTATGTGTGTGTGTGTGTGTGTGTGTGTGATTGTAAAAATGCTGTACAGAGGGGTTACAGTTACATGAGTAAGGTAATAAGTACATTTCCTATCTAGCACAGTTACCTTCTCCTTTGTGTTTCCCTTACCATCTCTACCATCCCTTCTTTTCTTTCTTTCTTTTTTTTTTTTGGATGCTTTTTATTGTAAAAATGCTGTACAAAGAATGACATTGCCCCATTTGTTAGGAAATGGAAAGACTTGGAAAAAATTAAGTGAAGTAAGCCAGGCCCAAAGAAACATAGATCCCATGGTTTCCTTTATTTGCAATAACTAGTAAATGTCTGAGACAAGCAGAAATGGTCAGAGAAGCTGATATGAGGCGAAATGAACCCCAAGATAAGGACTCAAATGCTTTTTCTTTCTTGCTATTGTTTTTAATATATTTATAAGATATTATTTTTGTTGCTTTGTATGTCCCTTCCCCACGGTATAACCCCTGTTTTCATTCTATTTGATGTTGGTGTAATTTGTGGAGGAGAAGGGAAAAACACAAATTGTTTAAATAGGGTTACAGGTGGACCCATTGCAACAATGAGATGTACAAGACGTTATGTCGAAAAACGAACTTTACAACTTTGGCGCAAGGGTGGGTGGGAGGGAGAGGGTGGTGGGAGGAATGGGGAGGGGGAGATGGGAAGGGATGGGAAGGGAAAACAAAGGAGGAAGCAACAATACTTGATAAGAAATACACTCATTACTTTGCTCATGTAATTGTAATCCTTCTGCATGGTATTTTCATAATAAATTTTTTAAAAAGCTGTACAGAGGGGTTACAGTTACATGAGCAAGGTAATGAGTACATTTCCTGTTGAACATTGTTGCCTCCTCCTTTGTTTTCCTCTACCAACCCTTCCCTCCCACCTCCACCATCCCTTCTTTTCTGTTCTCTTTTTTCTCTTCCTGTCTTTTTCGGTGGTACTGGGATTTGAACTCAGGACCTTGTGCTTGCTCAGCTTGCTCATGGTAGCCTTCTATCATTCCAGCCTTGCCTCCATCAATGCTGTTTTGCTGGTTATTTTGGAAACACAGCCTAGTGAAGTTTTCTGTTGTACTGGTCCTACACCATAATCCTCCAGATTTTAGTCTTTTGCGCAGTTACTACACGTGTGAGCCACCAGTGACCAGCTACAGATTCTTACTTTTATTTCCGCATTCTCTTAGCCCCTCCACATTCTTCATTGATTCTTCCTTCTAACTCTTGTTTCCCATTGCACTTGAATTTTTTTTTTTTGTCAGTCATGGGGCTTGAACTCTGGGCCTGGGCACTGTCCTCAGCTCTTCAGCTCAAGGCTACCACTCTACCACTTGATCCATCGCACCACTTCCGGTTTTCTGAGTGGTTAATAGGAGATAAGAGTTTCATGGACTTTTCTGCCCAGGCTGGCTTTGAACCGTGATCCTCAGATCTCAGCCTCCTGAATAGCTAGGATTACAGGTGTGAGCCTCCGGTGCCCGGCTTGCATTTGACTTTTAAAGAACTTGCTTATTGGCATATTCATTGAACATTTATTTTCTAATAAATTATTTTTTGAATCTGTTTATAATCCTTTTATAAATAATTTGCATTTACTATCATTTTTCCTTAATTATGTATTTCTTCATTGACATTTTTTCTTGTTTCCTAGTCCTCCTTCTGCTTTTCAAATGCATTGTTCTTTCTTGTTGCTTGTATTTTATATGAACAAATATATGAAATAAATGTGTGTGTGTGTTCCCCTTAGGGCTTATATTCATATTGTTTTTTGTTTTTATTTTCAGATTTCAGTATGTCAATTTATGAATACAATACATCTTGATCAGTTTCACTCTTTCCATCATTCTTTTTCATCTCTCCCAATTCCACACATTCTTTCAAGTTACCTGGTTCCATTTCAGATATATATACATATATATATATATATATATATATATTATTCACTCATCATTCTTTTCTCCAATCAACTATATCTCCTTCCCTTAACTTCTACTCTTCCAGACAAGACAAATTTCATCTTCCTATCATTCGTTTGTTACACATTTAATTGTGCAAAGATCTTACATCTTAGAAACCCACCCCTCCATAGACCACTTTGTGTGTGTGTGTGTGTGTGTGTGTGTGTGTGTGTGTGTTGGTCCTGGGTCTTGAACTCAGAATCTGGCACTGTCCCTGAGCTTTTTCACTCAAGGCTAGTGCTTTATCACTTGAGCTCTGTTCCCAGTTCTTTGGTCGTTTATCGGAGATAAGATTTTCACAGACTTTTCTATCCAGGCATTCTTTAGATACTAACTTCTTAAATAGCTAGTATTACAGGCATGAGACTCTGGTTCCAAGCTCATATACCATTTTTTAATCAGTTTGATTGTGTGTTATATTGATTTTCAAATCATGAATGTTTACTTTTCCTCTTCCCTAGTCCTTATATAATATTCCCTCTAAGCACCACTTGAGGTACTTCCTTTGAAGTTTCACTATTTTACATTCACTTCCACTCTACTATTTTTGCAACTTCATTTGTATGTTTTAAAATTTTCAAAACATAGGTATTTATAATTTTTCTGTATTATAAATGTAGTTTATTTCTATTGGTACATTATATTTTTATTTAAATTAATAATTAGTTTGAATTAGGCACATGTTACATTTAATGATGGAGGAATAACTAAAGATACACTTTGAGAGAGTACAGAAGAAATTTACAGATAATCGAAATTAGAGTGAAATACAACAGAGCACTCTCTGATGCTTTGTCCTATAGCTTTCTTGCATAATCCAAGAACACTTAATTAGTTCAAATGTGTTTGACTAGAAGAGAACAACAATGGCTAGAGGGTGAAAGGAATGGAAGGAAGCAGCCCAGAGGTGGCAAATGCTGTGGTTCCTGAATGGTCGGTCACAAGTGGCATGGAAACCCATGTGAGTACAATCAAGTCTATGTACAGGAGGGGCTTGACGTTTGCTACAAATAAAGTAAGAGACTCTTCTCAGTTGATTCAATTTTCTCATGTTACAAAAGGAAATTGTGAACACATGGAAGAAATAAAACAGAATACACAGCCCTAAGGTAAGTATGTTGCTTCAGCTAGATCCACTTGTCCAAAACAAAGTTTTCATTAATCCCAAGAAAATCTACTGTTATTAAAGCCAATTATTTGGAGTCACTTCTTTTAAACCAAGAAATGTTTAACTCTGAAAAGTGGATTTAAACCTTGCTCTAATTTTCATGTAGTGTTCATATTTATTTATCTATGAAATTTGTTAAACAGACTCAAAGCAAATTATCACAGAATATATCTTTTTAAAGCTCTATACAATTCCCTGTCGAACATGACATAAAAATTCCCTGGAACATCCATCTCTTTCCTATCTGCAGTAAAGCATGTATTTCCAAATGGGCACTAATTGTGTCTGTCATATGTAATGAAGTTTCTCATAGAAAGAAATTAAATACAAACAAATAGAGAAAAGTACAATTATGTGCTGTAGTTATTGAATTGTAAGGGCTTGTTTTATATATTTATAAGGAAGGATTATTTTTAAATGCAGCACTTGTACTACAGTGAATTTTGCTAAATTAATCTCAATTAAATTATTGCATTAATTAAAAATCTAGTAAATTCTCATCCAGTACTCATTGCTGTTGAAATTGTCTTATAAGTGAATCATATGAGGCTCACAGTGAATAGGTCTGAGACTTTACAGAAAACAACCAGAATTTCTGATATTGAGGAAATTCACTGGAACATCAAAATTACCCAAATGATTTTTGTTCCTTTCCATTGCTCTTAAAAAGAAAGCCTTGGCTCAATATTAAATGGTATTTATCAATTCCATAAGCATCTTACTTCTAAACTAAACACATTTCAAATTGGTGATCACTTTCACATTCTAGGTTTGCAATTATACATGTTCTGACTCTGAAATTTTATTGAAGATAAAAACAGATTAAAGCACACACACATACACACACACACACACACACACACACACACATACACAATTCTGAATTTTCTTAGGAAAGAAATCTATCAAAATAAATAATTCATGTTGGGATGGACTGAAATCTAGTCTTTTAGGAGGTGCCAACAGATGGTTTACATTTATAGAATGCACACTTGCTGACTTCCAAACAGAAATTAAAATTCATAAAGTATATCATTAGGACTCCTTATAAGCAACATTATGTTTATGATATGAATTTGGATTTTCCCAGGTGAACAATTTTCCATCATAATTTTACCCAGACCATGTGAAACAAGTTGTTTTCCAATTACTAATCAAACTCTGGGGGTGATCACCTAGCCTCACAAGCCAGGAAGTTTAGGATTAGATGACACTGCTGTTTTCTTGAGGCTCATCACTGTACAAGAACTCTTCAGCATTTTTCATCATTAAAATAATAGACATTATTACTACTAATAGAATATGGCAGTGACTCTAGCCTTCATTACCTACTACATCAGTTAGGTTAGGAATTTTCTACCAATATAATTAAGAGAATTCAGCTTACTAAAGGTCAGGTAAGTAGGCATTTCCCCCCCTTCATTTTAGCAACTCTTTGGCTTAAGTGGGGTCACTGAATACCATGAAATTATAGTAACGTTTCATTTTTAGTGAACCTTGCTACTAACCAAAATGTTAACATTTAACTTGGATAAACTTATGATTAAAACTTGCTTTAAGCCCATGAAAAGAGATGATTCATTGCTCATTAAGATTTTTTTCCTACAGAATAGTACAGTGGAATATTGTCAATTATACATTTAGTGAAAAAAGGGAGTCGTAAGAATCATTAAAAACCAAACCAGACTGAGATTTTTAAATAACTTGAGGATTGTGTTGTGCTCTATCAAGATAATAACTGATAAAATCCATTTAGAATAGCAGTGTTTATGTGTCAGTTTGTAAGAAAATCAAAGAAACTAAATGGATACTGATTAGGTAAATGAATCCAAGTTTTAATTAGTTTAAATTTTTTCAGTAAATTATTTTCATGTCATTTTTCAACATTTTGGGTTCCCTAATGACAAAATAATTTAGACAAATATTACAATGGCAAAAAAATCTGTCATTGTCAGTTTCAAAAAGTAAGATAGAAAAGAAAGAAAACTACTAGTATGTTAGTCTGGACCACTGCTTTTCAATCAATAAGTTAATGATACATATGCAGTCTCTTCATATTTTTTTCATCAGCAATCCAAATCATTGCTGGCAAATATAATATTTTCTTTTGCAAACATTAGGTGTCATACTCCTTGAGCTGAAGAGGAAAAAATGTTTTAGATGTATCTATCTAACAAACATATACTAAAACCTACCTTGGTTGTTTGTTTTTTTTGGCCTTTTTTTTTTGGAAACCTTTAGGTTGGCATGGGGAAGGAGAAGGAAGACATTATATATAGACTCCTCAAGAAATCCATCATAAATTTAATATGTGCTGTATACAGGATCAGATATAAAACAAGATAAGAAAAACACTCTTTTCCCTTAAAATGGACAAAAGAAGGAAACCAAAATATAGTTTATACAGACTTAACTTTTAGTGTTTTAATAGAGAAATAATGCCCTAGTAACAGATTTACATTTGTAGTAAATGAATTAATTATGCCAAGCTTTCTGTCTGATTCTTTTAAATTGTTTTTGGTAGCACAGGGTTTGAATTCTGGCCCTTGGGCTCACTAGGCTTATTCTTCCACTTGATCCAGGCTCCTGCCACTTTTTAGATAAGATCTTGCTCTTTTTTTTGTGCATGTTGACTTTGGACTGTGATCCTCCTATCTGCAGCCCTCAGTGTGATTATTTCTCAAGACATCAAGTATTCTGACAGCTTATATTTCCCATTATTTCTTAAAAGATAATTGACATTAAATGTTGTTAAAAGTACAAAGCAGAAGTAAGTTCTTCTGGACAAATCCCCTCAATTAGGCAACTTTTAAAACACTATACAAGAACAAGACCCTTTGTTAGGAATGGTTGATAAGGATAAGATCTCAGGAGGCTGAGATCTGAGGATCATGGTTAAAAGCCAGCCCTGGACAGGAAAGGCCATAAGACTCTTATCTCCAATAAAACACTCAGAAAACTGGAAGTGATGCTGTGGCTCAAATGGTAGAATGCTTGCCTTGAGCTGATGAGCTGAGAGACAGCACCCAGGCCCAGAGTTCAAGCCCCATGACCGACAAAAAGAAAAGACTGTAGACAAATAACATTACTCTGGTTTAGCATGGGGCTGGCCATTGAAGGGATTTGAAAGTTTATATTTATCTTTGGTCTCCAGACAGATTGGGATAAATCCTGTACTGTGGAAAGAATAATAAAAAAAACATGGATTTCATTTCTCTAGGTTTAAGTGAAGAGATATGAGAGCATCTGTGACTTTCCGTTAAGTGTATCAGCTCCCCAGAGAATGGTATATCATTTGAATGTTTAGACTAGCCAAGGAAATCCAAGAATCCAGTGGTGCTGAGTGGTGCAGTTCTGTATATTTATTTACAGAATAGATGGTTTATGAATTTATAAAAAATATGGTTTGAGTACTTGTACTCCTCCCCTCTAATTAATACATTGAAACCAAATCTGTAATGTGATAATCAAGCTAGATTAATCTTCGACAAAATGAACTAAATGCAGGTAGTTCTGAGATTTTAAGTACTCTTTTCCTTTCAGTTTTTTGCAGTCTCCTTCTAGATTAATGTTTCTACTACCTTACAGCTGCATTCTCCTTAAAGAGTTTGGTTTTGTTAGGTACAATATTTTGAGAGGAATCTACATTTAATTCATTTTGTCAGAGATTAATTGATTTACCACTGGCTGCTGAGTGATAAGGGAAGAAAAATCCATCTTGTTCTATCTATTTTCAAATAGAATTGTTCTGACAATGAATCACTTTACACAGTTAGTCTTTCTAATATGCAATGTCCAAACTTTTGGAGGACTTAGCCACCTGCTTTCCCCCTCAGATTCTTTCCTAGTTGTTATCTTGATGTGTAAAGAACCATGGCGGCCTAAGTTACCTGCTGGTTGCCTGAGATGTTCTTAGTGTCTCCCTGGGCATTGACCTTGTTTGCACAGGGAGCCTTGCTAAGCTTCAGAATAGAGGTCTAGTTCAATTGAGCTAGTCTGACCATCATTGAACATTCCACCCTAGATCCATTCCTGTCTGAATGTTTCACCTTCATCTTCTCAGACTGACGTTGGCAAATAACCCTGTGGCAAGTGCCTGACTGAGCTAACAAGTCTTTTAAGCTAAGGATAGTGATGGCAGTTGGTTTCCATCTGTCAGTCCATTCAAACTACATGGGTAACTGCATACTTTGTGAACAACAGTTTATTCCTTGCAGTTCTGGTCTCTAAAATGTCCAACATCTCTCTAAGTCTCAACCTAAAGGCACCAATTGCCTTTTGCCTCAACATACAGCTCAAATTTCTAGGGCTATTGTAGATCACTAGTTCTGCATCATTCCCTTTTCCCTCTTGCCACATGGCCTCTGAAGGTCTCTCCTACCTTCAGCACTCTATGCCTGGCTAAATACTACCTGCATATTATGAATCAGTCCAGATAGTACCTCCTCCAGTACATTCTTCCAGATTGATGAAGTGGACCAGAATTGGAAATGCAAGCCTCTTTCTTGTTCTCGGGTACTCTTTTCAAGCAAGGTTGAACAACTATGTCTTATTTTTTACTGGCTTACATTAGTTACACAGAAAGGATTTTCAATAGTTAAATTTTCATACATGTTTACAATCAGTTCCAATCTCACCTTTCTCTTAAAGTTGATAGATTTGGGGAAAAGTTAAGGACAAGATTACAAAGATGAAATGTACAAGATGCTATGTCAAAAAATGAACTTTACAACATTGGGTGGGGGAGTGTAGTCATGGAGATGGGAGAGTAGGGATGGTAAGAGAAAAACAAAGGAGGAGGCAACAATGCTTGATAAGAAATGTACTCATTACCTTGCTCATGTAATTGTAACCCCTCTGTATGGTATTTTCACAATAAAAAACTTATTAATAAAAAATAAAAATAAATAATAAACAAATAAATAAATAGTTAAGGACAAGATTTGCCTTCAAAGTAGTCCTTGAACTTCCTTTATACCTTAGGTGGCTTAAAAAAAAACCATTTGTGTTTAGCAAAAGATGCCTTTATTTTTCTTTTCTTTTTGGTGGTATTGAAGTCTAACTCAGGGCATTACATTTATTATAGCGGCAGTCTATCATCTGAATCACACATTCAACCCTCTTATGCTTGAGTTATTTTTTAAGATAAGGCTCACATTTTTGCCAAGTAATGGCCTGTACTTATGCTTCCCTTGTAGTAGGATCATAGATACACTCCACCACTAGCTTATTTGTTGACAGAGAGGTCTCATTTTTTTTTTCTCCAGATAGATTAAACTTCAGTCCTCCTGATCTCAGCTTCTTGAGAAGCTGGTATGAGTCACTGTCTCCAGTGTAGCATCCTTTATTTTATATAAATTTTAACAAAGGGAAACTACAGCAAATGGTGAGATATCTACATTACCAAGTAATAAGCAAATAATTATTCTTAATTAATAGCAGGGCTTTTATAGGAAGGGAGAATAAGTTCTGACATCTGAGCTCCATATGCTTTATAGTGGGGATATGACGATTCTGTAATGGTAGCAGCCTGTATGGTTAGAAGTCCATGTGTAGGGAGTAGAGTTGTATTGTGGAGACTTAGGAGCTTGCACAGCTGGAGTTACAAAGGTCCACATGATTAACTGATGACTCACCTTGAGTTGCCACTGATGAAGTGAGAGATTGAAAGTCGTAGGACAGTTATTAGCAGATAACACTCAATTGGCTGCTTTCTGTTGTGTTCTTTATTGCGTGATGCATCTTGATCAATGGAAAGATTAAGTTTTAACCACTTTATCAAGTATTTCTCTGAATTTGCCAAACCACATACTCTCAGTGTGGCCTTGACTTTCATGTTCTACATTAAGTAGATCCTACAGAGGAATGAAAAGACATGCTTGAAGGAACTCCAGTAGCCTAATTGTGACAGACGTGGTAACACCTCTATCTGTTCAATGGTCCTGAGAGGGATCTTTAAAAGATATTGATTAAATGCAGGCCATATGAGAGAGTATGTCCCAGAATTCAGGATCAACCCTTGTGATTGGAAGAAATCACTAATGACAGGGTCTAAATCTGAAAAACAAGTATCTTTTTGTTTTCCATTTGTGACAACTAATTTAAGTCACCAAATAATGTCTCATTATTTCTCTTGTGTGACCTGCCTAGAGGTCACAGAGAGAGTAAGCATCCTGGAGACCTCATGGAGAGAAAGCAAATGATATGTCCAAGAATTATAGCCTGGGCAGCAGCAATGTGAATGCACCATCTTGGGTATTTCAGGATACTTATGTAATGAAATAACCACTACCCTAACAAATATCAGTAAGAGTATAAAGCTGCCACGTTGAGCCCAACAAATGCACAGAATTGAGGAGGGAAAATGTTGTGATGGTTATTTTAAGCCACTCAAATTTGAGATGGATGGTTTGTTCTACAAAAGAAAGAACTAAAATAGGAATTTTACCAGATGTAGGGCTTTAAGTTGCAATGGGACTTAAAAATGCATGGTATGGCTTTATGATTGGAGACTGGCAGGATCTGAAAGGACTTTTACCAATTTCCCTGCCTCAACCAAGTTTATATGACAGGGTCTTTAACTTCCTGTCCCAAGTTCAGTTTTTCTAACTCCAGATTATTCTAATAGTATCTCTAAAACCTTCAGACACTCAGTAAGTGTTGGGTAACATTTTTCTACTTCACGGGGCACATCATTGTCTGGTTTGTGATTGCTTCTCTGTACTATTGCTTGGCAGATACCTTTTGGTTTCAGGTCTTTTCCTCTTCCTCCTCCTCTTCCTCCTCCTCTTCCTCCTCCTCCTCCTCCTCCTCCTCCTCCTCCTCCTCCTCCTC
>NW_012267288.1:7106690-7178071 GCF_000151885.1 Dipodomys ordii | reverse complement strand
TCCTCCTCCTCCTCCTCCTCCTCCTCCTCCTCCCTTCGCTTGGAATTTTTTTCTTATAATATTCAAAATTTCCTGTTCAGATATTATTAATGGTACTATGCAAATCTGCTACCCTCCCACTATCATACTAATTCATTATATCTTGTGTGTTCTTTTTCCTCTTCTCTTCCTCTTATTGTGCCTTCCACATCCCTACTTACCTTAGGCAGGTTAGTTCTCACATGTTCTTTTGGCACTTCTTTTAGAAAATCTTTCCTCCCTTCTTCACTGGGTTAGGCAAACTACTTAGCTATCCCACACTATCCAGTAATTGTTTGCCACACTGTATAATTGCCTGTTTATCTGTCTTTTCTCTAAAATTCTCAGTTATTGAAGACAGGCACTATGCTTATTTCTCCATACCTTTCTTGGGTTAAAAACAAAATGTACTGCACAGTAGGTTCTTTATAGATTCATTTGGAATAGATGAGTAAATAAAAAATAATCTTTGATGAGCCAAGTTTCTATGTGCTTTGCACGGAATACCACATTCAGGCAAACAAAAATAGTTATAAACATTTTCCAAACAGAAGTGTTTATGTGCATTTTAGTTTGCATCTTGTTTTTATTGTGAGGGAATTAGAGTGAATAAGGTGGTTTAGGTTGTAGCAGAAGTTCCAATCTGTCCCTGTTCTACACTAGGAAGGTGAATGCTATTGAGTGTATGCATATTAGTGCTACATAAAAGGTAACTTTTTCTGTGGTGTCCCATTTCCCAATCATTCAATTGTTATTTTTAAAAAAACAAATAACCATCAGTGTATGAGAAGCCATCAGTCTCTTATAGATGATTTGAAAATCCTGTTTTAAGTTTGTATGCCTTCAATTATGCCTAAATAACAGTTATTTTTGACTGATTGATTCTAAGAATTTTGCTATTACAGCCAAACTATGACATTTTACATTATATACTTTTAAAGAATGAAATGCTTTTCTATCTCTTATTGAATTCCAGCCAAATATCTGAAAAATCTATAGCTCCTAGAACACAGAGAAAATTAGCAAGACCATATGAAATACATGTGGCTTACTGCTGCAGAAGTGTATTTTAAAGAAAGATAATATATTGAATAGTTCTTAAACAGTATCCATAAAGTGTTGTCTTTGAAAAAATGTAGCTATAAAGCCTAGAGAAGATGTCATCTTTGCTGCTACACATAAAGAGTCTTCTGTACATTTGACCTTTTAAATATTTGTATTGAGATTCTAAGTACAAATGCAGCAAAATACATCTAATATTACCTATTGAACAGTGTTCAAAATAAAAGTTACAACATTTTTCTATATCAATTTGTAACTTTAACTCTCAAATTATTTTAATGGGGCAGTTGCCTTTTAATCCACACAGGGGTATACGTTGGCTTGACTATATGTATAATACTGTTCATTTTAATACAGCCTCATAACTTTAAATATCAGTTTCTTGATGGTGTTTCTTGGTGTGATGCTAAAGATGGTTTCCATGGCCCTGAACACATGAGGCTGATGTTCTACCACTGAACTACATTGCATCCAGTTCCTTGATATTAATGATCAACATTAAAATACATTCATACATAAGATGATGTGCTTTGGTGTGATTGAGTTTTTTAGTTTTAACTTTGTTATGTAAATGAGTAAATTTCTCTCTAAAGATATCAAATATATATGCTATATTAAATTATATGACATCTCATATATATGTAATATATATATATATAACATTGTTGTGAATGAATACATGTTTTTGAAGTCTTCTAGAATGTGTCAGATTAAAAAGGATGCAGCTTGTCTCATACTTATCAGTTCCAAACAGGTTCGATGGCTGTTCAAACAGCAATACCCAACAACTACACCCCCTTTACAACAGGCAGAAATGCGCCCATTTGTAGGGCAGACCACGGAAAAGAATGGGAGCTCCCATTTCCTATCTCTACATTTGCCCTTGGACCTCTTATTTACTGTATCAGAAATCCAACTACGAAGGTACAGAACCAACATGGAGAGGTCCTGAATTTTAATGGAAAAGATGAAGTTAGAGGAACACAATCTTTCAGCCTTCAATAGAACAAACCAAATACTGCCAAATGTCTCCTGGAACAGAAATATCACTAAATTATTGAACCACAAAACAAGTAGTAGATGTTTGTTGCTGTTAGCCACTACAGTTATTGAGCAACAGATGACCAGAATCGAGGGAAATGGTGTGATTCTCTGGGTAGACATTCATATTTGTTATTTTACAAGAAATCTACTAATTTGGTTACAACTACATAAACAGTAAATTATAGGAAACAAAGGTATAAAAATGGAAATGATTAATTGTATAACATCAAGGCTAATAAAAATCCATAATTTTGCCAGACAAGGATTATCTAGTTTTCATATTTATGTTGGAGATAAGTGAGGTCATCCATCTTATTATCTATTCTACTGCTCTTACCACTGTATAGACACTCTCTATTTTGAAACTTCTATTTTATATATTAAGGGTTCTCTCTTTGTCTTTCTGTCTCTATATCTGTCTCTGTCTGTCTGTCTCTGTCTCTGTCTCTGTCTCTGTCTCTCTCTCACACACACACACACACTTCTCATATCACCAGATTATAAATGCTTGGTAAGTGTTCTCATTGCTATGTTGTGACTTTTACCCATCACTCCCAGGCAGCTGCTTCTAGAGAGGAATTAGCTACAACAGCAATAAGTAAATAAATAAATAACTCATGGAATGAAAAGCAATGTACATATCTTAGTATTCATATATTCAGATATGTAGATACACAGAGATACTGAAAGCATATGAAAGATTACGGGTTAAAATTCAGCAGGAAGAGTTGACCAAAGAATTTTCTAAATAACAATGCAAAACACAAAGAATTATTCTTTTTTATTGTTTCTTTTTATTAGAATTTAGAAATGAAACTAGTACAATCCATTTAATCTCTATGAAGTGTGACATATTTTGAACCTATACTGAACATCTTAAGTAGAGGATATTTTATGTATTGTTTCTGATAAAGTGTTGAAGAAAAATAATTAAAATACTAGAACATCAGATAACTTTCATTCCTATGATGTCTCTGTAAGATGCATGGGCAATGTACTAATTATCTATTATAAGTACAAGATTATTTTTAAACACAGCTCATTAATAAAATAGTAAACATTTACTAGTAGGGCAGAAACACAGAGGTTGGCAGTTCAACCTTAGTCTTTTATGAGGTTTCAGGTAAGCTGTCACCATGCATCCTATGGTTTAACCAGGTCTGATCTGCTCCTGTGGCATGGCCATGGGAAGAAAGTGATGGTTCTTTGCCATGTGCATGTCACCGTGATTGGCAAGTTGATAAGGCAGCTGGCTTCCCCCAGACAATAAGATTGGGAGAAAAGTGGAAACTGCAGTGTCTTTTATAACCTAACATCTGCATTCACACACCGTCACTTGCACTTTGGATACTTCATTAGAAGTGAGCCAGTAGATCTATCAAGAAAGAGGCATGAAGCATCACCTCTTACTGGGCTTGCAAGCAAAGATTTTTCATTTACAGATAAGCTCAAAGAGCTGCCAAGTGTCAAGTTCATTGGTTTGCTTGTCCTGAATTAAGATGACAGAGCATTTTCTTTCTGGGAGCAATAGTTGGTATGGATTTTTGAAGCCTATCTTCTTTCTGAGTCTCTCTCTCTGTCTCTGTCTGTCTGTCTGTCTGTCTCGCCATTTGCTAATTTCCTTACCCTACTACTGAGTCTCACAAAAATTCTTATGCTATTACTCCATATTCTGGTAGACTGTGAGCACTCCAGGTCAAGAGTAGACCTAGAGTAGAGCTAGATCAAAAGAAACAGTATAAAGCTGCAAACGACCAGCATTGAATTTCAGCTTACAGATTTAGAACCTTTCTGATTTGATACAATCCCTTTATCTATTCATCTTATTTGTTGTAGAAATTTGATACATTTTGACTCCAAAACAAAAAAATTTTTTTGGGGGGGTCTGGTTGTGGGGCCTGAACTCTGGGCCTGGGCACTGTCCCTCCTCAGCTCTTCAGCTCAAGGCTAGCACTCTACCACTTGAGCCACAGCGCCACTTCCGGCTTTTTGCTTTTTGCTTATGTGGTGCTGAGGAATCAAACCCAGGGCCTCGTGTATGCAAGGCAAGCGCTCTACCAATGAGCCACCTTCCCAGCCCCCTAAAACAAATCAACTACATACACAAAATTGTATAACACATGTTCTTTAAATGACTGACAATTCTTTAATTCTTTTACTAAAATCTTGCAGCGTTCTGTAACACTTAAGGTGGAGAATCAATAGGTAGGCATCATGGCAAGGCAGAAGTATACAGACAGAATCAGGGATCAGTGATTCTTGTGGTGTTCAGTGTTTATCATAAGGCTTTATTTGTTATTGCAAAAAAGTATTCTTCAGTTCATGATAAAGAGATTTCACTCTTGATGTGTATGTGGATGGTAATGGGATCAGACAAGTTTAAGTCAAATTGATGGAGTTTTAACTTGACATTATATTTTTACTATTTCCCACTCTCTAGCTGTGCACTCTATCTCAAGATATCTCTAATTGTACAATACAAGTTGCGTCCTTCTCTTATGCTCAATTTACTCAGGCTCTGTTTCCCATAGCTAGCCATATAAACCATTGTAGACTCTGAACTTGACCCTTCCTTTAACCCTCTAAGTACTATAATCCAGCTGTGTTCCATGGCTGATGCTGATTGTCCCAGATACTCTAGAGGTGGAGATCAGCATGGTTTCAGTTCAAGACCGCTCAAGAAAACAGTTGAGAAGACTTTCATCTTAAACAAACACGCTGGCTGTGGTGGTGTGCGTCTGTCATCCCAGCTATATGGGACATGTAAATAGGATAATTCATGGTCCAGGTTGTCCTGGGCAAAATGACTATCCAAAAAAAAGTGATGAAAACGGGGGGAGGGGGCCTGGGAAGATGGCTCAAGTGATAGAGCGCTAGCCTTGAGCTGAAGAGCTGAGGGACAGCGCCCAGGCCCAGAGTTCAGGTCCCACAACTGGACTCCCCCCCAAAAAAAGTGATGAAAAGGGTGACTTCAACCAAGATGCATTGTACTTATAAACTCCTCTGTTTCATGGTAATCTCTTTGTATAACTACTTAAATATAACAAATATAGAATTAAACAACAACAAAATAAAGCCAAAAAATGGGCTGAGAGGTGTGGCTCCAGTGGCACAGTGTCTGTGGAGTAAGCATGAGGCCTTGAATTCAAATTCCAGAACCATGAAAATAAATGCATAAGAGACTATGCTTTGTTCTGCCTATGTCAGGGCCTATCAGCTCTAGTTGATTAGGGGCAGGCAGGAGCACAAGATTTGCAAAGTAATGGCTCCTCAAGAAAGTTTGTGGCCATACGTGCTTCTTGCAGGAGAGGATAGTAGTAGAACCATTCTGTCTTTGCCTATGATGCATAATAAATAAATAAATACTTTAAGAATTTCTATCTCTTCTACTTTTTATATTATCCCAAGATATTATATTATGGACACATTTTCTTATTGATCAAAGAGAAATTTGTTAATTAAAAATATTGATGATCTATTGGCTAAGAAGACATGCTAGAACTTGTGAGGTCATAAATAATGCTTAAGATTTTCTTTCTGCAAAAACTGCAACTGACTAGTGGTGTAGTGAGTGAGATATATAAGCAAAGAAGTAGAAAATGATGCAAAAACTGATTTCAAAAGAAAAACCTCAGCCAGTGACCAGTGGCTCACTCTCGTAATCCTAGCTACTCAGGAGGTTGAGATCTGAGGATTGTGGTTCAAAGCCAGCCTGGGCAGGAAAGTCCATGAGAATCTTATCTTCTATAAACCACCAGAAAACTGAAGTAGCACTGTGGCTCAAATGGTAGAATGCTAGTCTTGAGCTGAAGAGCTGAGGGATGTACCCCGGCCCAGAGTTCAAGTCCTACAACTGACAAAAAACCAAACAACAACAAAAAAAAACCAAACAACAAAAAAACCCTCAAAATACACTGAAGTTCAGTGAATCAATCAATGATAATATCTTCCTACCCTTATAAAGCCAATAGCATGTTAACTGATGTGAAAAAGCTGTAACATGGTAAGAGACAAATTTATAAGGACGTTTGGAGAACAATACAGTCCTACAAGAATAAGGTGTCTTTTATAAGTAAAGACCAACTTTGAAAATGATTCAGAAAAAAGTTTAAAACTGAATTGAATTATTTAAACTATAAGATTCTTACACCTAATTGAAAAAGTGTGAGGCGAAATTAGAACTTACTTTCCTTAGTATTTTAACAGAATTTGTATTTCTATTTAAACACAGGCAACATGAGGAAGAGAATATGTTGTGTTCCAGCTATGTTGTTCTCTGCCTTTAGGATTTTATCCAAGTCTTTTAACTTCAAAGAAGACCTCATTCTTCCTCAAAAACATGAGATGATGAGGCCAAAGAATCATGAAGGTCCTTGTAGCTCTGTGATTGTATTGTGTCTTGTCCAATTAGTCAAAGAGTTACCTGTCATTACAGAGACTGCGGTATGTACATACATTTTAGCACCAAACCACAATTTAATATCAGGGCACAGAGGCCACAGAGCCTCCTGATTCTTCTCCATTACTAATTTATCAGGGGCTAAAAGCAACCAAACTGAGGATCCTGGGCAGACAATGGAGTCTTTGAGGAGCAAGAGAAGAATCATTTAAAAGGGAAGCATTACCATTCTAAAATAATGGCAGAGCACATGGTCTGAGTGCACTGAAAGGAGGAAATGCAAAATAAGTATTCTTGGCTTCAGTGTGCCAAACAAAAGCTTTTTGTCGGGTCTTGTAAGAAAAAAGAGAGGAAAATAGTTCAGTTCCCTAGAAGTTGGTGTCACCAATATCATGCTGTATGTGTGCTAGAGTTGAAAAAATGTGAAAACCATGATTTTTTGAAAATCTAATCATGTTTCTTGTGTGTGTGTGTGTGTGTGTGTGTGTGTGTGTGTGTAGCAGAACAGATACTTTTGTGCTCTTGCCTGTTGTGGACATTGAAAGAATATGTATTTATATTAAAGCACTTGTTTCACATTAGTGCTATTATTGCATATGGCTTCTCTTCTCCTCCCTTTGGTACTTTGGCATAAAACAATAATTGGTTGGGGATATGACTCAAGTGCTTGAGTCCTTGCTTAGACTTTGTAATCAGTCTCCAATATAAAAAAAGAAGTAAATAAATAATGACAAAACAACAGGAAAGCATACAATATTGTATTTCCTATTTGTGAGTTAATCTGACTTAAAGGGAATGTTAGCTTAAAAAATTATGACTTCTGTGTCCTATTCTTCATAAACAAGAGAAGAGGACAATGTATCCTGTTCCACAGAGACCTAGATAACTTTATGGTTTGTCAATTTAAAGCAATATAAAATGTGTGAAAATAGCCTTTTATTACCCAAATCAGGTGTGCAAAAATATATGTGCACAGGATCCTAGTAATTAAATTCTTCAGGTAAAGTTGTACACAAATGTTACATATCATTATTACCATGCACACACATGTATGTATGCAAACATATATATGCATATACATAAAATTGTAAGTACAAAAGTCTATATAGAATTTTAAGTTGGAAGGAAATCACATATGATGAAAAGGAATGTATTTCACGAATCTGTATAGGTAACCATAAACTGTAAAAGGACATTTAAAGATTCTATTTGGAATAACACACTTTCTAAACATTTTGTTTCTACGAGATCTGGAAGAAGCTGTGCAGACAATCACTAGAAGACTGCCTTGCACAGTAGTTATCTTTACCCACTGGGCTGCAAGTATTTCTTAACCACATCAACTGCCATTGTACTTTTATTATGTAATCCAGATGCCATCTATGATGGAAGACCTTTTCTCTCAGACTCATTAGTGTCTCCATATAACAAAATAAATCCTATAAGAACCAACAGATGTTTAAAGCTCACCTTGCTGATTTGGAACTATTTAACCATTTCACTTATTTTTCGGAAATGATGATTTTCTTAGTATAGATTCAAGTTAAAAAGCCTTTCTGAACTCAAAGTTTTGAAAGGAAAAGAAAAACCCATACTTTGTAGACTCTTGAATTGAGAACAAGGAATCCATTTAGAGGAGTAGAAGGAATCATTGAATGAAATGATGTTTCTGATGACAGTCAGGACATCTGATATGTGGGAATCAGGAAATGATGATGATGTAATTTAGTATGTTTGTCCCAATGCTGGTTCTGATTTCCTAAGAAGGATCACAGTGATCCTCAACAGCATATGTGATCTGTTTGAAAATCTTATTTTAGATGTAGCAACAGAATTATGACATAATGCTGATGTGCAATTGATGTTAACAGATTCAGATTCATTGCTTAATAGTTAGAGACAATATTTATATCAAGCACTGTGGGCTCTCTGATTTATCTTACTGGTGTAATAACAATAAGAATGGAGTGATGGTTTTGAGAATTATTTGGAATATGAGTAGTCTATTTGATGTTGGTATAATTTGTAGAGGGGAAGGGAAAAAACAAATTGTTTAAGTAGGGATACAGGTGGACCTGTTGCAACAATGAGATGTCGAAAATGAACTTTACAACTTTGCCATGTTGGGTGGAGGGGTGGAGATGGGAAGGGATGGGAAGGGGAAACAAAGGAGGAGGCAGCAATGCTTGTTAAGAAATGTACTCATTACCTTGCCCATGTAATTGTAACCCCTCTGTACGGTATTTTCACAATAAATTAAAAAATTATAGTGATAAGGTTCTGAAAATAGATTTTAATTGAATAATAACTCTATTTACAAATGCTATAGGTATCACTACTAGCTAGTCATTTGTCTTCTTTACAAAGTAGTCTTATAAATCTGTACAGAAATAACACCACTTAGTTATTAGTAGTAAATAGATATAAATTGACATTTTATTTATCTATTTTTCATCAGTTTACATTATGGTAAGTTTGTCAGTGTAGTGTGTGCATACAAAAAGTCATTGAATACTAGAAATATCCTCTTAGATAGTCTATATAAAATATCTTGTACTAATCATTTAAAATTTCATTTTGGTTATAGCACACTGTTTTGTCCTCTACCTTAGCAATGGTGTCTCTTTTTGATGGGCTATGACAGAATATCATGGTTTACTTTGCTCATTTGTATGACTTTTTGCCCCAGCTTGTCTTGAACTGCAATTCTCCCAATCTCCACCTCCCAAGCAGCTAAGATTACAGGCATTGCTGCCACCCCTAAGTCCCACAGGGTGAGTGGAAGAAAACAGGTATATGTCCTATGACATTGGTCTGATTAATATGTTTTAATGAACCCAATGAGATTGCATCAAACTGAAGATTTTGTTTACTAGGTTTTGCAAAGGAGTAAAGAGAGAGCTAGAAAATAGAACTGCTTGCAAACAATAAGTCTAAGAAGGGTCAATATTCAGAATATATAAAGAACTCTGCCCCCAACAAGAAAACAAATCATTCAATTGAAAATGGGTAGCAAAGCTATTTTTAAAAAATAAATTGGAACATTCTACTCAATCATTACTTAACCATACTTTCTTACCTTGTGTGCTTAGAGACTATATTTTGCTTTTTATTGTCAATATAACCTGATTTTCCCCTAGTTTCTAATGTAAATTTCTTTCTTCCTCTCTTTCTCTATTTTTCTCTTTATCTTTCTCTTTCATTCTTTCCTTTCCTTCCCTCCCTCTCTCCCTCCCTTACTCTCTCTCTTTCTTTCTTTCTTTCTGTCTGTCTTCCTTCCTTCCTTCCTTCCTCCCTCCCTCCCTCCTTCCCTCCCTCTCTCCCTCCCTCCCTTCCTTCCTTCCTTTCTTTCCATGGGGCTTGAACTTAGGGCTGTCCCTGAGCGATTTTGCTCAAGGCTAGAACTCTACCACTTTGAGCTACAGCTCTACTTCTGGTTTTCTGGTGGAAACTTGGAGATAAGCATCTTACCAATTCTGCTACCTGGGCTGGCTTTAAACCAACATCCTCAGATCTCAGTCTACTTAGTAGCTAGAATTACAAGCAGGAGCCAACAGCATTTGGCTCTAATATGCATTTCTTATTGATTTGATATGCATATCTCCTGCTTTAGTGTAAATTCTAAAATTGTGATAAAAGGGCTACAAAGTGGGGCTGGGAAGGTAGCTCAGTAGTAGAGTACTTGCCTTGCATGCATCCTGGGTTCAGTTCCTCAGCACCACCTATCAGAAAAAAATCCAGAAGTGGCTCTGCGGCTCAAGTGGTTGAGCACTAGCCTTGAGCTGAAGAGCTGAGGGTCAGTGCTCAGGCCCAGAGTTCAGGTCCCATAACCAACCAAGAAAAAAAAAAGGGCTAAAAAGTCAAATACAGATGAGATGTAATTGATCAAAATATATTATATGCATGTTGTAAATATGACACTGAATTCCATTTGTATAACTAATTTTTTACTGGTAAAGCTATGTGTATATCTATCCATCTATACACACTCACATACACACATATACACTTATTCCATTTCATGAGTGCTACAGAGTGTAACATAACAAGTTTGCTAGCGTATCCAGCAGCAAGTCTGATTGGTTACCCCACAATAACTTCTATAATAGAGATACATTAGTAATTCAAACTGCCATTGGAGCAAAATCGTGGGAAGAATATACTAAGTGAATGTCTCAAAGAAAATTCTTTTTTTTAGGTATTAAAGCTGCCCATCCTACTTGTAAAAATAAAATCCTAAAATTAATATAAAGCCATTTAGCAGAAGCCAGTAAAATGTTACGTGCAGAACAAAGACTCAGAAAACACTCTATGGATGAGCTATTATCTGGGATAGACACCTTGATGACTCTACCAGATAACTAAGAGTAATATAACTGAATATTAATTAGATACTGATATGTATTGAATTATAGATGCTAAAATCTATGTATGTAGGATGTGATTCTAGAAATAATTAAGAGAAGCAAAGCACACATTGATGAAACTAATTCACACTTAGAATATTTGAGAACTTTTTGACTCTCGCATTCCTAATGGGACTCAGAATTTTCAGAGTGGATTCTAATACTTACATCTTATTTATGCTTAAAAAATTAAAAGGGGTCCTATTTCTGGAACTGGCTTTTTCTGTATTACTAGAAATTCTATGCATCAATTGGTCAGGATAAAATTTGTGTTGTTGTTTTCTAATTCCCTGAAGAAAGCCTCAGTAATTAGAGGCTATTGGTCTCCTTGTCTACTGACCTATGAAGTTGTAATGACAGAAATCATTGCTTATAATTTAGTGCTCATATACTGTCAAGCATTCCCTGCAGTTCTAGTGGAAGGCCTTCATGGGGTCTATCCGCACTTCTAACAGCATCTGTGAATGAGCCTTGCTCAGGCTGAGTATTGACATTTCCAGTCCATCTGAAGAGGGTACCTAATCTAGCACTGTAGGCGTCACCCTTAGGAGGGCCAAAGTACAACTGTGGAAACTTGATAAACAATATAGCTCCATGGTTAGCATGTAGCAGTAGGGATTTATTGGCATGTTGGTTTTAAATGGTAAAAGAGTATAGAGAAAGCATCATTCCTGCATTGAGAGAATTTACGAGAAACTAAAATTTGTCATTCGATTTCACATTTTTTAAATAGTAGCCTATTACTAGTTAAAAAGAGGGAAGAGTCTGGAGACAGTGGCTGATATCTGTAATTCTATGTATTCAGAAGGCTGAAATCTAAGGATTGAAGCCAGCCTGGATAAAAATATGTGTGAGACTCTTATCTCCAATTAACCAGCAAAAAGCAGTAATTGGAGCTGTGGTTCAAGTGGTAGAACACTAGCCTTGAGCAAAATCTCTTAAGCGACAGTGTATGGGCCCTGAGTTTAAGCCTCAGAATCAGCAGGATAAAGAAAACGAAATAGGAAAAAAAGGGAAGGGGACAAGATAGAATTATGAATTCGTGACATGTTCATATAGTAGGAATGTCTGTTATTTATTCCCAACTAACCTTGTTACTTTTAATTTATATTTTTATTGCCCTAAATTCCTTTTTTTATAGCCCTTTCAATATTGCAAAGACCTCCCTTTTTCCATATCTTCCTGGATAGGAAACTTTCATAAGTTCACTGAACATTAAATGTCTGGATAATTTCTGAGATTCCAGACTGTGTTTCAATAACTATAGTTATAAATACATAAGCATATTATAACTTAACATATTTTAGTTATTATTAGAATCATGAAACATGTGCCAAAAACTAAGGTAATTTTAGAAAAAGGATTCAATGGACAAAATGTCTTCCATGATATAATTTTTTCACCTGCAACCAACACATTAGCCACTTAGATTACTTAAAAAAATTGGTCACACCTTCCTATATAAAGTGGTACATACACATATGGACTTTGGAAAAAAAAACATTTATTTTTGGTGTATATGGGGGTGGAGAAGAAGAAGGACATGTGATATCAATCATCTCTTTCAGCAATACAATTCTGTGACTACGATTTGAAATATAATCTTTCTGTCCATTAAGAAATGAGACTTATCTTTGTTATTGCAGAATGTAACATCGTGTCTTTTAGACTCTAAAGTTCAAGTATGCTATGGACTAAAAGATAGAGTTGTGTGCAGGTTGAATGTACTTGCTACATTTTCATAGGGTTTTAATGAATTCTTGAGTTTTGCATTTCCGTGTTCTTTTTAGCATGTGATTATGTTTACCTCACTGAAGTATGGTTTTCTCATGACAGTTTTTTCTATATGAAATATTATAAATGGAAAATTTCTAGGAATGTCAAAGTTATCTGTCACCTGGGGTTGGCATTTGGTAGATATACAATGAAAAATTGTTGAATTAGTATCCACTCATTTCCCCATGGTTATATTTTATCTATCTTCATTGCATAGTCTGTATAATCTGTGTGACTGAAAATACAATCAAGTCAAGGATAATATCCACAGTAAATGTTGAAATAAATCTTCAATAGGAATATATTGACAACTGCTGGACTTTGATCAAAGCTTCAAAGCCAAGCATCATTCTAAATCAGGAAGGAAGTAGTGTGGATGTAACTGAGAAAAGTGAGTATAGAAATGTTGGAACATATTTCAGGACATAGTTCCTGAAATAGAGCTTTCTAGAACTGGGTGCCCAATTATTCCTTAATTAACATGCTTTGCGTTAAGGCATTTTAACATTTTAAATTAGTAGAAGGACATCACAGCATCACAGAAGTTGCTGATGAACATGTGAGAGGTGAGAGTTTAGAGCATGATTTCACTCCTTGGCCTGGCCTTATTTTCACATTAGTCCTGGAAGAGTAGCTGGAACATATGATGAAGGGGAATAGATAGACTCAGCAAAACCTTCAGGAATAGCATGTCTCCCTGTAAGTAGATTTCTTAAGGTATTTTTTAAAAATGCTTCTTTTGTTGTTAAGATTAAAAATAGAGGCCGTGGGAAGTTCCATGTTGGAGCCAGGGAGATCATGATGTTTTCAGATAACAAAGCCTGTCCTGAATTCTGCAAACCAATTGTAAGAATTTGAGTCTTACTAGAATTCTTGATACTTATGTGACACTCATTTCTGAGGGCTTTGTTTTTAAAGAGGAGCATCCCAAGAGTGATGTGGCCCAGAAAGAAGAAGGTTTTTGTGTATTTTAAAATAATTTTCAGCGTCATGCCTATGGTATTTTTCATGCACTGACCTAAAATTCCTAATGTGAAAAGAATTCAGTATTGATTGCAGGAATCCATTTCTAGTAGGTAGGCCTTGTTGACAATTGCTATCATTTATTTTTCTGACTCGTTTTATAGTCCAAGGGGTAAACTATCCCTTACAATTTCAACCATTACTTTTTTCCATGCAACATTTTTTTTTGGTCTATAATGTTCTTTGGTTTTCTTTTAGCCACTCACCTGACCCACCGTATTATTCCCCCTTCCCTTGTTTTTTCTTTTTGCATTCAGCATTGTGTCCATGTAGCAATTCAGCCCTTGGTGGTCACTCAGATTCCATGGGCAATTTCCTCAATGTTTTCATTGTTTACATGAAAGCATCCAAATGTATAGCAAATAGACCAGCTGGAAACCTCTCCACAGACAGACGTATCCAAACAGGAAATTTCTTGATTTGTTGTGGTGGGTCAGTCTGGTTGTGCTACCAGAAGAACAGCCCACACCCATATGCAGTGTTGCTCCTGAATGGAAGGCTTGCAAGAGCATCCACACGGACTGGGCCTCAGCCAACTTTTGCCCCAGCACATACAGTGAGACAGAAAGATGTGACAGCGACAGTGTTTTGGAATGCTGTTTGTAGCATGCTGTTCTTTGGCAAACTTCTTCAGAATGTAGGAACAGATTTCTCCTAATTTTCCGAAGACACATTGTTTATTTTAGAATCAGCTTTTAAAAATGTCTATAGATTTTAAGGCAATTGATAGATTTAAGATGAAGCTCAATATTGTGGGGTTTTTTCTTAAGGTTTAATGCAAAATGTTGCAGCAGTGACTCATGCTTGAAAAACGAAAAACACCTGATTTAAAAAAAATTTTTTCAGGATGTGTAAAAGGTAACATCAATAATGAGAAAAATACAGTTATTCTTGGCTCTAAGTATAGAGATGTGATGTACATTTATTAACGAAAGTAAGATGCTTAAAATTGGTAACCAATTTATTTGGATGCATTTCGTGAGTGGTTTCTGAATGTGAATAATATATTTTCATGAGTATGCATTTATATCATAGGCCATACTAACATCCTGTTTAAACAATTATAATATTTATACTTTTTCTTTTGAAGCTGATTTGATAGAGGCTCACCACACATGTACATGCAATAAATATATTTGCTATAAATGATTATAACAGATAACTCATTATAAATTTCTTGTTAAGTCACAGCAGCATGCCATAATAAAAGGTAATGACATTAGGAAATCACTATCTTAGTTTCAGGGTTTTTTTAAAATATCCCTGTGTTTCTTTACTGCCATAGTCTTCGAAACAAAATAAAGTAATTGTAAGCAAGAACATGACCAAAAGACTCTAATGAAAAGAATTCTCAAGGGGCAATGAGGTGAAAAATACGTGTTTAGAGACTCTATTTATAAACACCTTGATCAAGGCAAATGAGGGTGGAAATCTAACGCTATCTAAGAAAATACCAGCTAAGGAAAACATTATCAGAGGGTTTCTGATCCAAAGGGTTTTTTTTGTTTTTGTTTGTGTTTTTTAAACTCTAGAATGGTCAAACTAACTTCAAGCTGTTATTTGACACGCACAATATGTACCATTAAATGTCCAGTCTAAACTGGAAACAGGGACTGATACAGATTTGGCAATTAACACAAGAAATACACAATTACGCAATCACCAGCTTGGAGAGTTTAGAAACAACTTCTTCTCCCTGTCCACAAACTATGGGAAAGAGAGATCCTAGAGGTTATGTCTCCAAATCCCAACACAAGCTCTAGTGGGGAATCTGTGTTGCTTCATTCCAAACAACCTCAAATTTTCAGTGCTACTCAGTCCTCGAAAGATATTTGGAAATCACAAACAAGGCTATACTAAAGCTACCAGCACAACTATGTTTATTGCAGAATTATTTACCATAGCTAAGATATGGTATCAACCCAGATGCTCCAAAGTAGATGAATGGATCAAGAAAATTCCATCATATATATATATGATGGAATTCTATGACTCCATCAGAAAAAATGACATTGCCACATTTGTTAGGAAATGGAAAGACTTGGAAAAAAACTATATTAAGTGAAGTAAGCCAGGCCCAAAGAAACATAGGTCCCATGGTTTCTCTTATTTGCAATAACTAGTATATCTGGGACAAGTAGAAAAGGTCAAAAGCTATGTACATATGACCATATAAGATGAAGTTAAGTGAAATGAACCCCAAGATAGGGACACAAGTGGTTTTTCCCTTTCTTGCTATTGTTTTTAATGTTTATAAGGTACCATGTGATTTTTTTGTTGTTGTTTTGTATGTCCCTCCCCCATGGTATAACTCCTGTTTTCACTGTATTTGATGTTGGTATAATTTGGGGAGGGAAGGGAATACAGTTTGACTCATTGTAACAATGAGATGTATAAGACACTATGTTGAAAAATGGATTTTACTATTTGAGGGGGTAGTTGTAGAGGTGGAGGTGGGAGGGAAGGGATGGTAGGGGAAAAACAAAAGAGGAGGCAACAATGCTTGATAAGAAATGTACTCATTACCTTGCTCCTGTAACTGTAACCCTTCTGGACAGTATTTTCACAATAAAAAAAACGTATTTAAAACAAAGAAAGATATTTGGAAGACAGAAGAGTGAATCTAAAACTTTGAGATCCTTTTTTGTGAAAGACATTGCACTGAATTCTAGAGATAATCTTTTTGAAATTTATGTATTTTTTTCAAGTATGAACACCTAGTGTTAGAATGACTTGGATACATCCTGTGAAAGATGGATGTTATATCAGTTATGCAAGTATGGGCGGTCCTAGATTCCCAATATCTTTAGCTTATAGTCATGAGATTTTATTACTTAAGCTACGTGGCCACCAAATGGTATTGCATGTTCCCTGCATTTTTTCTTCTTGAGAATCAAGCTGACAGGGCAAACTCTACCTACATCATTGCTGTGATGAAGGGGAAAAGACACACAAGCTATAGACTGACTCTTGGAAGTCTCTGTTCAAAGGAGACACTAATCACATCTCATATGCTACTGGATAAAGACAGTCTCATGCCACACAGTGAATATCAAAAAGTCATAGGAGGAAATACAATTCTTGCTCCTATCAAGAGAAAGTCTTTGTGGACCAAAATAATGTTGACCACAGGTCAATTACATTAGGCAGTTGGTTTGGGCAACAAATATTGCAGGAGTAGGGAAGTAAAATCACCTGATAACATGGATTTAAATAGTAGACGTTGGATTAATTGATACTTGTTTTGGTCATGTAAAATGACTACAAATTGCAGGCCTGTGGTTCTCCTCTAATAAAGTTGGGGGAGATGCCCAAGTTTCATGCTACCTATAAGTAGGCAAATGCTACTTAGTGTTAAGTATAGGGAGACAACAGGGTAAACCATTTCCTTACTTTTAAATACAGGAACTCTCTTCATTTCCAGCTCAGCTATAGGAAATAATGGTTTTACTTATACTTAAAATAATCCTGCATATACACTGCTTGAAGTAGATTTCAATGTACTTATTTAAACTTTGACTTTTTCCTTGGTAATTTTCAAATGAATTTGGCTTAGATTTTTTTTTTTTTTGGTCAGGGTGATGTACAGAGGGATTACAGTTGCATAAGGAAGGTAACAAGTACACTTCTTGTCAAACTCGTTACCCCTTCTCTCATTTTTCTCCTACTTTCCCTCCTCCGGACCCCCCAAGTTGTATCGATGATTTCCAACATAGTGTCTTGTGTATATCGCTGTTACATTCATTCCCCCCTTGTCCTTTGTCTCACCATTCTGTTTTTCCCCTTCCCTTCCCTACTTCAAATAAACATATATACAATACCAGGGAACCAAAATCAAATACAGTGACAACAGGGGATAATACCATAGGGGAAAACATACAAAAGAAACAAAAAAATCATGTAGTACATTAAAAACAACAATAACAAAAAAACCCTCTTGTGTCCATATCTTGGAGTCCATTCATTCAGCATCATCTCATATGGTCATATTGAGCTATTGGGCTATTGAGCTATTGAGCTATTCTGCTCATCTGCTAAGACTATCATGGACATGAACTAATTATTGCAAATAAGGGAAATCATGGGACCTATGTTTCTTCGGGTCTGGCTTACTTCAATGAATATGATTTTTTCCAAGTCTTTCCATTTCCTTACTACACATAGAGCTCCCCTATGACCCAGAAATCCCACTTGTGGGCATTTACCCAAATGGTCACAAACAAGGCCATACTAAAGCTACCAGCACAACTATGTTTATTGCAGCATTATTCACCATAGCTAAGATATGGAACCAACCCCTAAGTAGATGAATGAATCAAGAAAATGTGATATATATATATATAATATATTATATATATAAATTCTATGCTTCCATAAGAAAGAATGACATCATCTCATTTGTAAGGAAATGGCTTCGAAATTTTGAACCCTCTCCTTAGTAAAGTCTTTTTTAGTAGTAGAGTCCTGAAGACCTGGGCTTTTATGGGAGCTTGAAACTTCTCCCTGACCTTTGTATTTTGAGGGGGAAATTTTTCACTGTAAACATGTTTTTATAGAGCATGGAGAAAAAGATACAGTTTTAAAATTTTACTCCCAGAAAATATTGTAGACTATTTTTATTGCAAATCCTTAGAAATGCATGCAGGTAAATTATGAAATGTAAGCAGAAAATTCTACCACAGCTAGTGAAAACCACAAACCCTATAAATAGGCAACAAAGATCTTGTTGCCCTAAACATTTTGCATCTCTAAGCAACAATCCACATTGTCATTAGAGACACCAAAGCAAACTCTGGCATAAAGAAGCTGGAGCTAATCTCAGGAGTTTCAGATAGGGTAACTTCTCAAAATTGTTAACAACATCTACTATTTACCTCCTTTTCAATTTCTTTACACAAAGGTCACAATCTTGAAGGGACAAAATGCTCACTTTTGGGGTTTGGATGATTTGTTTGTTACTGCTAAAGAAAGCAGTGGAATTATGACAACTTAATTGTCCTATTTGTGAAGAGTTGTTTTGGTCTTGTATTTTTAGGTTCAAAGAAATAAGTATGAGTGCCTTTAGAGAAGCTATTAATTACAGTGTTTAAACTCAAGAGTTCCTGTTTGTGAGACGTTTCCTCAGTGTACTTTCATTTGTGGTGGATATGAAATGATTCATTTATGTTGTCCCTTCTCTCTCCTTCTGGGTCTTCTCTTGCAAAATGGCACTATACCATTAGCATGCAGTACTGTCAGCTTGAACTCAGAATGCTGAGTATGGAGAGGCTGCCTTTCTCCTAGCATGTTATATACATTCAAGCTGTGCAAAATGTCTAAGCAATAGTCCCATTCTATATGTATGCATGTATGTACACCCCCATATATGTATATATGTTAATATTCATGTCTAGGATTGACTACAATTCAAACCTAGTTATTTTTATCAATTGTCACAAAACAAAAAGGATATTTCAACAGTGTTATTCACTTCTCAAATAGGAAACCAATTTTTAGACCAACCTATACAATTCCCTCTCCAGAGTATCAATCCCTAAAGCAGCAGGTGAGACTGCGTTTTATTAAATGGTTCATTCTAATTCAGAATCTAAGGTGGTCTTAGTTATGGATGGACTGTGTTGCCATCACAAGAAAACCATTTAACCTATCTTCACTTCCAGACTACCTCTGTGTAACTGCTGTCTGACTTCAAACCATGAAATGAAATACTTCTGCTTTAAAACCAGATTTCCCAAAGACGCTGTTTTCTGACAGTGGTTGTTACTTCATTAAAGAAAGAAAAAGACAAATAAGCATAGCTCTGACCACCACTGCTTTCATGGTAGGCCATCTCTACATGATGTAGAAGTCAAGACCAAAATGAAGCATCCAGTGTTTTGGACTTTTGGAATGTTTAACCAGAGATGGAGAAAACTCTAACAATTTCACATAAATCATCCTGAGCATGTCTTTTGAGAATATGCCTTAAATTATTACATTTAATTAGAACATTGTTAGTTTGATAGATATTTATATGCATTATCCTTAACTAAATCAGTTATAAATATTATTCTGGAAATAAGACTGAAATTCTCTCAGACATAAAAATAGGAACGCTCTTTAGAAATCATGTCGAGAAAAGAAATAAAGAAGCAACAGTTTACCTCAGTTTGCAGGTGTATGATAAAATTATCTCAGTGGCCAGCTTCTGTGTATACCTGCCTAGATGAAGGCTAACAGACAAACATGAATCTCTCCCCAGCCGCCCCCCACCCAATCCCACCCCATGGCTTCTGTTCATCATTCCATTCTTGGTCATCCTTTATCTTCTCTCTTTGAAGCACAGGAATTAATATTTGAAACCTGTGGCTGATTTATTCTCCATATGTCATGCCATTTATTGTTTTTTAATTACCAGGGAAAATGTGTTCAATACAGAAACTTGTAAGACAGAAAGAAAAAAAATTAAAAAAAAACACATAAATCATCTGTCATATCACCATCCAAAATAGCTGATGGTAACATATGGTTTGCCCTTCTACTATTTATTGCTGTCTATTCCTCATCTCTCTCTGGGCCCCCTTATCTTTGCTATCTGAATATGCTCTTCCTAAGTGATAGCCTCCAATCGTACTTATAATCTGTTCTCCTTTTTAAAACTCTAACATATAACCCTGCAATGACTTCTTACTTTATTTGGGGAGGGGGGAAACCTTCAAAGTCCTTTTGGTACTCTTACTGTTTCTTTTAAAATTCTCCTCTCTTATAAACTCTAATTTCCCTGTCTTCTCTTTTATTCGTTTTCTATTGCTGATATCAGTGACCACTGATTTGGTGACAGAAAGCAACCCAACTTTTTTCATCTTTAAGTTTTGTAAGTAAAAAAATAAAAATCAAAGCAGGTCTCACTGGGTTAAAAAATCAGTGTTTTCAGGCTGCATTCTTTCTGGAGGCCTGAGGAAAAAATATACTTCCTTCTCTTAAGGAGTCATATGCCTTCTTTGGCCCCTACAAAGTTACGAACAAAGCTGGGCACTGGTGGCTCATGCCTGTAATACTAGCTACTCAGGGGACTGAGATCTGAGGATCAAGGTTCAAAATCAGCCGGGGTGGGAAAGTCCGTGAGACTCTTATCTCCAATTAACCACCAGAAAACTGAAGTGGTGCTGTAGCTCAAGTGATAGAGTGCTCACCTTGCGGTGAAGAGCTGAGGGACAATGTCCAGGCCCAGAGTACAAGCCCTGTGGCCATCAAAAAAAAAAAAAAAAAGGAATATCAGACTGTTTCACCCTGTCTCTCTCCACTTAATTTTTTTCTTGTGTTTACATTGGGTCCAGCCAAATAAGCAAGACTATATAATAATAACAATACTACTACTACTAATAATTATTATTATTTTAATGTGTGCCAGTCCTAGGGCTTGAGCTCAGGTTCTGGTCACTGTTCCTGAGCCTTTTTGCTCAAGGCTATTGCTCTACCACTTGAGCCACAGAACCACTTTTAGTTTATTATTTTTTTAATGATTACTAATTGGAGACAAAGTCTCACAGACTTTCCTGCCTGGTGTGGCTTCGAACTTTGATACTCAGATCTCAGCTTTCTGAGTTTCTGTGATTGCAGGTGTGAGCTATCATAGCACCAGCTTAATCTTTTCTACTTTAAAGTTAACCAACTAGCAACTTTCATTCTACCTGCAACCTTTATTCTACCTTGCTGTGTGTGTGTGTGTATATATAAATGTGTGTGTGTGTGTGTGTGTGTGTGTGTGTGTGTATGCACATACTCATTGTTTCTGAAAATTAAGGCTTCTAGAAGGAGAACCCATATTCTAATTACCATAATTCCATTCATTCCATAGGCGTCAAAGACAGCCCTCAAGTGCTCCAGCTGCACAGTGCCAGACCCTGTGCTGGCTCAGAATAGTCACTGTGATGTGAAGATGACTATATTTGCCCTCATCAATAATATGAGGTTTTAAAACCAATACAATGTGGTAAATGGGAAAGTATTAGAGAGGAGAAGGTTTTCAGGATGAAGCACAAATTTATTCAACCAGATTCTTTTAAGGAATAATAAAAAATACTTCTTACATTGCCTATAATCAGCATGTGATTTGTCAGATACAGACGTTATTTTTTTAATTTTCTTTAAAGGTCTTCAGAAACAGTTATCAACTATGAAACCATTATTCATTATTCAAATATTATTGAATATCTTATAAGAGATGGTCCCAGGGGAAACTTCAATATCTACCCTTCCCTTATAGTCTGTTATGCATCCCCAAGAGGCATGGTGGCCATTTTCATTCTTGAGAAGGACTATCTAGGAAGTTACTATTCACTACCATGTGGTAGAATGTCTCCTCATAATAAAATATCAGAAACTTAAGATAACACAGACAAAACATCTTGAACGTACGACCATATGGAAATATTTGAAAAAAAGCATGGCAAGTTATGATACAGGATACTTGATTGTTATATTACTATATCAACCTCTTCTGAGATATGTAGCAGAATATATAGTTATATTTGTATGATTACTGAAAGACATCTAGCAAAATATAAAAAAATATTTTTGGCCTAGTTTCCAAAGATCTTCAATATTTTCAGTGCTTATGTGATATTAGTATTTCCTAAAAAACTTAAAACTTTGCTTCATTTTAGATCTCATTGGCATTTCCAATATTAGTGCATCAGCATTTCAGAAAATGTTAGTAGAGGGACTGGGAAGGTGGCTCAGTGGTAGAGCGCTTGCCTTGCATGCATGAGGCCCTGGGTTCAATTCCTCAGCACCACATAAGCAAAAAGAAAAAAGCCAGAAGTGGCACTGTGACTCAAGTGGTAGAGCGCTAGCCTTGAGCTGAATACCTGAGGGACAGCACCCAGGCCCAGAGTTCAGGCTCCACAACTAGACCCCCCCCAAAAAAAAAGAAGAAAAAAGGAAAATGTTAGTAGATTTCTGTCATTTCATTTATTTTGCTTCTCATCTTCAAACTGGCTTTTCTTGAATGGTCTATGATATGGTTTGCCTATTGACATATACAAATGCACTCACAATCACCCAAGTTGTCCCTTATTTTATGTATAAAAGATGTATGTGTGAATAATCATTATTTTATTAGTAATCAATCATTATAAGCCTATTTGATACACAATTATTCAACAAAACTATTGTGCACTGTCAGACAAATCTTGTCATTGCATTATCTCTACATTTCCTTCCAGTAGTAGACCATTTTGTGCTGTTATTTTTTTGACACTTGCTATTCTTGATTTTATTACTAAGCATATAAACTTTCATAAAGATATTTAGAAAGCAGCTTTAACAAATACATTATTTTAAATAATGTTTCTTCCATGGCTTCACTCTTTTTCAGTTTCCTGATTTTGCTTAGTCTTATTTCTATGATCAAAAATGAACTTTAAGGAACCTTATTTCAACTAGAGCAAGTGGCTGTCAAATTCAATGACTCACTCCACACAGAAATTCATTAGACATTGGTTTATCAGTCAAAGATGACATTTGTTTGAAGCCAGATGGGTTTTCTTGAGGAAATCATTTTACTAGATGCAGATTTGATTGGGTTTTAGCTTTCCTTTACTATTAGGCATCAGTTGCATATGGCATACACAGCCTGTAATGTATTTGTATATATTTGTCATGATTCTAATCACAGAGGTTTTAAAAATAAAGGATTGCACTTTTCTGTAGTTTATCTATTTGTGATATTTCACATTTTATTTGTTTTTAACACATGTACCATTTTGTAAATATATTTCTAAAGCCTAAAAATCATAAGGTTTAAATCAAACGTTAAACATTAACAGCAAAGTAAAAATATCTTTTGACTAGAATATGTAGCAATGAGAGGATAAAGTTAGTCAAGCATAACTTTGTTTCGGTCTCTTTATTTCCTTTTATCTTTCTTGTTTTATATTTCCTATGTACATACACACACATGTGCACACGTACGTGCACTCATGCGTGCGTGTACACCCACACTCACACAAACCCTCCTTGAGGTTATAAATAGCTAGTTAAGATAGTAAAAAAAAAAAAAATGGCTGGGCCATGTGGCTGAAGATAGAGATCTGGAAAAGGAGGCTACTTTTGCCCTCTTAGTTATCAGGTATGCTAGATGAGATGTTTAATATGGCATACCATTCTTCTTGTTAGGCTCACGGATTAGAGACTTCTATATTCTCTCAAAAAGGAGATTTTAGAATGTCTCTTTTCTTCATTAGGACCCCAGTGGTAATATTTTAGCATTCGGAAACAACAGACTCAGGTAGTTTCTCACAAAGATTGCAGTGCTGCTATTCTCTCCATCTTTATAATATAAATTATCAGTGAATAAACAAAGTAAAGGCAAAAGAAAGAAAAGACAAATTTCTTGAATAATTTACTTGCTCAATTTGTTATTTGAATTTTTATTCACTTTCCCTCCTAATTTGATTATATACAGCCTCTACTCTTTTTTTTTTAACCAATGTTTCTTTCTAATGAACTGACCATTACATTTCCAAAGTTCTGAAATGGCCAACAGACCAAGAAAGACATTCTTTAGGCTCCTGCTTGAAACCAAAACAGCTTCACCAAACTGTTGGCTTTGATTCAGGGCCAATACTCTTCTTTCTTATCTTCCATTTATTTCTTGCCTATTTGATGTTTCCTTGCTGGGATTAAACTTTACTTCATCCAGCTGCACCATACTGTATTCAAGTTGAAATACACCTAGGGAATCAGGGTGGCATTCTGTTACCTAATATGCATCAAAATCAGTCATCCACAAGAGGATTAGAAATTCCAAAGGTCAACTGTCACTTACAGTACAGCCCTTGCTCTAGATAAACGCAGTCATTCCTTTAGCTATGACATCTTTAGATGGTGCCTCGTTTTCCTACAATGAAGGTAGCCTAGTGCTCACTGATTAATTTTCAGGCATTTTGCTTCTAAATGTTCCTTTTACCATCATGAAAGCACTCAAGGATTGAAAATTTTATCAACTAATAGAGAAAGAGAGTAAACATCTACATATAATTTAAAGTTTTAATAAAATGCTAGATTCAAAAATAAGCTTTTTAATTACTGTTTTGTCCAGTTATTTATACTACCTTCACAGTTTGCTGTCTAGAGAGAACACACACACACAAAGACACATACATATACACATATATACATTCATTTAAAATAAACAAGACTTAACACACATATGCAAAAAAAAAATCAACTTGTAATTCTTTACCTTAAAAGTAAATTTTATGTGTTATGTGTATGATTCAAGTTAAAGTGATAACTTTTCCATTGAATTTTCTTCTTATTTTTCGTTTTTGAGGCTGTCATTGCTCTAATTTAGTATGATTATATCCAGTTCATGTAAGACAGCTTATGTTTATATTGCAACATTTTATAGATTTTTTATTGCACCATTAAGAGCATTTTGATTTCTGCAATATTCCCAGATTTTTCTGTCATAATACACAGCATTCCACAGCCTACTTTGTGCTAAGCCTCATAGCATTCGCTTACATCTAGTTTTCTGCTTCAGAACGCCAGGTAATGAGATGAGCTTCAGAAAAAAGAAATTGCTGGTTTGGTGTTTCACATTACAGCCCAAACAGATTGTTTTTTTTTTTTTTTTCAGTTGCTAGCCAATGTTTCACTCATATTTCCCCTGGTAGGTAAGCATTGCCAATTTAATGTCCAGTAGTGAGCTTACAGCTTGTAAATGTCATTTGAGTTTTCAGTTTTTAAACTAAAAAATAAGATGTGTCCTTCAATAGTCTGTGAATTTTAATGGAAATTTTATGGAATTCTTCAGCTATTCTATAAAGTAGAAAATGTGTCTGTTCATGCATGTAGGCCTATGTTAAGTCTAATGGAAATTATTTAGCCATATATATTATCAACGTGGTCTAATTTGGGCATATAGAACAGTTGCAATAGTGACACATTTCAATTTTGGAGTTTATTTTATGGAGATTATTAATGTGCTATCTATGACTTTTCATTCACTCATAAAACCATTTTGATGTCTATCTTAATTTTATTCTTTGGTGCTAGTCTTAGGGCTTGAACTTAGGGCCTAGGCACAGTTCTTGAGCTTTTTTTGGCCCAAGGATAGCACTCTACCACTTGAGTTATAGCTCCACTTACAGCTTTAAAAAAAATTTATTTTCTGTAGTTTTGTGGAGATAAGAATTTCATAGGCATTCCTACTAGGTCTGGCTTCAAATTGAGCTCCTCAGATCTCAACTTCTCCAGTATCTAGGATTACAGGCATGAGGCAAGGCACATGGCTTCTATCTCTATTTTTAATGATACTAATAGAGATCTGATCTCTGTAATTACTTCTAAAATTGACATGAAAGACAAGAAGACAGTCATTATTAAAAGGTTCTACAGTAGTATATAGCTTGTCTAGTTCCTAACAAAACACATCACTAAAGTGCCACCCTTCTGTCTTTGTTTTTACAGAATGTTATATTTAAACAAATGGATCATGTTGGTTTGTGTGAAGAAAACAAAGTGAAACCAGATGAACATGTAAGGAAAATGAGAGGATAGATGAAAGTTAGAACAATCAAATCAGCTAAAACTTAAATGTTTAAGATTAAACTCATCACTACTTCATGTGAAATATTAAGTCATATTTATTTCAACATAAGATGTTTAGCATTTGTTTTGTTTTGTGGGGCACATCTGATTAATATGGTGTCCTCATCAACTATGTAAGAGTTTAGCTGGAGTTTTGAACAACTTTTTTAATTTGACCATAGGTATCAACAAAATACATGCTTGCTTGGCACTAGTGTCTTACTCTTGTAATCCTAGATATTCAGGAGGCTGAGATCTTCAGATCACAATTCAAAGCCAGCCCATACAAGTGTGAGACTTTTACTTTCAATTAACCACTAAAAAACCAGAAGTGAAGCCATGGCTTAAGTGATAGAAAGCTAGCCTTGAGCAAAATAAAGCATGGAGACAGTGCCCAGATCCATTTCAAGCCCCAAGACTGGCATATACACAAAATAATAATAACAGTGATATAAGTAAAAACCCAAACCAAAACAAAAATCCCCAAACCAACCAAACAAAAGACACATGCTTCATACAACATTAACCGTTTCAGTAAATGGCTGTTCCATGTTCAAATTTGGGCTCCCACAAATCCATAAAAGTCTTTCTCAAGATGCTTGGATAGCTCATTTGGTGAAGCACTGATATAAAATACTTACTGGCCACTTTGATTCTTTTTTTTTTTTTTGCCACTTTGATTCTTGACCTAAGAACTAGGCCAGCCATGACCTTTCTTTTAAGAAACATCATGGTTCATATTGGGAACCACATCAGCTTTGTACATTACTCTTCAATGTACAGATTTTAGAAGTATATGTAAAATTTAGATGCATATTCTCGTTTTTTTAAACTGTAACCCTGATGTTTATAAAGATTCACATATATGAATCCTTGGGACATTCACAGATTGTTTTTAGCCACCCTTCCCATCCTTAGACATTTTTTACCACAAATTTTCACTGGTTAAAATTTCATTATGTTGGTTAGTATTCACTGGTTACTATTTTGATTGAACCCAGCTCAATCCTGAGAAAAGAAGACCTAAAATACATGTTTCCAAATGTTTACAGTGCACAGGAAAGAAAGTAATGAAAGACTTGCACAGGTAAATAGTTAGTAAGGAGCTAACTGCACTATGATTGCATGCTGTTTTGTCTTAATAAATACGTTCCCTCACCCTACCAGACACTGAAAGTATGCTTCTCTAGTGCTCTAGTTCATTTTCCTGATCAGATTTCCACTGAGTGCTTTGCAGTTTTTAAACTTTTCTAATATCTACAACAAGAGTTGATGTCACTAGTATATGACTTCCCTTATTGCTAGTACTTCTTCATTTAAGGCAATCAATTACTTTAGTATAACAACTAATTTAATTGTCTTTTCATCCTTCTTTCTGCTTGAATTTGCCACATCATGTTGGCATACTACTATGGGATGCAACAAACAACTGAAGGATGTGCAAAATTTTGTGTGTATAGTAGAATCTGCTAGCTAATATGTTTCACGTTTTCAAATTACATTTCTTTCTCATTTCCAAAACAGAAAAGACTTTTAACAGTATGGAAAATGCTTATGGTCATTTAACATATTCAGACTTCAATTAATTAGTCTTCCATAGAAAATGATATGGCATTACAAGTTTTATCCAAGACATTTAATTCAAGTTTTAACATATTTCTAATGTGTGACTGGGCATATTAATTGAAGAGAGTTCGATAATAGTAAAGGTTAAAGACTAGAGGATGTTCTAAATGAAAGATGAGTGACTGGCTGCTACGCAAGCATATGGGATAGAAGAACTAGAATACTTAGGATTAAAGAGATATACTCATTTACATGTGAAAATAAAACACAACTTTTTACCATATACAGCATTAATAATCAATTAACGATAATGAACTGTAGAAACAGTTAAAATATAGTATCGGTAATTTAGTTGATAAAAGTAATATTAGCCCATTTAAAGCAAGTAATTTGTTTTACTTTTCTATAGAGCTTTCATCTAAATAATTTACCTAGTTTTTTTCTGTTTTTTTTTAAACTTTTAATATTGACTTAATTTTGTATGAGTTCTTTTGTTTTCTTCCATTCAAATATTCCCCTGTTGAATTATGTGGGTGTTTATTTCATTTCAGTTCATATTTATCAATGATATTGTCTAAGAATCTAATATCAGACTTTAAAGTAAAAACAAATACTTTTTTAATAAAAAAAGGTTTGAACTTTTTGGATATTGTAAAAGTAATACAAACTTATTTTAGAAGTTCTGAAAAAATTAATGCTAAAAATCTCGTTTTCAAGATCATCAGTTTTTATTATTATATATTTTAGAGATTGTCTATCTTATCTTTATATCTATTTAACTACATGCCCATATTAAAAATACAATAATAGTCACACTCTGTTCATAACTGTAATCCTTGCTACTCAGGAGGCTGAGTTTTGAGGATTGTGGTTCAAAGCCAGCTCAGGGAGCAAAGTCTGTGAGACTCTTATCTCCAATTAACCACCCAAAGTAACTAGAAATTGCACTCTGGCTCCAGTGGTAGAGCATTAGCTTTGAGGGCCCTAAATTCAAGACCAAGACTGGCACAAAAATGTAAATAAAATATAATAATAATGTGAAACCATTAATTTCATAACAAACTTTCTTCTTATAATTCTATATCACATTCTCAACTACTATTAAATATTTTCAATCAATGATTGTGTGTGTATGGCGGGGAGAGGAGGGAGGTACTTGAGGTGCTGGAATTGAGGCCACTACTGTGCTAGTGAGCTATGTCCTTAGCCTTTAACTCATGAATTATAATATCTATGCTGTGATTAATACAACAATATTCCTCAGATTTAAGCACTTACAAAACTACAAACTTTAAACTATATTTTAAAAGTGATCAGCTAAGCCTAAAAGTAAATGTGAAAGTGACAGATGACAGTCAGGACATGAACGAGGAATAGGCATTATAACACTGGTGAGAGGCTTCAGAGAAGAAAGCCTTTGGGAACAATGCGGGAATAGTATGAGATCTTGTTTCTAGAATAAGCTAGACACATAGGACATTGTCTTCTCAGTGACATTTTTTTTTCTGTTCCACAAGTAGAGGTATAACAGTTTCATGCTCTTTTGTTCTATGATTTGAGAAAAATGGTCCAAGTTTCTTCAGCTTTGAAGGTGGCAAAATATTAGTTCCTTTCCAAAACTGTGGTTAGGATTAAATGACATAACTTGTTAGAGGCAAAGCCCTATCTGTCTTATTCACCAAGTATCTGCAGGGGTTAGCACAGAGCAGATCTTAAATTCCATGTTTCAAATGGATTTGAAGAAAATATCACTCAGATTAATTACTGATTCTAGGCAAAAAATGAAAACCAAAGGACCTTTTTGGCAAGATAAAAGGAAGTCTAATTTTCTGTAGCCAAAAGTTAAGAAGAGTTATGAGACCAAGCTCAGAACTCATATAGCCTTAGTTTCAAAAGCAACAGAATTTAGTGAAATCTAGTTTCCGGTTCAATTTTATAATCCTGAGAGTTGTCTAGAGAGATGCAGTTGAGAATCTGAAACTTCTAAATTCTTTCTGGACCCCTTCTTGTTCAGGTTGTCTTTTCATTACTTCACTTGAAAATCAGACACATATTGAGGGTCAAACACCAACACACCCAAAATAGAATGCACAAATTCTCTTGGAATGCTAAAAGGGGAGTGGCTCTGTCACTGGAAGAACTGAAAGAACTGCAAGAGCTGGAGAGTTCACATGGCATGGGTTCTTAGGGCTCCCGAAGAAAACTCAGAAGATATACATTTGCATAAAGTAGATAATTGATATACACACACTCTAGATGCTTGGAAAGATTTATGAACCCAGACTAAGTGACATAGAAAATCCAGAACTGCCACAGAAGATGAAGAGGAAGCAATCCAAGATTTCTTAAGTTATTATTGGGTAACTGGCATATACTTCACATTGATTTCTTTCTTTTTTTGGGGGGGGGTCCAGTCGTGGGGCCTGAACTCTGGGTCTGGGCATTGTCCCTCAGCTCTTCAGCTCAAGGCTAGCGCTCTACCACTTAAGCCACAGCGCCACTTCTGGCATTTTTTTTTTCTTTTTGCTTGTGTGGTGCTGAGGAATCAAATCCAGGGCCTCAGGCATGCAAGGCAAGCGCTCTACCACTAAGCCACCTTCCCAGCCCTTCACATTGCTTTCTTGTTCTGCATTTAAGGTCAGTTAATGACACCCCCTTACTCACAAGCATTTAAAGAAAGCAGGCTTGACAGGAAATGTACTCACTGTATACTCATGTATACTCTGTACAGCATTTTTACAATAAAATAAAATTAAAAAATAAAGCAGGGCTAGTGGTCTCTAGTATATTTCCAATTATGACACCAGTTAAGCACCTATGAAATATAGATAAATTGTGGTATATGACTGTAGACAACCCTACACCTCACCAAACAGCAGTACCCATTACAGGTACAATTGCAGTGTATGATGTGTTTATTTTCTGGAGTTAATTAATATGGGCTTCCTTGTGAAGCATAAAGGAATATGCTTATTTCTATCCATTTTGAAAAGGAGAGTCAGAATGAGTTTATATTCATGGACAAAAGGCACTAGTGTAAACATAGAGGCTTAAATGGGATTCCACTAACTCCCTTACAGGGCACTGGGACTGGTCTGCAGTCACATTGATCCATTATGTCAGCTGCTCTTGAAATGCAGACCTTCAGACTGGTGAGATAAGAACAATTTTCCTACCCCATTTTGACATTTGCACTGTTGAAGCAAAAGCAATGCTGGGTAAAACTTTTCTCTTCCTCTCAGGAAATAAGCAGCACTGAAACTGTACCAGTAATTAACGCATTTTTCACTGCCAACAATTTCAGGGTTTTTTTTTAAGCCTTAAAATATTATTGAAGAAATACAAATTTTCTTAAATCTTTATTCCTGAGTACATCTTTTTAATATTCTTTGTGCTGAAATGAGAAATAGGAATAAAACACTTTTGATACATACTGAATCATCATACTTATTCAAAGAAAAATGGTGCATAGTGCACAGCAGTAATCCCAGTTATAGCACAACACAGTAAAATGTTAGCAAGGTCACATCTCATAAATAAGCAGGGAGGTGAGCACTGGGGCTCATAGTTGTAATTCTACCTACATGTGGTTTGAAGTCAGCCTGGGCAAAAAAAAAACTCATGAGTTTCCACTTCCAATCACCAGAAAAATGCCAGACTAAGGGCACAGTTCAAATATAAGAAATACAGTCATGAGCAAGCAAGCCAAATGGGCAAGTGCAAGGCCCTGAGTTCAAGCCCAGGAATTTGCAAACACAAACCAACCTGGGAATAGGGCCCATGACTGTAATCCAGCTATGTTGGGGGCATTGCTAGGATGACTATGGTCAGCTAACTGACCAAAACCCTTTCTGAAAAGTAACTAAAGCAATGTCTGGAGGTATGGCTAGAGTGGTAAAGCACTTGCCCAGTACTCAAGAGGCCACAGTATGTCTCATCCATTTATCCATCCATCTGTTTGTTCTGTCTATCCATCCATCCATCCATCCATCCATTCATCCACCAATATATCCTTGTGATTGTTTTTTTTCACGCAGCATTTTTTTTTTGAAACTTTGAAGAGCTATAGAGATTAAAACTATAGTTATTAAAAGTTAGCTATTTGGTAGACTTTAACAATTGTTTGCAGAAATACTTTCATTTTTAAACTAAAAATTAGGAATTTTAAAATTTTATATTTACCATCAAGCACTTGAACTTAACAAGTGTCATTTTTACAGTATAATTTGCTGTGTTGATATTTAAAAATCTTACACAGAGAACTGATATTTTTCTTACTAATTAATTCATGATTGGTAGTTAAGAAACCCATTCATAGTATGACATACATGTAGATTTTTATGTTATAGTACAAAAATTCATTGACCTGTTTTCATATTCCACTTTCAACTCACCTTAAAAGTATTACTTGCTCACTTTTGATATAGGCCCAAAATGATGTCTATAGTATTTTAAAAGTCTTAGTTTTCAGTCTTTTCCAATTATGCATATGTACAGTGGCATATACTTCATATACTTCAACTAAATCGATGTAGTATCATAGGTTTTATGGCAAAGCAAATACCAGCAATAGGATGTATCTTCTAAGCGAGACATTAAGAAGATAGAAAAAAAATGAGCATAATGCTATTTTTCTTGCTAACTTTTGTTCTGTTTTGGAAAATATTGTCATTTAAATATGCATTTTGTACATTAGAATGTAGTAGATTTATTATTACTTTTAAATACATGGTTACATTTTAATAATTTCCAAGCTCTTAATTTCTGAAGGAGTAGATTATAACACACAGAACGCATATAAACTAAAGTTCTATGGAGTCCTCAATAAATGTTAAGCTAAATGTGGGATCCTGAGACCAAAAATAACAACAAAAACAATAACACCTTGATAATAATTTCATTATTTACCTCCTTCCAGATTTGGCCTCATAATAATTATCAATAATTATTAGAAATACATTGTATGTGGATTGGAGAACTTGGGAAGGCATTGACTTTCCCAAATATGAGAGATAAATTCTATGATGATTCAGGACTGAACTTTATATTTTTTCTGGTAGTCTATAGCATGTTAGAACAGGTTCTCTTAAGGGAAAGGCTTAAGCTTCGTATATCGTACTTCCCAGCATGAAGAAGTGCAGTATTCAAAGGCTTTGGGTTTGGAAGCAGTATACTCACACTGGTCTCCTCTATCTAGTAACAGGTGACCTAGAAAGCTTGTAGCTTTGTCTCAGGCATAAATAAAATGGAAAGAGGCTCTGTAGGGCTTCAGACTGAAATGAATGCAGCCAGAGGTTTTGAGATATAAGACAGAATGTACAGTAATAGATATGTGAATGGTTGGAAAAGATGCTGTATAAACTTTATAGCAAATTCCATTAAGAGAACGATGGTGTAGACAGGAGGGGTTTGGACCAAAGTTACCACAACTGCAGCAGAAAACTAGAAGACAATTAGAATGCAGCTCTGGGCATATCAGTAACAATGTGTAAAGATGTCACACCTGACTATGCTTTATCAAGGCAATTGTGTTACCATAACGACTGAATATTATTGGGTCTGATATACCAGTCTACTTTTCTATAATGCAGTCCTTACAGTTGGAGAACTTTATAAAAACAAAAATAAACCATAAGGTGTATTCAGCTCACAGTCTGTTGTAGTTGTTGTTATTGTTTTGTACTGGTGATTAAACTAGGGGCCTTATCTTGCATTTGCCAGGAAAGTACTCTACCAAAGAGCCAATCTGAGGACTTTCTTGCATTTGTTATTTTTTTAGATAAGTCTCTCTTTATTCTCAGTCTGAGCCATCATGACTATCTCTTTGAACCTCCCTGAGTTGTGGGAATGATAGGTGTTTGTCAACACACCCAGACATTGGTTGAGATGAAATCTCATAAACTTTTATGCTCCAGTTGGACTCCCAAGGCCATCACTTGATCATTGCTTGCCAAGAAGGTAGGATTACAACCTTGAGTCAATATATTCTCTTAGCTCACAATTCTGAAGAATACAGGGCCTAGGGTGGATATTGGCCTAGTTCTAAAGAGAACTTAATGGTGGATGATCTTACAGTTGTGGAAATGTGTGTGAGAGAAGAAATTACACCACCAGGAAGCCAAGAGAGATTCAGGGTCAAACTTGGGCCTTTACAACAGACCTATCATAAGTACTAATTATAGCTCCTATGAAAACCAACTTTATCATTTTCAAGGGCAGTGTCACCAGTGGCCAATGGACTTGCCATAACACTTCACTTCTTAAAGTTTTCCACCATTTCTACACTATCAGATTAACACTCATGCACAAGTGGTTGGAGTATAAATTGTTTTTACCATTTTTTATCAGTACTTACCAAAGGCCAAACTTATCAATGCCTGATGACTTAGAAATTTTTATTTCTCCATGTGTACTCGAAGCTGGTCAAGTAAAGTATTCATGACATCAGACTTAATAAGAGCGCACTGGAGAAACACTAGACACCAACATTATGGAATATAAAAAGTAGAAAATTAAAGAGGTCAGACACAGCAAATATTGCCATGTGATTCAAGGTCTACAAATTTTAAAAATGGGTAAAAATTTCTAAATATTGATAGAATACAGGTGATTGATGGGGAATATATGACTGCAGTCTTTTGTGGTTAGGGTAATGTTTACTTTCTTCATCTGACAGAGTGCTTAAATGCATTATTAAGATTCACCAACTGTGCATCCATAAAATAAACATTTTTCTACATGCCATTCATTGTGATGTTCAGGGATTTTTCTTTCTTTTTTATTGTGAAAATATCGTACAGAGGGGTTACAATTACATGGGCAAGGTAATGAGTACATTTCTTATCAAGCACTGTTGCCTCCTCCTTTGTTTCCCCTTCCCATTCCTTCCTATCTCCCCTCCTCCCAACGCCCCCCTCCCCATGCCAAAGTTGTAAAGTTCCGTTTCTCAACATAACGTCTTGTACATCTCATTGTTGCAGCGGGTCCACCTGTATCCCTATTTAAACAATTTGTTTTTTTTCCCTTCCCCTCCACAAATTATACCATCATCAAATACAGTGAAAACAAGGGGTTATATTTTTACATATGATATTCATCACGTGTGTGAGAGAAAAGGAGATAGGATGATATTCTAGATAGGGGATCAGAAAAATCATTTTCCAAGAAATTATATTTTAATAATGATCTGCTTTTACTGACCTGAAAAAAAAAACAAAGGAAAAGTCACATGAAAATCTGAGATAAAAATTTTCCAAGCAGAGGGAATAGCAATGCAAAGACTATGAATAGTATCATGTTTGGTATATTTCATAACCATCAAAAAGGCCATTTGGACAAGTAGGCTTAATGAGGGGACAGACTGTCACAAAGCTGAGTGGCTGGGTACACTTGAAACTATTAAAGAAATGACTTATGTGTACATAGACATTTCTTGTCTTAATGAGATTGTTCATTTATCTGTCCATTAAGTACACATGACATATTATGAAATGTTTTTAATACTATCTATAACATTAAAAATAAAACAGATTTAGCACAAGGGTAATGAGACTGCTAAATTCAAGAATTGAGTCAAATTTAATTTAATTTTTAAAGTTTTGTCCATTTTATGCATTTCTTTTTCTTTTTCTTTTGGTTGGTTGTAGGGCTTGAACTCAGGGCCTGGGCACTGTCTCTGAGCCTCTTTGTGCTCAAGGCTAGCACTCTACCACTTGAGCCATAGCGCCACTTCTTCCTACACAATTCTTAATGAAGACAGAAACCATCAGTTAATCAAGATCATAATTAAATTGGAAAAAAGTGTTAATAAAAGCATAATCAGTTTATAACTGTCATTTATGGGGAAAGAGTTGTATGAATATTTTATATATACACATGAATTTTTTAGTACATAAAGTAAGATTTAAGACATAAGGTCATTGTCACTGGAAGGTAAACAATAGAAAAAGATTTTTAAATGGTTATTTTAAACTAGAGGCTGGTGGCTCATGCTTATAATACTAGCTTCTCAGGAGGCTGAGATTTGAGGATCGTGGTTCAAAGCCAGCCCAGGCAAGAAGGTTTATGGGGCTCTTATCTCCTACCTAGTTAACCACCAAAAAGCTAGTAGACCTGTGGCTTAAAGGGTAGAGTGCTAGACTCGAGCCAAAATGTTAAGGGACAATGCGCAGGCCCTGAATTCAAGCCCAAGGACTGGCACAGAAATGAAAAAAAGAAGGGGGTTATGCTATTTCAAATACAAAAAATTACCTGGGGTTTTCCATGAAGACAGGCAATGCCACTGGAGGTGACTGAAACACACTACAAGGTGGCAAAAAACATTAACAACGATTATGCATTCCTTGTTTTATGAGAACCTAGACATGCATAGTCTAACCCTGTGAGAGATGTTTATTTTAATTTAAAAATAGAAGCATCAACATCATCACCCATAACTGCCCAGGCAAGAACAACAGAACTCATGTTCAAAGTCTTGAAATCATGCATTTTCTCTGAGAGATGCAAATGACCTGCAATCAGCCAGGGACCAGCCATTCTTCTGACTAGAAAGAGCTGCTTCAAAAGCAGACAACACTAAACTTTAAACAAAATCATACAACTCATTCTATTTTCTTCTTTTACTGCATCTATGTTAAAGTGCCACAGATCTTGTTGACAGTTGCTGTCACATCTATTTGGCACACAGTCAGTGCCAGTTTGAAGAGTTTTACAGCATGGCTAGGGCCTATTACCTGTCCCCTGTCTTCTCTTACAATTTATTTTCACCCCAGCAGGCAGAACTTCACAATGTCATTAATTTGCTAGATGACTCATACTTTCCATAGAGCCTATTTAGGATAGAGTTCCTATAAACCACTATGTGCACTAGCTGTAGTGCCTTTTACCTTCTAGAGGGCACTCAAAATCTAAGAGCAACAAGTACAGCTTCCACTGGTTGCTAAGGTAACTTGGACTCCACTGTAATACCACTGGGGAGTAGCCATGGTGATTTGTTCATATGGGTACCAGGGAATCAGTATGATGGCCACCACACTTTTCAGATGTCAGATGTGAAACCAAAGTGAATAAAGAAAGCAAAGATGCTGTTCTAACATTCTTCCTTGATCAAAAGCAATAAATGAGTACAGAAATAACCAGTATAATAGTATCTGTCAAGCATGATAACACTAGAAAAGTCGATTATATTTGTTAGATCTCATTAAAAATTTCAAGTCTTAAGAATTCCATTAATTTAATCATAATCAGAAAAAAGAAAACTTTCCTGTAAGATGAAATATAGATCCTATTTATTTTTATTCTTCTATGGTATCAGGATTCATTCCTGGAAGGGCTTTTGGAACCATACCTGGGGAATAACCCCTTGGCCTTTGTCCTCTCATTAACAAATGTGGGCAAAATGTTGGAAGTATTTCAAATATTGAAGAGTGGAAGTTTTATATGTGTTTTTTAGTGTTATAAAGCAATAAGAAGATGGTAACTTTTGTATATAAGTTAGTCAATTAGATGTACATGACTGTTGAAAAGGAACTTTACAACTTTGTGGAGGTGGGAGGGAAGTCATGGTAGGGGAAAAACAAAGGAGGAGGTAACAATGCTCCATAGGAAATGTACTCATTACCTTGCTCATGTAACTGTAATGCCTCTGTACAGTATTTTTACAATAAAAATGTACAAAAAAAGAAATTATGTTTATCCCCATTTACATAGGTTATGAGACAAACTTGACCAAGTTCAGGCCAAGGGAGATGGCCTTATTGGTTTGAAGACATATATTTTATTCTCCCTTTTCCACAAAACTCATAGCTTTAAACTTATCATTAGATATAGAACACTAATGTCTGTGTTAAAAAAAAATCCATATCCTTCAATGTCCACACCAAAAAAACTTGCCTATCAGGAATTGCCAACTTAGAAAAAGAAATGTTTAGCCTGGGATGAAATGAGAAATGTGGGTAAATTAAACCAATTAATGTGACACTAATTTACTTTCCTCCTTTCCCACCCCCCACTCCATCTGTGGAATATTGTGGCTCATTGTTTTAAAATCATATATCTCATGGAAAGTAATAAAACCAGAAGGTAAATGAGATTAAACTAAGAATGAAAAGGCAATACAGTATTGGAATTAAGTTTATTATATGCTGTCAGAAGCTATAGTCTCCTGGTCCATAAATAGGTGTATTTGCTACAAGAGACAACCTTGACATTGAGTCATTCAATAAGTATGGCAGGCATCACTCTATATACCTTCTTACTAGGGGAGGAATAGTGACAAAATCTGAAAAATACATAATTCTTGAAGGATGACATTTAGTCAAAGCAAAAGTAATGAAGTCAGAAAAAATGGTTATAAATTAATTTGTGTTCAGTGATTCGTCATTCTGTGCTTCAGCATGAACATGCACATACACATGCCTACCAAGGACAATACATATTTATCAAACATTTTATCTCCTTACTATGAGTAACTAAAACTACTTATGAAAGCCTACCATAAGGGTTTTATATGTCAATTTTTTTCTTAGCCTAAGCCAACTTTTATGCCTAAATGAATTAATCTGTTTCATTTTTGTTTGTTTGCCTTGTTTTAGATTACAGAATTGTTTCTAGATTTGCAAAGGAAGTTGAATTTCAGTATCTACCATAAACAGCATATTCATTGGCTTTCTCAAGAACAAAAACACCTGTTATAGTTTCTTGTTGATGGCTGACTTTATATGAACATTTGGATGAAAAGTAATGTTTGCAAAGATAACACAGAAAATACTAAAAATCTAAACAGCAGAAATTAAAACAAAAATCCTAGAGAAAATCTTAAAAAAAAAGTAAAGAAAAGTGCATTGGAATAAGCCCATTAGAAGAATAGTCTTCACTAACCAAAAGGACAAAATATATGTTAATGAAGAAATCTGAAATAAGACCCAAGAACAAACAGTACATTCCTCTAATAGAAAATACTGCTGGTAATACTGGAGCGCTTTTCAAATAAGACAATGGGATACATTTATTGCATATCTCTGAGAATACCTCAAATCTTACACATATTTTATTTGTTGTTCAAATTTAGTGCAAGTACTATCTTTTTTTTCTCTCTAACTCCAGAGAGCATCTGGCATACTGTGTAAAAATAATGCAACGATTTCCTACTTTCCACTAGCTCAGGAGATTTTCTGATGGTCAACTGGGAAGCTGGGAGAGGTGATGTGAAGAAACAACTAAGCTATGAGAACTCATTATCACCTTGGGTACAACGTTTGGCTAAACAGTTGTAAGGACTTGAAAGGCTCTTTTGCTAAAAAACACGAACTCTACACTTGAGCCTTCAGCAGTTTCTTTGCTATCATTAACTTTGTGTCAGATGCCTGCTCAACTCACTTAGCATTAATCACCTAAGGAGTATCTGTCTAAAAAGACTGGACAATTCAAACATTGCATACTGTTTCTTGTTCCCTTTTAAGACTGAAGCCATTAAGATAAGAGAAAGATATTTGAAACATGCTAGTAACAGGGAACCTTGCAGGCAGATCACCCTATAATGAGATCATCTCCCTTTAAGTGGAGCAATTATCCCTGAGCGGACCTGAGGTTGCCTCACTAGAGCAGGAACAATCACCTTACTTTGGGAACTGAATTGTTCCTTCAAGATGCTTCCTAGTAGCTCTCAGCTCCTGGAATAGTCAGACCTGAGGTAATGATCAGTTAGACCCTGCTTTGACCCAGACCACTTGACTATGCATTCTTGCATCCTTGCATTTTTGTTCCTTCTCCTTACTACCCTGGAACCCTTGTTGATGTTCAGTGTCATACACTGAACAGTGAATGTCTTTCTAACCTCACCATAACGCGTGTCTGGACTCTGGAGGCAGCGAGTTTGTTGGGAAGCACTCTTCAATCCCCACTCACGCTGTCAGGCTTCTGGACTTAGAACTTACATGACACACAGGACAATACTACACCTTCCCTGAATATTATATTATTGTTTCAATTGCTTAACAAACACATTTTAGCATTCACTTGCATCTGACTGTAGACAACTTTTCTATGAAAGCCATATTTTTAGTGTCCCTCTTTCTAAATTCCATAAGAGCTTTATTCAGAAAGCCATGGCCTTTTATTTTGCAAGAAATCTAAAAATGAATTTGTTAATACTAGTTGATCCTTACATCTCTTACTAAGAAAGGCAGATAGTTTGAATGACACAGACTAAGAAAATAGTTCATGTGTTTTTTTGAAAAAGAAGCATTGGTAGGGGAGACTTTAGGACTTAGGACTTTATCAGAAGAGACATAAATTTAAATCATTCTCTATAAGAAAAAATGTAGTGCTTTATTTTCCTTTCTTTTTCACTACTGCCAGGGTTTGAACTCAGACAGCCTCATATTTACTCGGTTGGTCCTCTACCACCTGAACTATGATTCCAGCCTGACTTTTTTTTATCTGTTCTTGCTAATACTGGGCTTGAACTAAGGGCCCCCATGTCTTTTGTGTTCACCGCTGGCACATTACCATTTGAGTCACTGTATAGTCTAGCTTTGTGGTAATTAACTGGAGATAAGAGTCTCTAGAACCTTTCTGTTCAAGTTGGCCTTTGAATGGCACCTCTCAGATCTTACTCTTTTAATAGCTAGGATTACAAGCATGAGCCACCAGCATCCAGTCAGCCTGGCTATTCAGTGTTTATTTTGAAGATGGAGGCTTTTGGACTTTTCTTCCTGGGCTAGTTTTGAACTGCTCTCTTCTGGATCTCAGCCTCTTGAGTGGCTAGGATTAAAGCTGTGCGTCAACAAAAACTATCTTAAGGTTTTCTTTTATTGTAAGATGCTGAGGGTTTTTAAAAAATATTTTTAGAAAATATTGTTATGTTTGTGTTTCATTCACAGAAACTGAGTTTTAGAAATAGCAGCAAATTCTTTCATTAAATCAGAACCAAATTACTAATTTCAGTATTAATGGTTAGCTTTGACATGTTTAAAAAGGGTAGAGAGTACTTAATAGACCTGTCTCCAACCCTAGAATGAGCAACTGTTCAGGGAAATGGAATTGTTCAAAGGTACATTTTCTTTCTGCCAATCTGTGAAAGAGAATATAATTATTCTCTCTTAATGAATCTCTCAAAGAGGAACAATCTTTCAGCACTTGAACAGGTAAGATATAATGATAATGGGAGCAGCTTTGTAAATAAAGGATGGAATGGCATTGTTATTTTGTGCCATGTTATGGGATAATTAGAATAACACAGTGTGGCATTCATCAGGCATTTGAACTTTCTCAAAAAAGCTCCCCAGGGCTCATTTAAATTAGTCATGTTTATCCATAGAGATTTTTAGCCTTATTTCAAATGACTGTCACCTTACAGTATGCAGACCTCAACATTTAGCGTATGCAATCTTATTAGTAGCTAATGCTGTAGAGCAGCCAATAGACCCTGCTTAAAGCAACCTAATAATAAAAAAATTTGAGTTTATAAATATACAGTTTATCAAAGGAATAACAATGCAAGTGTTTTTATTAAGCCAGAAGGATGATTATTCGGTGTAGAGAGAATGTAATGTATATGAATTACATCCATTTCCACAAAAATAGAGTGGGCAGATTCTGTCCAAGAAGCTATCATTTAAGTGATAATTAGCTCTTTATAATAAAAGACTATATTTACAGAAACTAAAAATTCAGGACAGTGGAACCTATTAGCAAGTTACTTTGGTTAATTCAAATTTGTTATTCAAAGATAATTAAGAGGATGGTAGGATTTGACTCTTTTTCCAAACAGGACTTTAGATGGTCACCTCACCAAGTTCCACTTGTAGTTATGTAAATGTGTGCATTGAGAGTCAGGTGCTACAATAAAATCATAAAATATATTTATAAATAATGGAAGCCCTTTTCACAACTGATATATACTAATGGAAGCTATATTTATGAAACTATATTTATAAGTAAATCTAAAATAAAGTTTATTATGTCATTCATCTTACTTAAAAATCTATGAATGATCTATCATTCTTCAAAATGGTGTCATGAAGGTATCACTCAATCAGGTTTTCTTTTGTTCTTGATGTGAAAGAAATATTTTAGGGCAGTGGGAAAAAACAGAATTATAACTTATGTTTTAAGAATTAATGTAGTTGGTTTTGATTAGGATAGTTGATTTGGCTAATTCTTTCATGTTTGCAATTCAAAAAAATCCTCCCTAATTTATTGTCATTTTTCTGATGATAGGAAAAGTCATTTCCCAGGGATATCAATCAACTGAGACTAAAATCATCCATTGTTCTTAAAAGGGAAGATTGTTATAGCTCTTTGTATTTTAGGATATCTATATGGATGGCCTCAGATTTGAAATACTAGAAATTATATTATTACTATGTGAATGTATATTCCACAAGTGCTTGGTTAATTGAAGCTTACATTATCAGTCAATTTTTTTTAACTTGAAAATCTGCTTTATGTTTTCAACATTGCATAAGTTAAATCTACTTAAAATTTTCATATAATCTTAATCTGAGTATACATTTTTTTCTCATATATAGAAGTTACATCCAAAGTATACAGGGTTGTATACATATATGCTTGATCAAAGTGACAAAAGTATAGCATATTCAAATGTGGGATTACTCCTTTGGAAATTAGCAGACAGTTTAACACAATGAATGCCAGAAAGTTAAGTCTGTCTTCTCTGAGTTGCAGAGAGGGTCTAAGAAGGAGTAGACAGATGGAAAGAGGAATGTTGGGTAAATACAGCCATAAGACTCCATGTGCCTAGGTGAAATTGAATTAGAAAACATGAGGAGACTTGTGTGTATGAACAGATTGGGGCAGGAAAGGATGATGGAAGGGATGACCCTGATTAAGTTCCATTGTACACATAAATAAGCATGCTAAATTGAAACCCCTTTACACAACTATTTGTAGATAAGTTTTTATAAAAAGTGAACTTTCCATATGTTTAACAGATACGAGACTAAACATGTATATCACAAACAAATGAGACGATAATGTTAGCATTGATATCAAACGTAATGTCTATTAGTAAATGACATATTAAAACATTCATAATTTTGTTCTCTGAAGACACAATTTAAGCCAACACTATACATTTAAAAGGATTCATTATGAAATTTGTCATTTTGAAGTGTTTTGAGGTGTTTTGCTTCAGAAGTCATATAAATTAAACAATCTGAGCCTTAGGTAAAAACCTCAATTAACAAATTTTTCTTCTTCCCATGAGCATAGTAGATTGATAGCTAGACCACAAATTTTTAAAAATGTAATTATTATTAAAAGTTCCTTTTTTCAGTTTTCCCCAGATTCACTTATTCTGCAATTTCTATCTATTGCTTTGGGTTTTTTTCTGTTTTTAAAATTTCCATTTGTTAAGGGGCACCAGTGGCTCACACCTGTAATCCTCGTTACTCTTGAGGCTGAAATCTATGAATTGTAGTTTGAAGCCAGCCTGGACAGGGAAGTCTGTGAGACTCTTACCTCCAATTAGCTACCCAAAAGCCAAAAGTGCTGCTGTGTTTTAAGTGATAGAGCACTAGCCTTGAGCAAAAAATCTCAGGGACAGGACTCAGGCCCTGAATTCAAGTCTTAAGACCAGCACGCATGCACGCACACATGCACACACACACACACACACACACACACACACACACACACACACACACATTCAGTTTGTTTTTAGATATAAACACTTAGTGTTAATTATTTTATTCATGTATTCAAAAACAAATTTTTTTGTGTTGAAGATGCAGCTCAGTGGTAGGGCACTTGCCTAATATGTGTGAAGCTATGTGTTAGAAAAAAAATAACAAAAAGGAAAGAGAGAGAGGCAGACAGAGACAGAGAAAAAGAAGTCTTTCTGTTTAAATTATTTTGCTATATGAAATCCAGATTTTTGTTTTCTTTGAATATTTGTACAAATGAGTTTCAATTTAACTGGCCCATTTTTGAGTACAAGGTATCATGATCAGTGGCACGCCTCCCACCCTCCCCTATATTCTTCTTCTCATATTCTTCATGGTTCTTTTGTATTTCTGTAGAGAAAACAGACATCAAGGAAGTGGATGTACTTGTCACTAATGCTGAGCATGTGGCTGTTATGCTTCTGGAACTGGTTTTATGAGAAGATTTTTTTTTTTGTCAGTCATGGGGCCTGAGCTCTGGGCCTGGGTGCTGTCCCTCAGCTCTTCCGGCTTTTTTTTCTGCTTATGTGGTGCTAAGGAATTGAACCCAGGGCCTCATGTGTGCGAGGCAAGTGCTCTACCACTGAACCAACTTCCCAGCCTTGAGGAGGTTTCTAAAGTTTGGGAAAATAGACTATCGAAAATCTAAGGTGCTATCAACAGCAGTTAATGAGTAATTTGTTCGGAATGCAGACCAAAAGGCTGATTAAAAAAAGACTATTCATGAAGCTGCAGGACAAAAACTACTGGGAATTGGGCTTGATATTATTCATTTAACATAGTACCAAAGAATTTGCCTGCATTTTTTTCTCTGTTTGCGGTGGGGGTGCTGAGGTGCTGAGATTAAAGATGATAATAAATATGGGAGAGGAAATTTCAAGCTACTCTAATGTTCAGACAGTAGTATGTTTTGTGCTAACTGTTTCTAGACAGTTTAAGTGAAAACTGGGAGCAAAAAGCAGAGAAGAAAGACAAAAAAAAATGTAGTTTGGCCAGAAAATCCAATGTTAAGTTAGGCTAAGGAGGGTAGAACTCAATGATTATGATTCTTAGAAAAACTCACAGTCAACAAATGAAATCCCAAGAAACTGGCTCTTGAAGGGTGTCAGGGGAGGATTTCAAGGGTGGGGGGTGAGTTAGAGGAATGAAGAGAGGAAATGCATGTCCTACGAAACTAAGACAATTTAGGAGAAAGGAAGGTTGGGAAGAGTGGACGAGAATGAGGAAAGGGGTGACAGCCATCAAAATACACTGTACCTATAAATTTATTTGTTGAATGGTAACTCCTTGGTACAACTACTTAATGTTAATAAACACAATTTTTAAAAAAGAATCCATGGTTTCTGAAGAGATTAGTGTCATTAAAAAGAAACTATATACATTGTATTGGGGCAATGGGAAGATGACTTACGGCCATCTAAGGAATTATTCAGGTCTTGTCTATGACAGGCTCAAGACTGTGAAGTACAATTAATTTAAAAGACTTTCTCTCACACAGGACTTTCTGGAGAACTGTTTCCCCTGGGTTCAACCATTGAGGCACTCAGAAATCAATGTAATCAATGTAGCCATGGTCAAGAGGGTTTAATTACTGATCAAATAGGCAACAGAACATGGCATTATCCAGGTGATGCCTGATCTCTCTCTCTGTCTGTCTCTGTCTCTGTGTCTCTGTCTCTCTCTCTCTACTTCTAGGCTGCTATGATATGAGCTGTTCTCTTCTATGTCCTCCCTACCATGATGGACCTCTTTAATCTATGAACCCAAGTGAATCTTTGCTTCCTTAAGTTGCTTGGTATTTGGTTTCAGGGTTGTGAAATTATAGACTGCATGCCAACTTTTGGTTTTAGAATTCATTTTGTATCAGACGCAAAAAAATAATCTGACTGTTAGCCAAGGGAGAAAGGTACAATAATAATAACCAACAATGAAAAAGATATTTCATTCAGCTCCAGAAGGGATGGATACAAGGACTCATTAAAATTGTTCTCTAGTTTACCAGTTGTTCCTAAAATATTTATTTATATTTCTAGTTTGCTCCAAATCTCTAGATATCTAACATCTCTGAGGTTTTTACAGTTGCATTATGAATAGAAACCTCAGAAATGCTTGATAAAATAGGTTTTTATACAAAAGCCAGAGCTCAGAAAGAAATACCTGCCTTTTATTTTCAAAATGCCCTAGATTTTAGCTATATAAGAAATACCTTTTATTATGTAATTTTTATTGTTTTATAAGCCTTAAAACCATGCTCATTTTGAAAAATATCAAAGTACTTTCCCATGAAAATACCCAGAGATATTAGGTAACTTACATTGCAAATAGCAATTTTGATATTTTAGGTAGTTTTATTAAGTATGTGCTATTTACATTATCCATTGCTGAAACATGTCAAGGGAGGGAGCTTAAAAACACACAATTAGAAACTCATTTTGAGACATTCCTTAAAGGTTACTAGATAGAAAGTGTTTGGATCTACCTATTTTTCAACCGATGGAATTATCACGGTATTAGTACATGCTTATGCGTTTTGTGAAATGCAACATCTCAAAATGCCATGATCTTTTTTTCAACAGCTTTAACATCCAGGTATAATAATGCTGCATAAAATCTTTTTCTTGTTTCTAAATTTAATTGATTTAATCACTGAATTAAAATGCTTGGAAATTGTTCTGCTTGTTGAAATCTGAATGCCAAATACATCATCTACAGTTCTAAAACGAATATTACATTTATATTTAGAGACCTTAAAACACTGTCTTCTAGATTACCCTAAATAACCCAGAGAAATGTCTAGAAAAAATATGATAATAATGGATAACAACTGCCCAACATTATTGATTTGAATATAGAAAGTATCAGTGCTTTATTATTTAAATTGTCTTTGTGCAATAATCTGGATGATATAATAGCTAACACATACTGATGAAAATTACCTTCCAGATTCACCACCATCATTTTAAAGAAAAAGACTTTGGAATTACTTCTCTTCAGAGACTAAAAAATTCCAATTTTTGTCAAACGTTCAGAGATATTCATTCTCTCACTGATTCTTGTTGAATAATTTGATTGGAATTGAATTATTTTCAGTGTGATTGGCTCACGTCTATAACCTTAACTAATCAGGAGGCTGAGATCTGAGGATCATGGTTTGAAACTAACCTGGGCAGGAAAGGCTGTGAAACTCTTATCTACCATCAGCCAGCAAAAAGTTGGTGGTAGAGGTGACTCACATGATAGAGGGCCAGCCTTGAATATAAAAGCTCAGCGATAGTGCCTAGGTCCTGAATTCAAGCCTCCGGACTGGTACAAAAACAACAACAATGAGCTTTCTTTGCCTCAAGAAGAAGACATTGTAATGCTAAGAATATATAAAACAGTTATGCTTTAATATATTCATCTATGTACCTACTTAACAATCTGGTCTTTCATCAGTGAAGGTTTGTTGGACTTTGTGAAATTTTAACCAGATAAAAGATTTAGCATTTATAAATGGGAATGAAATCATTGAAAATTTCCTGGATGACATAATACGTTAATTCGTTTTTAAGATAAACTTTCCTATGACAAGTACCTGGCTAGCTGTATCAATGTGCAGGGTAGACAGGCACCTATTTAATGAGGTTTCAAGCAGGAAGTCCAGCTGCTCCTGGCACCATTTCCCTTAACTTCTGGCAACTGCTTGAAACTCTATGGTTTGAATGTAATTACTCTGAATCGGTAGTTGTCAAACTTCTGAAAAAAAGCAGTAATAGACTTGCTTTTCCCCAAATAAGACAATATTTCAAGGACTTGTAACTAATAGAGGAAATCAGAATTTATTTACACAAATACATTTCATAAGTTCATATGGCCAACATTTCCAGTATATTCAATCTAGAAGAACAATAAAGGTATATCGCTGAAGGTAGTAACAGTATCTGTCACTTTGCTTTTCAGTTGAGTTCTATTAGGCCCATACTGATACAGACATATACTAAGCAATATGACTTTCTTCTATCTAATGTGGCTATCCTGCTTTGTAATGGAAAGTGACCTACATCAATTTATCTTTTCAAAATGTAATTAATTAGAAGAAATAGCTTATATTCTTAAGTGGTCTTTATTCTTTGTTTAGATAATATTTTACAAAGATTCCTTTTTTAACATTGTTCTAACATTTTGTCCATACAAATTTGTGATATTATTAGCTGCCTCTTTCAGAAATTCACCAAGGTTAAGTTACACAGATTTATATTTTACTTCATACAGAACTGAAAATCTCAATCTTATATCTGACTTGTAAGCTGCAGATATGAATAAATTTGAATCAAATCATCTACAACAAAATATGTGCTTGGTATATAAGATAGGACAGGACTATTACTTTTTGAAGATAGTTAAATAATATAGGGTTTCTTTATAAGAAAAATTGCTATTAAAAAGTGATCTTCATTGGTATTGTCAGCCAGGTGGCTCATATCAGTAATCCAAGCTACTAAGGAGGCTGTGATCCAGAGGATCATGATTCCAAGTCAGCTGCAGTAAAAAGAAAAAGTCTACAAGGTTCTATCTCCACCCAACCAGGAAAAAGGTGGAGCTGGAGTTGTGGATCAGTGATACAGTGCTAGCTAAGCAAGCTATGCTGGCTCAACATTCTAAGTTCAACCCCTCTCCCCTCCCCACATACACGACAAGTATCTGGCAAGATTCCTATATATATGCATATATACATATTTACTTATATACTTACATACATATCTACATATACACATGTGTGTTTGTTTGTTCTCATTTTGTTGTACTATCACATATTGCTGTGTTTGGTTCTTTGCCAAATAAAAGTATTTGAATTTTCTGGTGTTTAAGTTGCATGGCTCACATGAGGTATGAAGTTCATGTATCCATTTATACAATTATCCTCTTTAAAATTATGCAAAGGGATCCTCTTTTAAATAACCATAGCAGAACTGTAAACTTTTCAAACAAGGTCTCAGTTATTTATTGTGTTTATGTGTGTGTGTGTGTGTGTATGTGTGTGTCTGTAAATGTTTATATGTGGGCATGTGTTTCTAGTTACGCATTCATTAATTCATCTAACTTAGAAAACCAAGGAATGCAAGAAAAAGTCACCTTTGTCTTGTAGCATCAACTAAATAAATTGAAAATAGCTACTATGTCAAAGAGTTTAGTGTATTTTTATTAAAGATTAAATATATACATATATGCTCCAAAACATGGCAACAGATTTTACAGAAGTGCTGAAGAATTGCAGTTATACCTCAGTAGAACACCATATAAAAAATAATGTTTTAACTGAAGGCCCTTAGTTCTTTTTAAATGCAAATACCCACCACTTTTATCTGCAATCAGTCATTTATATATTAATGTTAATGCATTTATTAGACACCTTTCTCAGGTTAATTTAAAAGAAGAGGTGATGATGATGAACTCAGCAACTGTAGGAGACTGAATATTCAGGCTGGAAGCATTGAAAAATCAAGGATTACTTTATAGCTCTTCCTAAAGACTATGCTGCTTATATATAATATACTCATTTATATTTATAAACACACACAAAGAAAATATATACTGCATTAGAGGAATGTGAGTATGAATATGTTTCAATTGCATCTAGATACCATAATATATTTCAATGGAATGATAAAATTACTTATCATTTTATTCAACCCTGAATTGACAATATAATTTCCAACCAATGCATCAATTAAAAATACTCTTATATGAGTGCTCCCAAAGATTACAAACAAGTAATTTGCAGGCTGTCAGTCCATGTATTAATATATTGCAGATTTAATATACCAGGTTCAGTACCTTTAGTCTATGGCATATATTTAGGTAAAGGAAAACTGTAAAGTTTTATATCAAAACAATTTTTGACTAGGTGCTGATGGCTCATATCTTTAATGCTAGCTATTCTGGAGGCTGAGATCTGAGGATTATATTTCAAAGCCAGCCTGGGCAGGGAGGTCCATGTGATTCTTATCTCCACTTAACCACTAAAAAAAGCCAGAAGTGGAGCTGTGGCTTAGTAGTAAAGTGCCAGCCTTGAGCAAAAATTCCTAAGGAAGAGCACTCAGGCTCTGATTTCAAACACACTAAAATAACAACAACAACAACATAATAATAATAATAATTTATATCTCCCACATATACTTAGTTATGCTTTGTTTACCTCCATCTATAGTTTCTTTCCCCCTAAAGTTTAGAAAATAAGCAGTCATTCCAAACCCCCTAAAGTTTAGAAAATAAGTTGAGTGCAATCAAGCGTAAGCATGCTTTTGTTATTGCTCATACACACACTTCATAAAGTGCATAAAGAAACATGCTGTTTGCAGTTATTTCTTTTTTTTCCCCCTCTGGTTTATTCCCCATGGTCACTGTTTCTGATTTCGGTACCCTTTGTCTTATATGTGTTTATCAGATTTGGGAAAGGGAGGGGAATCAGAAATGGTGGGACAACGGATGAACCAATGCAACAGCAATTCTCACTAGACACTATGTTGGAAATGAAATTTACAATTTGGGGGCAGGAGGGGAGTTGATGGGAAGGAAGGCAGGAGAAAATGAGGGAGGGGCAACACTATTTGAAAAGAAATGTACTTATTACCCTACTTATGTAATTTTAAAGCCTCTGTACATCACCTTTACAATGAAATAAAATAAAAAAGAAACATATTCCTGAATTATAACTTGTATCTTCCCACTTTCTCCTCTCTCAGGATGCATGAAAGTTGGCTCTAAGACCCACAGTAGAGAGCAAAGACAGAAGGAAAAAGAGAGCTTTTCCTATGAAAGTCTGTGAGAATAGTTATGGTATGATTTATTTCAACTGGGCATTTTAAACAGGAGGGAAGCCAAGAAAGCAGTATGACTCTTACAGGGTTTATCTGTTTATATAGGTAAGTGAATATATTTATACAGATATTCATGTAGGTGTGGCATAAAGAAACATGCTGTAGGTATTTTAGAAAAATCAACAGTTGAAATAGTAGTTGTCAGCTGAGCTTCCAAGGACTGTGTCCTCATGAATAACATGCCCAGTGTTAGTAGATTGTAATATAATACATATCATATAAATATAATATGAAATAATAAAATTAAATTATATACACATATATATAACATAAAGCCTGCATCCCAGGTGCTGTTGGCTCATGTCTATAGTTGTAGCTACTCAAGGGGCTGAGATATGAGGAAAGGCCTTAATATTCTTATCTCCAAATATCTTATCTCCATCACCCCAAAACTGGAAGTGGTGATGTGGCTCAAAGTGGTAGAGCACCAGCCTTGAGCAGAAGAACTCTGGAACAGTGCCCAAGCCATGAGTTCAAGCCTCACGACTGGCAAAAAACAAAACAAAGCAAAATGAAACAGAAAAAGCTGCAAAGCATTTTCTTTGTATGTATTATTTCAGGTTTTTTATAGTAAAAGTATTTCTAATGCAAGAAGCAATGAGTGTGGGTGTGTAGATATGTACCATATATATATATCATGTATATATTATATATGTGTATATATAAAGTTCTTGAGTTTGGTTTTAGTATGATCAAAAGGAACTTAGAAATTTATTAATCATACACTTAAATTGATATTTAATTACAAATTCCATATTAATATCAATAACTTATGAATAATCATATTTATTTCTCAATATTTTATAGAAGATAAACATAATATTTGTCTATATATTTCTCCCTCAGAATGCTATCTTTTTATACAGTTGGATTGCTTTCTGAGTATAGCTATTCTGAGTAAACCACTTGTAATCAGAAGATTGTAATAAGCTTTTCTATGTGTAATACCTAACACTTATTTTTGTCAGTCTTATTTATACCAAAGTCCATATAAGCAAAGTCCTTGTCCTCTGCTGAAATTTGAATCTATTACACAAAGTAGAGACCTATTGTTTCCCATCATCAGGTTCATTGACTATCTTCATATTTTCTACATTTCTATTTTTTTTCGGTTAATTCACATTTCTGTTTACTTATGCTGAGTGACTTCTTCATATTTTGTCTTTACCAAACAGAGCTTAAACATTATGGTTTCTAATTTCAAAATACTATCAATGGTATTGACAAATTCTAAAAGGTAAAGCAATATTTCAGCTTCAAATACATAAATCATGGGAACGATCATTGTTTTAATATTTTTATTATACAATTTACCAAGAATTAGGTGTAACACCAATATGAACTATATTACAAAGTACTGAGAAACTTTCCCGTAGCTCTTGTATCTACAAGTTCTTTGTTCTCTGATATTAACTTGCAAGAGGAACAACAGTAGAGAATCAAAGCTTGTTGTGAGCTATTCAAACACCTTCCTACTTTAGGTAAAAGTGATAAAAACATATATGATTTCAGAATCTTCTATGATATAAATGTACCACATTGTATCTGGTAATATGAGAAAACACAGCTGCATAATGCTCATTTTAACAGTGCAAGAAGAGATTTTTTTTTCCTTTTCTAGATAGCATTGAAAAGCAGATTCTTAAGCAATTCGTGCAGTGAATTGTGAAGAACCTTACCTTGACTTGCAAACTTTAACTCTTTGGCATCTGTGAGGGTGGGCCTTTTGTCAGACCCTTTCTTTTCTATTCTCCGATGGCTTCTTCTTTTCTTTGACTCTCCCCAAAGATTGGAGCCTCCATGCATGCTCGGTATATTCAAAATAGCTATTCCTTCCAGAGAGATGTTTATTAAATCTATCTGGACTCCGTCACACTGATCAGTAAAAAGAAAATAAAGATAATACAGAAATTTTAGGTTGTTTTGTCTTTCTTTGGTTCCTTCCCTTTGATTTCCTTAGTTTTTAATAAGAACCTTCACATTTGTAATCTTATCATTTCTAAAAGAGCTTTCAAGGACACTTGAAATGTTTACCTTAAATGTCAACACAAAAGATAAAACAATCATTAATCATCTTTCGATAATGATCAAAATTAAATCACTATCTTTGTTTACAGAAAAACCTTCAAGAGAGAGACATACATTAGTGCCTACTACATTCCACTATGTTATGGGAAGGTTGAAACTGTGATGTGTGGTAAAATTTCAGGCAGAAATTTTAATAACTGTTGACTGTTTAGAACTTACTGCAAGGAACTATTAGGAGAAAGTAAAGAAATTGAATTCATGAGTCATGGTTTCCCTTTTCTTTTGGGGAAAGCAACAGTGGCTTGAAAGACTTGTGACAAGGAACGCCAAAGTACAAAATGTCAAGTCTACACGTTCTCAATCACATTGGAGTGGCTAAGAATGGTTTTGGAGTCTAGACAAAGTTCTAAGAAGGATATCCAGAGCAAGGTAAGCATAGTCTTACAATGAATTGAAAGAAATGAGGAGAGTGTCATTGAAAAAGATTATCCATCCCAAGCTTACTCTACTCTATCATTGCTGTAATAAAGACTTTGAGAAAAGTTTTTTTGTTTTGTTTTGGTCTAATGTCAAAATACTTTACTGAATTTGAAATAAATAACTTACTAACACACAGTGCTTTGCTGCAGCCAGAGTGATCATGTTTAAAATTTTAAATTTTCGGTTCATGTTTGCTTATGGATATGTGGAAAGTGACTTAGCAATGCTATTTTGTACTTTTTTTTAAATGTGTGTACTATTACGGGGGCTTGATTTCAGGGCTTGGGTGATATCTTTTATCTTTTTCTCTCAAGATTAGCTCTCTACCACTTGAGCTAGACCTCCACTTCTGCTTTTCTGGTGGTTAATTGCAGATAAGATGTGCATGGGCTGGCTTTGAATGGCGATCCTCAGATCTCAGCCTCCTGATAGTTGGTATGAATCATGGGTATTTTATACATGGCTGTTGAATATGTATTTATTCATTGGGTATTTTAAAATGATTATTACTAATTTATTCTAGAAATTATCCTATTTTTCATGATGTATCAGTATGAAGAGAGAGACACTTATAGCTCATTGTCTAGGAAATAGATTTGTTAGGATTAAGTATTTCACAAATTGAAGCATTGGGGTTGTGTTAGTGGGCATGTCTTATGACTATTAATTATGAATAATAACATCATCACTTTATACAGAAATCAGACTTTTAGGCTTAGGACAAAGCAAGGCTCGGCCAAAATAATAGCAAAACAACCCAAACCATCTCTTTTTTTCTACATTCCCCTCATCATTCTGAATTAGCATTATGATTTGTTCATCAAAAAAGAAAAATTAAAACTGTGGTTAAAGCAACACATCTTGAGCCTACTTGGCAGGGGTAGAAACAAATTTGAGAAAAAGAGCCAACTTTTCTTTCAATTTGCTTCAATGAGGGTGAAACCAAGCACTGGATGATGTATTTATTTTTTTCCCCAGAAACAAGTGATTTTTCTTCCTTTTCATGTATTAAGATTTCTTTTTACTGAAAAATTCTGCTCATGTGTATACTCACTTACCACTATATATTCTAGATAAACAGATATTAATTTCATAATTAAAAGTAATCTTGTGTAAATACCCTGCAGGCCTCAATGAATCAAACACATACTGTGTGTCAGGCCTCCCACTGTCTTCAAGTGGAATGTACTGGCTGGATAATTAGATAGTACATATTTTTTAACCTTATTTGCATGCATATTATATCTTTTGCACACTGACAAGCAGCAGTAACAACAAAAGTCAGATTACCACAGGGAATTCCCACAAAGAAGTCTTCATTCCTTATAATTTGCAGCCTAAATTAAAATAATTTGATCTTTGACAAGGATGAAATGTCAAGCAGAAGGGGGTCCTCTACAAGCCACGGCCTGTGGCTTCTGAAATCTGCCTAATTTATGTCAGTCACTTCTTAATACATATTTAAGTATTACACGAAAAAGATGATAAATATGCAATCTGACACCTTTGGTATTTCCCTGCTGTTAATTTATAAAGGTCTGGCTTCCCCCAAACTGACTAAAATCATTTAAATAACAGAAGAATTGTGAAATAAGCCTGGAGTTGGGGCCTGGCTTCCATTTTCACTCAATATTGAACACAGCAGGTAGTCCACTAAGACAATTATTTGACTAGGCCTTAGAACCCCACTGTGACAAGTTACTTTCAGAATTAGTAAAGGAAGATTCCTTTGTTCCTCTGCAGAAAAGGAGAGCAGAAGTGCAAATAGGCTTTTTATTTTCTTTTTAATTGAACTAGTGTTGATATGGGTGACAATGAAAATCACCAGTGAACTCATGTTTCCAGGTTCAGAGTCATGTCAAGTGTAGAACACAGTAAGAAACTCTCCAAGAAGTGAAAAAAAAAAAAATCTCAGGAAACTGCCAAGAACCAGGACTGATAAAGAACACTGATGTTCCTTTGAAAGCCGGACCATGAACTTAAATAAATAGCTATTTATTAATGGTTTGTTTCCACTAGTTGTGACCTCAGGCCACCTTCCTGTTTGATTTATTGTTATGTTCACTGGTCTGGAAAGTTTCAGTGCTAGTACTGGTGGGGACAAGAATAGAGCCACCAGTTGAGTTGATGAAAATGAAATCTGGGGTGAAGGTTATGAAATATAAACAAGTGATCATACTGTGTCAGATAATATTCTCATATAATGGGAGGATTTATGATTTTTCAAAAGGTAGTTATAGAAGAATAGCATATAAAAGCTTAAAAGCTAACAGCCTTAGTTCCAATAGCTCCTGAATATTTTTATTATGCTGAAAAAGTCATTAATATATAATACTATGGGTACAATCACAGAGAATGCCGCTTGCTACTTTTTGTAAAGTTTTAAAATAGAAGATTGTATTCCCCAAACCAATTTACCTAAAAGAAAGCTTGTATATGTATATATATATATTTTTTCTCGTAATGTATTATCAATCTTATTGTAGAACCTTTGGAGACGTTTAAATACATTTGGGTTATCTGATGAGATACAATTAATGATCAGTTGTAATTTTTTTCCATAATGAGTTGGCTCCTCTGTTAAGTCAGATAAAAATTATTCATAACTTTACTTAATGAAACATAAAACACCTTTTTATTGGTAATCTTAATATTGGCTCAGGTGGGCAGGGACTAATGGTGAGAAATAGCCCCATTACCTTTAAGAATTCTGGTTCCCAGGTTACTGGGTGATTAAAAAAAAATCACATCTTTCAAATTTTCATCACTGATTTTGTGTCTTTGATTCTGTTCTTGTTACTTACTCATTCTTGAAATCAGTTAGGTTTGTAGAAGCATTTAATTGTTTGGATGAATCTCTACATTCAAGGATGAAAATTCTTTTATTTTTGCCCCTCCTTAGAAGTAATTACTTTATTCTTTTAAAAATTTACATCAATTAATTATACAAGGGATTTCATTTTAATAAATCCATTTATGCATACAAGGTTTCTGGTCATAATCACCCCTTTGCCATTGTCCCTCCTCCTCCCTCCCCCTTCTCAAACCAGTCTCATTAAGTTTTCTTGTTCCACTTGGAATGAAAATTCTTGATGTTTAAATTTATCACCTTTTCTGGTCTTGCTGACAGCAAAAAGATTTTAAGAACTACAGTAAGGCTTTCTCATTTCACAAATTAACTTCAATACTAACAAGAAGGATGGTGACCTTTTGCTTCCTTCAAAGATGCTGACCTGCGATTCTTTTTATTATTTTTTATTTTTTCCATTTTTGGCCAGTACTGAGTTACTGGGTTTGAACTCATGCCCTCTTTTTGGCTTGCTTGCTCACAGCTGGTACACTGCTACTTAAGCCATGCCTTCAGCCTGCATTTTTTTGATTAATTGAAGATGGAATCTCAAAGACTATTCTTCCTGGGCTAGATTTGAACCTGTAGATTCTATCTCTGCCTTGTGAGTAGCTAGGATTACAAGAATAAGCTACCAGCACCCAGCTAGGTGTTAAACAGCCATACATCCTTCTTCCAAAATATTTTAACATAAACTTTGTTTTCAAATGTTTTCTTGTAATAGTAAAGCCTTTTTATCTACTTTTAATGTGCCACAATAAAGTTCGATGATAATTAAGATTTTTTAATTAAAATGTTTACTGTGTAAATCATTTTTCTTTGTATATATAGTTTTAAATGATTTGTTGTAAATTGTTATCTTTCTTTCTACACATATTTATATTTTATATAAATTTCTAGTTGATGTGTTTCTTTACATTTAAACATTTTGGCAAAAATATAATTCTTTTTTCTCCTCTTATCCCATTAAAGAAAAGGTTTAACTCACAATGGAAATTTAACAGTATCTCTCTCATTCACCGTGTTTTGATGAAGATGACATTAGTGCATTCACACTGCTTTCTATCACTCACGAAGTAAACAGGAAAATCTTTGCTAATATTGTTGTGAACTACTATCCCATGATGTTTATTTCATCCCAAACCCATGCTCCCTTGGGAAAGAGATCCCTATAGAAAGGAGGAGTATGAAATAAAAAGATAAACAGAAAGTGGCTCGTTTTAAAGAAAGCCACCAATAAAGCACACATTCATTGCTCGAGGTTCTGCTGTTACTAACATGGTTTATTCCCTATTATATATTTTTCAAACCTAGTTGGTATGACGTTAGGCCACATAGGAAGCAATAGCAAACAGAATCAAATTTCCGAATTACTGTTTTTGTTATATTTAATTATAAAGTAACCTTGAGGGTAGAAAGGCATATTCTACTAATATGATAGACTAGATTCATTAAAATGTGAGCAGAGAAGGATTGCATTGCCAGACTTGTGTTCATGTGTGTGCATGCACACACGCATACGCACACGCGCACGCACACACACACACATATACTTCAAGATATTCAATAAGATAATGAGGAGAGTGCACAAGGCTGACTCCATTACAACTGCTGTTGCTCTTGTTCCCAGAAAAAATCAGCAATGAAGAACCAGAAAGCCAGACGTTGAAAATATGTAGAAATATGACTCAAAAGAACTTAGTTCTCATTCATTTTTCTTAGAGAACATCCTAAGTAGTCATTTTATCAAATGTAAAGCTGTGTAGAAAAAAACAACTCATTTTATCACCATTAAGGAAGATAAAAATCCCACAAACACTATCCAATGTTTCCTATATGTTTTCATTCATAAAATACTCTTTCTACATAGTATCACACTTTCCTGAAGATTTTTTTTTAAATTTGTACTGATAGCTTTTCAGCCTGTATTTACGGATAGACTAACAGAAGGGGAGCTGCAAGGGCATTTAACATTTCTAGCTATAGTCACCCCAAGTTATCTCTCTCCATATATTTTAAATTTTGGCTTCTTTTACAGATGTTCTTTGAGCATAGGTTTCTGAGAATAAGAAATGCCCCAAATCTTTACGAAGTAGTTTTATTTTGAGGCAGGTGATGCTTTCTGACTCATGCCTACAATCTTAGCCAATTAGGAGGCTGATATCTGAGAAAAAGAGTTCTAAGCCAAAGTTAGCTGGGGAAGGAAAGTCTACAAGGCTTTTATCTCCAATAACCACCAAAAAGCCAACAGTGGAGTTGTGGCTCAAGTGGTTAAGTATCAACCTTTGGTGAAAAAGCTAAGGAACCACACCAGGCCCTGAATTCCAGTTCCAGTCCCAGTCCCAGTATATACATATACACCAACCACACACACACACACACACACACACACACACACACACACACACTCACTCACCAAAACAATAATTTTAAAGGTTAAAACTGTAGTTAAATAACTATATATGACAATATATAATTTTTTTGTCATTCATGGGACTTGAACTCTGGGCCTGAGCGCTGTCCCTCAGCTCTTCAGCTCAAGGCTAGCACTCTACCACTTTAGCTACAGCACCACTTCCAGTTTTCTGGTGGTTTATTGGAGACAAGAATTTCACAGACTTTCTTGCCCCGGCTGGCTTTGAACCATGATCCTCAGATCTCAGCCTCATGAGTAGCTAGGATTACAGGCGTGAGCTACCGGTGCCCAGCTTTAAGTAAATGTTTAAAAATATGTAAGAGATATAACTATATACATTCCTATATTGCATATTATTTAAATATATTATAATTAATATGAGATGTTATTCATGATTATATCAATATGTAATATACATGAATAGATATATCATCATGAACAAAAATCATAGAAAGTTCATGTTGAACTCCCATGTTTCACCTTCTGTGATCATATTTCTTTCCTATGTAATGATCTAATTCATTTATGAAAGATCTCCCCATTCCATAATCGTCCAGTCTACTTCTAGTGTTCATTTCCTATCACAATGAGTTAAAAGCACAAAATGATTACTTTGACTAATATCAATCTGAGCATTATGATTAATAACAATAAATTAAAACATAGGATATCAGGAGCCTTACAAAGCTATTATAAACCTATGTTGACCATAACTGCTTTGCTTACCAAATTATTACCTTAATATCTTCCACTAATGACTTTTTTTTTTTTTTTTTTGCCAGTTGTGGGGCCTGAACTCTGGGCCTGGGCGCTCTCTCTCAGCTCTTCAGCTCAAGGCTAGCGCTCTACCACTTGAGCCACAGTGCCTCTTCTGGCTTTTTCTGCTTATGCGGTGCTGAGGAATCGAACCTAGGGCCTCATGCATGCAAGGCGCTACCACTGAGCCACCTTCCCAGGCCTACCACTAATGACTTTTCTATACAATTTGTACACTTACTTTTACAAAGAAAAGTGTCAAAGCATATATTTTAAAATTTATATCACTATCCATTCATGTCAATATTTCTTGATCATATCAGTGAATTGTTAGCTACCCATGCTTCATAATTTGGTTCCTTTGATTTTTGTTTATCAATTTACTAAACATGTAACTTTTACATTGTTTTAATCATTAAAATATTTCATTATGCCAGCCCCTTTAATTCTATATGTCCAAAATTTTTGTAGGCCTGTCTGCTTCAAGTCTTTTTTAAATGTCTTTATTTATTACCTTTGCTTGCTTTGTTGGCAATTTTCACTTCCTATATATGTACCTGTGAAATGGCAACCTTGGGAACTGAGAAAAACTAGTTAATGAAAGGGAATGGAATTAGAAAGTGTATACTTTAAGTTTTATTCCTGAAAATAAGTATAGTTTTAGTGAGCTGTGTTTTAAAGGTTATGAGATATGAGACCTTAAGAAGGTTTTTTGTTAATGTGTATCTTGTAACTCTTTTTGGATTTATCCAATGTTTTCTTTTGTCTGACATCATCCGTGTATGCTTTTCTTCTACATTAAATAACTCATACCCCCACTTAACTTTATAACTCTACATGTTCTGTGACTGTTAGAAATGATGTTTTAGAGTTTGTGTGTATGTCATTACACAGACAGTACCATCAACATAATAACAACCACATCATACAATTGTAAAAGCAGACTCATTTTCTTACTTCTATTTCTACTGATTCATGTAGCTTCTTGCAGGTTGCTGAGAATGTTTCAGATGTGCCAAATTCAAAGTACCAAAACTTGTTCTTCATTCTGAAAAAGGAAAGAAAGGAGCAGCTCAAACGATTATCGGTAACAGAGGGATATTTTATTAAAAATGTCCTGACTCTGTCTTGAAGAAGTAACAGGAAAGGTCTGAAGACATGAAACGCCCAAAATATAGTTGGATGATCACATAATTTCCAAAGTTCAAATGGTGGCATCAAAGCATATGGTAGTCTCTAAATAAATTCTAGGATGTGTTTGCATGTACTCTGCAAGGAAATTTTAGGGATATGCTTGTTTGGTAGATTCAAGTGTATCTTTGACTTCTCAATTTCTTAGTTGATCTCAGTTTTTAAAATGGTTTTTGTACATATGATTCTTGTGTCTTAAACAACTTGATTATAGAACTAGCTACACTAATCCTAAAAAAGATTTAAGAAAAAACATATTCTAAGCTCTTCATGGGAAAAAAAGACAAAAGGCTTAAATATGCTAAATGTTTGTACACAGCTATGTGTTGATTAAAAATATGATTGGATGGCATATTAAAAAGGAAAAGTGGTCATCTATAAAGCTAATATTTAGTAAGTTAAAATTGCCATAATTTAAGAATATAAGAAGAATATAAAATAATTTTAAATATAGTGACTTCCTTCTTATAAATGATTTTTTAAGAAATTAGCACACAGCACGAAAGAACAAGGTAAGCTGTAATAATATCAATATAAACAAAATTTGCAAAGAAAAATTTAAAAGGATTCTGTTTTAATTGTATTTGTGTGAGAGAGAGAGAGAGAGAGAGAGAGAGAGAGAGAGAGAGAGAGAGTGAGTCAGGCTTAGGGCTTGAACACAGGTCAGGAGCCTTGTCCCTGAGCTTTTCTGCTCAAGTTAAACAACCTACCACTTGAGCCACAGTACCAGTTCCATATTATTGGCAGTTCATTGAAAATGAGTCTCACTGACTTTTTTCCCAGCTGGCTTCAAACCATGATCTTCAGATCTCAGCCTTCGGAGTAGCTTGGATTAAAAGGGTGAGCCAATGTACCCAGAGACTTCAGTATTTAAGCTTAAAGTTTGGTGTACATTTTTCTCCTATAAAACATGATCACATATTTGTCTCTTCATACCAACTAATTCAATTTTTGATCATTTAATATAGCTTTATTGAAGCTGAATAGATTTTATATAATCTAGTAATGGATTAAAAAATTCAATTTATGTAAAATACAATTTTAAAACATATACAATTCTAATAAGGTATCATACCACTAATTAAAAGAAAATGTAGATAGAGCTGTACAAAATATTTTCATATATAGTCAGAAACTTTTATTATAGTATTAGAATGTTTTTCATGTGTACTTATTATTTGACTTATAGATATTGTTATCAGTCTGTCATATTTAGGGTGTTACACATTTTAGCAATTAAAAGACATTTTGCAAAGGTGTTACTACTTAATAAAATAATATTTTTGGTTTGTGAAATGATATGAGCCCAATACAGTGCTTTTTATTAATGCTGTTTTAATTTATAAGCATATATAAAAGTAGTATTATGTATGTAGACATATTCAATTAACTTTTAGACTTATATATTTTATTTGCTTATAAAATATTTACAGGTCTTTCTTGTAGAAGGCATAATTCAGGCCAGTAATCTGAAGATCAATGTAAGTTTTATGTTTCAAAGGATTGTGGTATCATAAGTACTTATTTTAGCCAGCTGCTGGTGGCTCATGCCTATAATCCTGGCTACTTAGGAGGCTGAGATCTGAGGACTGAGGTTCAAAGCCATTCCTGGAAGGAAAGTCCATGAGATTCTTTTCTCCATTTAACCATCAGAAAACCAGAAGTGGTGCTGTTGCTCAAAGTAGTAGATCACAAGCCTTATGCAAAAGAGCTCAAGGACAATGCCCAAACTCTGAGTTCAAGCCCCATGACCTACAAGATAAAAAAAGAAAAAAAAGAAAAAAAAACTTATTCTTTTCCTTAGAATCTTTTTAGTATTTTTATAGCTTGATTTCATGTTTGTGAATAGATAGAAATAATGATAGCTGGTTAGAAGGAGCATATGTAAGTGTTGATGGAGTAGATCTGAGAACCTGTGTACAGGAAAAAAATATTAATTATGCAATTATCTACCTGTATAACAAATACACCATTACAAGTTTATATACTGGCTGAAAGCTTGTGAAACTAAAAATGTTTTCCTACTGAGTCATCATTCTGTAATAATGACATCATTATACAAGAGCTGACATTTATAATCCTAGCTACTCAGGAGGCTGAGATCTGAGGATTGTAGTTCAAAGCCTGAAGAAGCAGGAAAGTCTGCAAGACATACCTTTGGTTACCAATTAAGAAAGCCGGAACTGGAGCTTGTATAACACTAGCCTGGAGCAAAGGAATAGGTCAGGGACAGTGCCAGGTCCTGAGTTCAGGCCTCAGGACTGGCACAAATAAAATAAAATAAAATATTGATCTGTATAATATGATCCTAAGACATGTGTTCTGACTGTTTGAAATTATTTTTCTATAGCCAGCCAACAGAACATTTTTGTGTTGTTTTTTCTCTAAAACTTCTGGGATTTTTTACTCATTTAACAAATGTTTAATGAGAGCATTCACTTCCACATGCTACTGTGTTATACCCTAAATTATACAAATAAAAATACAATTATTTTTGGCTTCTAAAAGGAAGGATGTTTTAAGATTGTAGACACAAAAAGTAATAATAAAAGCTAATTACCAACAAGGGATATGTGTGAAGCATAGTGGTTACACACTACACTGTAACAGCTAATTTTGTTTCAAGTATCCAAGGTTTAAATGAGAAGGTGGCATTTTCATGGATGAGTAACAGAGGGCAGAGAAAAAAGGAGAGACACATTCTGGGTATTTTTAGCAATGTAGAATGACGTAAGGATTTGCTGAGTATGGATGAATAAATGTTGTGGAGTTTATTCCAAAACATGCTTGGGATTTGATCACATAAATCAAGAAGAGGCTGAGAAATTCCTCAGCAGCACAGGTTCAGGACCAGTTCTGTTTTATGAGGAAGTATGTCTAATAAAAGGGAGAAAAGTGAGCTGGCATGTTGAAAGTGAGAAAAGTGAGCTGGAGTTTTAGGCAGGAATATGGCCATTGAGATAGGCTAACTGCAATGAAATTGGAGACTTAAGCCAAGATGCAAGTGAAATGCAGAACAGAGGCTATGTTCAAGAATACATGAATCAGATCCACAGGAGCTCTCCAGATACTAGATTATACTGATTTATGCTATGCCTAGCTTATCTCTGAATGCATACATGAGAATCCCAGGGCATAATTACAGCAGACAAAATATTTGTTTTTCTATTTTCACAGGTTTGGGGATCTAATGTATGTTGAATTGAAGTTGGAAAACTAAATAAATATATGGGGCTTTGAGTTACATTTCAGTGATTATGACATATTATTTCCCATTCTACTAAAGTTTGCCATAGCTTAATTAGGGTAACATGAAGTTTGCATCATCTCACCAAGGTATGCCGCCTTTAACAATGATATCACAAGAAACAGAGGTTCTGAGAATTTACATTCAGCCTTAATTCACCAGATTAGTTAGCATTACTATCCATGTACAAAAGCTACTTTAAATTTTCCATTATTACAACCATTTTATATTTCACTTAGATAAATATATGGAGGTAATAAAGAACACATAGAATCAGATTCCACATTTCAAATTAAAGACTGTTAAATTTTATTTTTAGGTTGTCTTTTAGGTTGTAGAAAAAGGCACATTGATGCATGCATGGTATCTATTTTTTACGGTCACATTCTGAAATGTTGCAAATAATTCAAACTCAAACTTTTCAGGAAAAAATACAGCCCAGGGATTTGAGGATAAAATATTCTCAAATTGTAAATCAAAAAGTTATTGCAACTTTAGACAGATTTCTAATTCCAGGTGACAAATGTCCTATAAACTTCATACAGAAAGGTATTCATGCAGTTATTCTAATTAATATATTAAGTATTATGCTAATGAGTCTCATTGTAAATGTACAGTTTCCTGTAGACTATTCAGAGTGCTGGGTGACCAGATGTTCAGTTGAAGTTGTAAAAATTAGATTCCCCATTCCTATTTAACAATAATTTTGCTTTTCTGCCATAGCCACAGAGAAGTATGAAGCATTTGAGATTTTGTTCAAGCAAAATCATCTTGTCATTACAATATTGTTAATACTTAGCTGCGGTAGTTTTTATCTTTTATTTAAGTGGTTTAATTTTCTACTTTCCTTAGACTCTTTCCAACTTAGTTGGGGCTTTTGTACTATGGTTTTGTTTTGACTTTGGTTTTATCTTTCTTGTGCTAAGTAAGTGAATGCTGTAAACATAAAACAAAGCAAACAAACAAAACTTGAAGTCCGAGTGCATTTTCCAAAAAAGAACACAAAAGAACCTAATTAGATATGAAGCTCATTTCTAACAAGATACATCAGGAAGGGGAGAGGATGAAAAAACTACTATAAGAAATCATAAGTCCACAGAAAGCTTTCCTGTAGATTCTCTGGTGTATGAATTTACTAGCAGAGTTTTTGTTGTTATTGTTGTTTGTTTTTGTTTTAGGTGTTTTTTTTTTTCAGTTCTAGGATTTGATCTTAGAGGCTTGTATTTGCTTAGCAGGTACTCTATCAACCCAGCCATGCCTCCAGAACTTTTGCTTTCATTATTTTTCAAGTAGGGTCTAGAGTTTATGCCCATCTGGCTTGCATATCAATCCTATTTATGCTTTGTGTGTGTTGCAATGACAGCATTCAACATGACACCACCCAGTTTCTTATTGGTTGAGATGTCTTGCAAGCTTTTTTCCCAGGCTGGGCTCAAACTACAGTCCTCCTTCTCTTCTCCCAAGTAGCCAGCATACTGCTGAATATAAAAGAATACAACAAATTCACAAATACTTGTATACCTTTCAAAGTTTCTTAATTAAATGATTCTACATCTACTGTGTATGAATATCCTGATAAACGAATGAAAAATCAATCCTTTTTGAGCTTTTCTTTTCAAATGAAAGTAAAAAATTTTATTCATTAAGGGTATTTTTTTTTCTGTCGTGGGGCTTGAACTCTGCGCTGGGGTCCCTGCGCTGTTCAGCTCAAGGTGAGCGCTCTACCTCTTGAGCCACAGCACCACTTCCGGTTTTTTAGTGGCTTATTGGAGATAAGAGTCTCATGGAGTTTCATGCCCGAGCTCGCTTTGAACCATGATCCTCAAATCTCAGCCTCCGGAGTAGCTAGGATTACAGGCGTGAGCCACCCAGCTATTAAGGATATTTCTAAAAGAGTATTTTTTGTTTTTCTCCTTCCCTTCCCCTTACCCTCCCATTCTTCCTTTCTCCCTGCCTTTCCATTACTGAGGTTTGAATTCAGATTTTGGGTAATGTCCCTGAGTTTTTTGGCTCAAGGCTGCTGCACTGCCACTTAAGTCAAAGCTTCCTTTTTCAGTTTTGGTAGTTAACCATAAATAAACGTCTCACACACTTTCCTGAACTTGTTGGCTTTGCATCTCAATTCACATATCTCAGCCCCCGCAGTGGCTAAGATCACAGGCTTGAGCCACTGATGCCTGGCTCATTACTTCTTGAAATTTCTTAGCAAACTGCATGCCATTTATAGGGACTCTACATCTGTGGCTGAAACAATAACCACCACCACAACAACACAACAACAACAACAACAGCAGTTAAGTACTGATCCAAACTCAAGTAAAAGCTTCTGTATTTTTATTATAATTATTGACTGGCTACTGTAAGCTCACCAGCTAATAGTTGAACAAAAAAATTGTTCAAAATATGAAATAGAAAAGCTGGATGCATTGAAACTGGTCTGTAATCCTAGCTGTGGTTCTAGAACAGCCTAGATAAAAGTTTGTGCGAATCCATTTCAACCAATAAGAAGCTGGGCACAATTGTGAACACTGGTCATTCCAGCTATGTGGGAAGCATGAATAGGAGGATCATGGTCTCAGCTGGCTTGGGCAAAAACCAAATAAAAGATCCTATGTGAAAATAGCAAAAGCAAAAGGAGCTGGCGATGTGGCTCAAATTGTAGGGTACTTGCCTGACAAGTGCACAGTCTTGAGTTCAAATCCCTGTATCCCCAAAAAGTAAAGTTTAAGGTAATGGAGTGGGGACTTTTATTATAATTTATTAAAATAATGCTGGCTAGTTTGTAAAAGTATGTTCAGCTTATAGAAACCTAAGACTATACTTTGACCACAGTCACCATGTTTAGGAATTTATCAGTGGTAAAAAGTACCTCCATATCATGTGTCTTAATAAGTTATGTAAGGATTCCATTTTATCTAAATTCTCTGGTTTGGTTTGCACTTTTATTCTTTGGTGGTGTAGCTTGGATCAATTTATGTGTCTCTCATGGTAAAAAGAATAAGGCTGATAGTATTACTTTACAAGAAAGAAACATTGGTATAATACAGTGTTCTATTTAGTTGGAAATTTTTATATTCATACCAATGAGAGCAAACATTTTTCTTCTTTCTATACAACAGGTAGAAATATATACTTTTTCAACAGTGATGCTTGTCTCTAATGCTTGTTCATATGTTTGTGAAGTCCCAGGGAGACCATGAAACAAGCTCAGATAGACTCATGCAATAATCCATCTTAGTTTGAATAAAAAAGAAAATATAAAGATCAATGTTCTAAAAATACAATTTTTAACCCAAATTACTTTTCCATGACTAAAGAAACTATATATGCATATAAAATACTTGCATACGGGATCAGATATTTTAGTAGGTTTCTTTCAAATATTTCAAGGTTTCTCTTAAATATACATACACACGTGTGTGTTTGTCGGTGTGTGTATACTGGTTATGTGAAAATATTTTTATATCTAAAAGTTTTCCATTAATAATATTAATCAGTTATCTGCTACATAAATATTCCTTTTTTCTAGCTTTTTAAAAGAAAGAAAGAGAAAATGGAACCGTGTAAAAGCCACAGGGTTACCACATTGCGGAGTTCTTGCCAAAGAGGGTCCAAAACACAAAACCTCTCAGAGAAGTGAGAAGTGTAACATAGTTTACTTGTGAAGTTAACTCTGTACAATGTTTGAACAATCATCCCTCATGTTTACACTGAATATATTTCAATGACCATTACATCATTACTCCTTGAAATAAATGTTTCCTCATTCATAAGAGACTAAACTAATTTGGGGGCATGGATATCACTGGAGCTGTACCTTGTCTTTTATTATTATTATTTATTACTTTTAGGTTTCTTTTTCTTCAGATAGGGTCCCATTTTTTGCCAGTTGATCTGGGACCATAATGCTCCTCCTTACCCTTCCCATGTACCTGAGATCACAAGTATGTAGCAAGATGTCTGGTTGGTTGGTTCGTTTGTTGAGATGGCGTCTCAGTCACTTTTTGCTCTGACTCACCTTGAGCTGTAACCTCACAATTTTTATCCTGTCAGTAGGTGGTTTTATAGAATGAACCACCAATTTGGCAGAGCTAAATTATGATAGTAATCATTGTTATTACTACTAGGCATGGCACTGCCTCCAATGAGCCCAGTGAGGCATACAGATGATTTTGTCAACATTTAATGGGAAGTTAGAAAACTTAAGAAACTAGATGGTTTTTTTTCAAAAATATCTTTTTATTAAACAGAATAAGGGTTAAGTTATTCCCTAAAGTTTTGCCCTAAGTTCTAGAGAAAATACTAGGTCATCTTTCAATAACATCTTTGTGGTTATCTATCATGTGTGTGTGCATGTGTGCATGCATGCACTTGTGTGTGCTGGTAGCCACAACTTGAACTTAGTGCTTCACACTTTTTCTTAGCCTTTTCTTTTCTTTTATTTGTGAACATACTGTACAGAGGGGTTACAATTACATGGGCAGGATAATGCATACATTTCTTACCAAGCATTGCAGCCTCCTCCTTTGTTTCTTAGCCTTTTCATTCAAGCCTAGTACTCTACCACTTGAGCCACATCCTGGCTTCCATGGAGATTTAATTGTGAGAAGAGAGTCTCATGAATTTGTCTTCCTCAGCTGGCTTTGAACTCCTCACATCTCAGCCTCCTGACTAGCTAGGATTACATGTATGTACCACTGTCTCTTGGTTGTCACATTTTTAAAGTGTTTTTGTTTCTCCTGAAACAATCATCTGAAGATGGTAATATAACCACCAGAAGATGAATAGAACCTGAAGGAATTCTGTCATGGTCTTCAGGACAGAGTTCCTCCCTGAAAAGACAAACATGAAAGTTTGTGTTGTGTGTTGTTGAAAGTTGTGTGTTGTCAAGGAAAGATATAATTGTTGATGAGAAACCATCTTGTCCCCTGGAAGAGAAAGTAAGGAAAATCCAGGGAAGTTGACTTAGATTCTTGGATGAATTGAAATCCTGATTCACCCACAATGAACCAGTCTAGTTCTGGACTTCTGTGTATGTGTGCTACACAAAGAGACTAGCTATTTCTTCTGTATGCTTTTTTTCCTTGCAGTCAAAAGCACACTGACAACACATAACATAGTTCCGAAGCAAATTTTACATGCATAATATTACCAGAGGGATACTTTGCAAAAATCCGAAAGCAAGTGATATAATTGTCATACAATACTATTTTTCTAAATGCAAAATTCAGTAGTTATTAAGTGGAGGATTTCTGTTCAGCAAATTACTTATCTTCATCTTCTGAATATGTAAATACCAAAGTACAAGTTGTGCATCTGCTTTACTGTCCCTCTCAATGTTCTAAAAATATTTCCACATATATATGCTTGAAATAACCTAGGAAACAAACCATACATGTCCCTATTTTGTATCTAATTTTTTTATCGTGGTAAACAAAATCTGTATAGAAGAGCAAACTGCTAGTAAGCTTACACCTCTCACTTGTTTCAAGTGTCAGCCTGCGAAATTTGAATTAACAATATAAGACATGTTTTCAGAGATTACTTGCATGGATATTTAATTTAAATAAAAAATCTGAGTAAAATAAGTAGTAAATGACAGTATCTTATTCTTGAAAGGGAACTATACAACTTGTGGGTGGAGATGGGAAAGAGGAAATGGGAGAGAATGAGGGAGCAGATGATAAAATGTACCTATTTTCTAATGTATATATATGTAACCCTTCTGTATATCCCCTCTATAATAAAATGAAGTAAATTAATAAATAAAAATTAAGTAGCAAAAATAGAATCTAGACAAAATAGATAGCAAAATATAATAAAGTATTTGTACCTCTTATATAAAAATGATATTTTATTTAAAGATAATCATGTTCATAAATGTATGCAACAACATGAAATTAAGAAAGATACTAAACAGGCTTTCTAAAGGCTAGAGCGCCTCAGCCCTAAATTTGTAGTCATCAAACAATCTGGAAGTCACTTTGCTTTTCTATGGCACAAAACAACACAAATGGGCTGTCGTAAGCTATGGTTGTGCATTTGAGTTATTATCACTTTTTTAATTATATGTGGCATAATTTTTTTATCTGGTAAAATAGAACAAATGAATAGGAGCTGATCACTTGTAGGTACCATGATAAAATTAATTTTCTGCATTTACAAGGTAAGAGTGAGTCTCTGAATGAGGTACTATCACGTCACCAAGGTTTGGTACTATACCATCAATAAGACCCTGTTGGAAAGCCAAATTGTTTTCATAAGCAGCAGGGACTAGATGGACAATAATAACTGGGTATGTTGAGCCAGGTATTAAAGTAATTGTTTGATGTATCTGTCTCATTCCATTATTTACCAATCGACTTTCTTAGATTTCCTTGGTTCTTTCTTTTTCTTCAATCTCCCTGTCCTATTCATTTTTTAACTGCATTCATTGCCAATTATCAGACATAAGAATATAAAGGTTTTTTTCACTTTTAATACAGATCAGCAGATATATAAATAAGGATCACCTCCTGAGTTTCAAGGAAATTAATTAAATTTAGATGTTTCAGTACGCATACAGGAAAAATGGCTTAGATTTTTTGTGAAGAGTCACAAACAATTCTTTAAACTACAATATAAATTGATTTGCAACTTTGTGTACCCAACAATTATTTGAAGGGTGGTCCTACTTAATGAAATTAAATAACACTTGTTAAATAGCATATGCTTAGCATATATAAATACGAATGATTCCATAATTATTAGAAAAACCAGTTTTGACATGGGAGTTCAATATGAGAAAGAAGAGGAAAAATTATACACATGTATGAATGTTTGTGTGTATAAAATCTATACACATATGCACCATGTGTATAAACCCATTTTATTACTGAAAGAGCAGTAAATACTATCATTCTTGATGCTGTAGACAAGTTTAAGTTGAGTAATATATATTATTAGAGCATATTTTACTCTGTTATATTACTAATATGTCTCTCCTAACCATGTTTTGGATGTTATATTTTGTAAAACTTGCAAAAGCCAAGAGGGGAAAAAAATCACACTTCTGCAGCTCTTTCACACATTATTTCCCTTACCTATATTCCGTGAAGACTACCACAGCTTCACAACTTAAAAAACCTCTAATAAAACTTGTTTCTATTCTCTGAAAATTAGTTAAGTGTTTTACCTTTTGTTTTTCTTCACACATCAGCAATCTTTTTCTCAATTCTGCAGCATAAAGTGCCACTTTGCATCTTGAAAATGCTGTTCTCCATAAAGTTCCTCTCACACTGGAACTAAAAATATGGACAATTCTCCCTTTTCCCAAAGCTATAGAGTAGTAGTTATACAAACATTAATTATTTTGCAAAATGCTAAGGGGGTAAGAATCAGACTGCTACTTGAGTTATATTGAAAATATTGATACTTTAAATCAAATTGAAGAATTAGAGAGTGTAACATATGAATCAAAAAATCCATTATTATTTAGATTACATTTCTGTCACTGATTTACATCCTGAGGGACCCAGATAGCTCCCTAAAATATCATGATCTGTTTTTGTATCCAGTCACCATGCTATAATTTATATAAAGTATTCAGAGTGACTTCTATGTGAACTAATTGACAGATGTTGCTGTTATCACTTGTGGATTAATTATTGTGTCAGCACATTCAAATGCATGCAAGATAGTAAGATAATTGTGAAGGTAATATTTCCTATCCTTTTCTCTTCAGTGTTTGCTATTGTTTTATTTTTAAAAAGATGCCTAACCCATATACTATTTTTTCATGTTTGAAACTATGCCCATGTAAGCAGATAATAAATGGAGATGAATTTTAATTGGACAAGACTATTTCCAATATGCATAGCTATCAATAAATCACCAAGCCACCAATTTTTCCTGCATTAAAACAATAGCCACATATGGCATTGATTTCCAGGATTAAAAAAATCTTTCTCCTTCCTTCCTTTCTTCCTTCCTTCTTTTCTTTCTTTCTGTCTTTCTTTCC
>NW_012267288.1:7102129-7104969 GCF_000151885.1 Dipodomys ordii | reverse complement strand
GAAGTGGTGCTATGGCTCAAGTGGTAGAGTGCTAGCCTTGAGCTGAAGAGCTGAGGGACAGCGCCCAGGCCCAGAGTTCAGGCCCCATGACCGGACCCCCTCCCCCCAAAAAAAACAAAAACAAAGAAAATATGCACAGATAGGCTGGTGTTTTTTTTTGTTTTGTTTTGTTTTTGTCATTTATCTTCTTGAATGCACCATGAGCATTTCAGAGATGGCCGAAAAAACTTGTTAAACTACCCAGAAGCAGCATGTGAATTTTGAAATTAAATATTAAAACTTCTTTCATATTTAAGTCTTTCAAAATCAAAGCAAAGTAACCTAAGTAAATCTAATAATGAAAGTAAATTAGAGAGCACTGAGCTTTGGTAATTGTGGTTATGTCTGCTTTTCAATTGAACAATTAAGATAATTACAAGAATATGATAGGGTAGTAAAAAAATTAGTAATCTAGCTAAAGAATGCAACACGTTCTTATGGATAGAACATTATCTTTATTAATTCATCATAACAGCAATAGTGTGCAACAAGTGAAAAGTATGATATAGTTTCTTCCACTCTGTGATTCAAGTAAGAGCATCTACTGAAAGAGAAATCTGTCCATTATTCCCAATTAGATGAAAAGTTGTGCATATTTCTGTGGTCAAGAAAACTCTTGCTTTCTTATGAATTCTAGAAATGCAGACATGGCAAATAACAATGGTGAAATTCCTTTCCTTTGCTCATTAGGCTCCTGAGAATATTATATCCTATAAGCTATAAGTATTGTTAAGTGATCCAAATAAGAAAGCATTTTGTTTTGGAGGAGAGTTTATTGACATAAGAAGTAATCGCTTACAAAAAACAAACAGAACCAAAAAAAGGAAGAAAGAAAAGAAAAATTCTGAATTCTTTTTGTTATATTCATTCATCACAATGCGAGTAATTTTCCCTCATCACCCGTGAATCTATCATCTCACTAATGCTTATGTAAAATCATTTTCATTGTAGCACATAATATATATTAATAAGCTACTAGACTTTTTCTAATATTCTACTTTCCTTTCCACTTTAGATTTAACAATCATATAATAATCACTGCTCTGCTTGCAAATGAATCATGTGCAGTAGTAAGGAAATAGCTAAAAGGGAGATGCCGCCCATGAGAAATTTAATCATAGGAAATGGCTGACTTTTTATTTCCAATAACCATCTGCACTCATGGTAAATCAGGTGCTAATGAAGCTCAGGCCCAGACTGCACTAGAGCATAAATCTCAAGAACCAAAAGTCATGGAGCAACAGACCTCAGAATAACAGAATTTTCTAAGGAAATGTACTAGGATTATCATATAGAAGGTCACCATCTGCAAATGTGTCACATAAATGAATATATTTGGTAGTTATAATGACACTGGCTGTAAATATCAAATCTCTACATTACTTTTTTGAAGCTTATAACTTTCAAATATTATGATCATTTATGGTTTTATCTCACCTCATAGACAGTCAACATCTTGAGGGTAGGGGCTCTTCATGCCAGAGTAATTTTTATCCCCTTCACAAAGCCTTGCATTTGTAAGTGCTTAGCATTTAAAAAGTAATGATGAGAATAAAATGACTTGTGGTAGAATACTACTATTAGATTAGGAGAGTACTAAAGAATTACTTTCTTACAGTCAATAAGGAAGCAAGTCTGAATTGGGCAGAATTTGTACCTGACATGGAATTTGATTTGAATGTTGTCCTCTTAAGTTCAGTCAATATGAGACTGTATTTTTACATATTTGTTTCATAGTCATTCTCAAACTTACCAGTTGCATAAATATTACTAATGTCTAACCATAATAGGAATCAGAGTGGAAGTTGAGGAAGAAGGGAAAGTTCATGGCCTACAGTACAAAGTCAATCCCATGTTCCCAAGATATTCAAATCTGAAAACATGGGAAAACATTTGCTGCCTTCTCTCTGATAGAGCAAAGCATGGACTCTATCCTCATAAGTATTACTGATCAAATTGTTTGATATGTACAAATAATACAAAAGTGAGCACCCGAAATCATATGTAACGCTGAATTGAGGTTCTATTAAACCTTGAACCAGTCTAAATTCCATTCTAGCCCCAATTTCACTTGGCCTTATTTCCTCCATTCTTTTCCCAAGTGAAGAACTTCCAGGAAAATGCCAAAGTCTTTTTTTTCACTTTTGTATAACATAAAATGGAAGGCACATTAAAAAGAAATCAAGTTTCTAGAGCCAATTAGACTATGAACTACTTTATGTTTGGGTGAGGTATATTCTTACATGAGTAGTTCTTACTTTGTTGAGGATCAGGGTTACAGGAAAATGTTGATGAGAGTTTTGAATTTCTTTCCTGAAACATGTACATGACAGTGCAGGTACAGCATTATGCATAACATTTCAGAGGATTCACAGTCTCAAAATCTATTCACAATAGTTAGGACTATGTAAATTCAGGTCAAAAGTTCTAGCCAAATTTGTATCAGCAAATAGAGGATACTGCCAAGGTCTTAGATGATATATATACTGACGACAGCTGTAAATGTAGATTATTTGTTATTCAAACTTGTGTGATTTATTTATTATATAAGATAATGAATATAATTTTCCCTCTGTGGTTTCATGTAACCTGAGAAAGCATGGCAATTCCTTCCATTTAAAAGTGAGAAAACTGGGTTGGAAATGTGGCTTAGTAGTAGAGTGCTTGCCTAGCATTCATGAAGCCCTGGATTCAATTCCTCAGCACCACATAAACAGAAAAAGCCAGAAGTGGTGCTGTGGCTCAAGTGGTAGAGCACTAGCCTTGAGCAAAAGAAGCTCAAGGACAGTGCCCAGGCCCTG